>NC_137122.1:33310568-33910568 GCF_949319135.1 Squalius cephalus | reverse complement strand
TAAAAGAAACTTCATGACAGACACTTCCTGTTCTGCAATTGAAATTCGTTGGAAAAATGTAAAAACTAACCGCTGAAGATTACAAACATGAGTAAACTTTTGAGGTCACTCACAATAGACAACGCGCCCTGATCTCATCTGAGTTAATGAGCTCCACTGATGAAGATGAATATCAAACACGACACATTTTTTCATTCTCGCAAAGCTATAAAAGTCCAACTGTGCACTAACAAGAAGAAAAGCTTGCTATACATAAAGTACTAATTGTTTCAAACAACTTTCATGCGTGTATATTGTTGATCCTTAGCCTATATATCTGGCCCTGATAGTTGGAAAACATTGCTTTTAACAGTCACGTGTTACTAAAAACAACATTTAAACAGTGCATGTAATTATTAATATATTTGCTTGAATTAAATGTTCTTTCAGTCGATTTCAGTGCAACCCGAAACGCATGCATGCTCGAGAGACAGGAGACCCACCGCTATATATCCCACATACCTTATTGAATGCAAATAGATCCTGCTTGATTTTCTCACGATGAGGGTCATTTCCCTGCCGTCTGAACCTAAACTTCATCATCCTGAAGCCGAATCAGAGATATATCACAGCCCGCACCGTCTCAGATTGATAGAAATTCCGTTAGGCGTGAATCGGTGCAGAGAAACAATGTGATCCTTCATGCAAGCTCCAGTTTCTTTTGTATCCACTCCTCAAGCCGTGCAAGTTTTCAGCTGTGTGTTTATGCAGTTTAACCACAGGGCAAGTTCGCAGGAACCACGTCTCAGGAGAGCCAATCAGAGGCAAGAATCTGTAACCAATTCACCAAGCCACGCCCACTGCCAGCAAACGCGTGGAAAACACGGATCAGGATTCGGCTGGCTTTACTATTTATTCACACGTTTGAACTGCCTTGCATCAGTTTAATTACAATGCACGAAGTTATCAGTCAGTTAAAACTTTAAACGACATTCTTTTTTTTCTTCTTTTTTTACAAACATTTAACAGCATAATGTTAATATTATTCGATGTGCATTCAGTGTAATAAAATTAAATTGTGAGAAACAGTACAGCTGTGATTTATTTTATTTAGAATAAAGACTTCATATTATACCTACTACATTCATATAGTGCATTTCTCGTCCACATGGAGAATTTAACATAATAAAAACATTGTATAAACATTTAAATCATAAAAGTCTCAAGTAGTGCAACTTCAAAAACAGTGGCTACATTTATTTTATCACTCTTTCTTTCTCATAAAAAAAATAAAAAAAAATAAAAACAAAACTCTTGCTGATCATGTGTTCGGAGCTAGAGGTAGAAATATAGTGTTTTAATCTATGGAACCACATGTTCAACCTAATGGAAAGCATGCAAATTGTTGCGAATAAGCTAATCCTGGAACTTGGTTAAATTGCAAACAGACATATTGCACTATCAATAATGACAGCTGGCTTTGGACGTGTATGAGTTTAATAGTGTCTGATTGCAATTATTGCCATAAAAGTACTAATAAATAACATCAGTGAGAAGGCGTGCTAGAGCAGTGTGATTTCACTGGGCGGCAGAGTAAGTCTCTTCTCTCGTACGGACAGCAGGTTCTCCACATGCATGGCGATGACACGGCACAGCTCAAGGCTCTGTAAAGTCAAACGCACAGGAATAAGCTCAGCCCACAATGGCCCAGTGAAAATGAAAACTCATTATATATGACTTATAGATATGACTGAGATTTATATTGTGTGATTATTTGGAATTATACATTCCCTCTTTTAGTTGAAAGTCCATACCTGGTCCAGCTGTAACTGTGTAATGCGTTGAGACATTAGGTCACCCAGCATTATCTCCACGTACGGGTAACTGGAGCCAGCTGTGGGCCTCTGTGTCCGGGTGGACTGGACCTCCTTCAACGGGAACTTCACCATCGGCTCCTGAGGAACATTGAAAACAGCTGTGAAGTCTATACGTGACCATGTTATATAATATCTTGGGAGGAAATGCAAATACATTTGCAAATATAGGGTATAATGGACACTTAAGCAGTGCCAAAGCAGATTACATATTAAAATCCCAGAATAATGCATACTTTTACATAAATTGGTGCAAAATTCAATTAAATCTATATCTAGGACATTCATCATATTTACTAAAATACAGAAAAAAAGTGCTAATGATTTAAATATGAGCCTTAAAAAGATATACTACCATTTTTTCAGACATTTGAAAAAAATAAAACTTTTATTCAGCAAGGACACATTAAATTGATCAAAAGGGACAGTACAGAAATGTATACTGATACAAAATATTTCAGTTTCAAATAAACGCTGTCCTTTATTACTTTTCTATTAACCAAAGAGTCCTGAAAAAATAATAAGCAGCACAACTGTTTTCAACATTAATAATAATGTTTCTTTAAATCAGCATATTAGAATGATTTCTGAAGGATCATGTGACACTGAAGACTGGAGTAATGATGCTGAAAATTCAGCTTTGACATCACAGGAATTACATTTTAAGGTATATTAAAATAGAAAATGGTTATTCTAAGCTGTAAACATTTTTCAAACAATATTACTATTTTTGATCAAATCAATAGCCTTGGTGAACATAAGCAATTTATTTCAAAAACATTAATATATCTCACCAACCTCAAACTTTTGTACCAATTCTGTCATTATTTACTCACTCTCAATTCATTTTAAACATATATTACTGTCTTAATTATGAAAAAATTAAGTTAAGCTATTAAATTAAGAAATAATGCAGTCTTAGAAATACAGCTTTAAAAGGTTATCTTCACACAGGCTTTAAGTAAAGATTGGCAAACATGGGGTTAAACTTACATGAGTCTCTTTGCTTAGAAAATTCAGACCGTTTTGATTGACAGCCAGTACACACGGGGTGTTGATAGCACCGTTGCTGCTGCTCTGTATGTAGAAGAATGATGAGCCAAACATGGGAAAAGCACTCACAAGCCCTGAAACAGAAACACAAGTACAACAATCAGCCTTTTGAATAAATGGCTGCGCGCCTCCACATTGGCTGTTCTCCTAAGTCAACACCTCACCCAGAAATTGTGCTTTGGCCTGATGAGGACTGAGGGCCTGCACCTGCTGCATATGCTGGTTTACCATGTTTAACCACTGCTGGGGCCGCTGGAGAACAAACAGCTGGGTGGGAATACACTCCTGAACCTCATGGCTGATGGCAGAGAACAAGAGAAAGTTAGTCTATAAATGAGGTGTCAAACTCAAATTACCTCAGGAACACTAGCCAGGTGATTTTCTCCATCAGGGGCCAGCTGAACAATTACAATAAACACAAGTGTTTTTACAATCACGAGTTTTACCACTATAGAATTATTGACACAGTAATTAATATGTAGACAGACATCTTCAGAGTGAATAATTTCTCCCTGATCCCTGGGATTGTATTCCTCGACAACTACAATTTTCTGACTGGAGATCAGGCAGTTATGTTTAATGGTCAGTGTGTGTACACAACTGTTCAAAGTTTGGGGGTCAATGTCTCTTCTGATCACCAAGGCTGCATTTATTCGATCAAAAATACGGTAAAAACAGTAACATTGTGAAATATTATCACAATTTAAAATATCTGTTTTCTATGTTAATATATTTTAAAATGTAATTTATTCCTGTGATGAGTTTTCAGCATCATTACTCCAGTCTTCAGTGTCACATGATCCTTCAGAAATCATTCTAATACGCTGATTTGCTGCTCATGTTTTTGATTATCAATGAATCTATGTTAAAAGTTTTGTGAAATCGTAACACATTTTTGCAAAATGATTTTATGAATATAAAGATCAAAAGAACAGCATTTATTTGAAATATAAATCTTTTGTACAATTATAAATGTCTTTAATGTCAATGTGACATTTTTTAGCTTTTGACGAATACATAACATTTCAGTGTGGCATTAATGGCATTACATGGAGGGCAGGTAGAGCGAGTCCTTGGCACGATGTTGCAGAGCTGCCAGTTTTGACACTTGCTGAAGCTGCTGCTCACTGGCCTTACCCTGTGGGACAACATTGAGCAGCCCTTTCAAGTAGTCAGGGGACACCTGCAAAATATGAATGAAGATCAGATTAATAGCCTGAACAGAGATAACTTAGGTCAAAACAAGGACAAATGCCTTAGATCTTTGCAACTTATGAAATAAGCAGCACAAGACATGAAAGGAATGTCTGGGAAATTGAATCAGTCTGGCTGATGTACCTGATTGTAATGCATAGTGACTCCGAGCTCGTTGTCAAACTTTAGTGGCTGCGTCCATATCACTCTTCGAAACCACAGACTGTAGTTGCTATCAACGTGTTCAGCCTCTGTAGCAATATCCAAGATGTACTCCCTTTTGTTTAGAGGCCGGACATTCTGACCTGGAGAAAGAGTGACAACGCATGAGAAAGCAGCTTGTATTACTTGTATCATCTCTACCATCTCAGCTACTGAAAACAATCAGCGGCAAATTATTTGAACTATGTGGTTTTTTCCTTTTTGTCATCTCACCTCTGTTTGTGACAACAAATATAGCATATTCATCCAAGGCCTCAAGTTTATGCAGACCCATCTCATAGCACAGCTCTTCAATGGCATCCAGAGCCACCTTCAAAGTAACAAGAGTGAATTAGAATCAAATATGATTGGTCAAGCTGCAATAAATATGACAGAGGCAACTTACTGAGCAGGTTTTGATCTTTAGGTGGCGTTCAATTCCACCAGGAAGAAGAAACAACTGGCGCTTGGAGCTCCTTCCAGCCTTGAAAAAGATTGTTCATAATTGAGCACAGATTGGTGAAAATGTGACTGAAATTAGCATTGAAATATGCTTATGTGCAACTAACCAGCATAGCTTTCAATTCCATCCCATTAGGATGCTCAACACGTCCACCGTATTGGAACGTCTTCCTTAGGTTCTGTTCACAAGCCTTGGCAATGCCTATCGACGTATCGTGTTATTTGTAATCATCAGTTAATATGCAATGTTTAATTGTAACATGTAGGCAAAATACCTTGAAAGTGCACCCCAGGACTTGCACAGACATCCTGAAGGTGTTTGAGCAGGTAAGGTTTAAGCGCCTCCGAACACTTGTAGTACGCAGTGAGGATGTACAGCAGCCTCCAGCCCCTCTGACAACTCTCCCTGCGAAACACAGTAAAGATCATCTGTTACTCTGCTTCGCTCATTACAATGAGTCCTACATGGTTTGCTCATTCAGGAAAAAAAGCAGGCTTATACGTCTTGGAGCTGGTGTTCCCAGTGATCTGCTTGAGGACTTGGCAGTACGCTTCATCCTTCATTAATCCATATTCGCCACTCAACTGCAACATAGATTGAGCTTATATCACAGTGACATTGAAGATATTAAGCACATTCCTGTCTGGTATGTTAATATTTCATGATGGCAAGGCTTGTTGGGTTATTTAAAGAGTTGCATACCCTTAGGATGGTGCTGACAACGTCCTGCTCGGCCTGACCTTTCATTGGGTAGTCTCCCATAAACTTCATTATAGCTGAAGGATAATCATCATTGAAGTCATATTAGATAGTAAACATTTAAAAAAAACTGTCACTTAATTTGTGTAACGTAACATTCTGCTTACCAAGAAAAATCTCTCCAGCTACTCTGTTCATGTTTTCATCAGTGAACTCGATCAGGGACTCTTGAATTGGAGACTAAACAACCAAAGCAAAAATCAATTAGAGTATGCATAAAAAAAGCTTCATAACATATATCAACCATGCTTGTTATTATATAAAGGTATATTAAAATCATATAAAATGTATTTAAAGTAAGCGCTGATTATATTCACCATAGATCTCCGATGTACAATTCATTAATGAAACATTCTTTAAATTGGTTCTATTCACTGAAGGATCCAATTTTAGCGAATATTTAATTAAATTGTTCCTCACACAAAGCTATCATATGATTCAGTAGACTTGAAATATAGTGCACAAAATGCATGGGCTACTTTTATGATACTTTTATGGTTTTTAAAGCTGAAAAGCCTCAATATCTGTTCATTAAATGACACGGTGAGTCAATCATGACAGTATACTAATTTTAAATTAACTACATTCTTTTAGAAACCTCAATGTATTCTGTATTCTGTACCTTGGAAAATTTCACCATTTCTGATGGTTCTCTGGATTCCTTTGTCTTCTTTGACTTTTTCTTATATGAATCACTGCAAAATACAAGCATATGTCAGTATATCTATTATTTTTTCTTAATTCAGCTATGCAACTGTGAGAACCTGAGCTCGCAATGCCCCATGATGTAATCAACAGACCCGTTGTTTCTCTGGGCCCCTCTGAAATATTTCTTGGCAAACTCCACCATGTTGTATTGGCTGTCCTGAAAGATTCTCTCATCGATGTCCATATCAGCACTGTCTGTAAAGGCCTCGGCATACTCACTGACAGGAGACGCCACCTAGAGGTGAGATGCAGTGACACACCGGCTCTCAGAAGGATCTATGGTATATAAATCGGGATTTACATGCCTGTCAAGCACATATACCTCAATGGACCGGCCCAGTTCATGGGCTGCGGCAGCGGACCCCACAGCGACAGCCAAAGCGGCCGAGGCGGCCACGCGCCCCTGCTTATTCTTGGGTTCCTCTTTCTTGTCCACAGGAATGCTAATGAAGTCAGGAGCAGCCACTGGCTGTACAAACTCCACAGGAAAAACCCCAGATCGCCCATGAATGGCCCCAAACTTCCAGCCTTTGCACAAAACAAGACATGGTGTGTGAAAATTTGCGTGTGATGGTAGAATGACATTTTAAGAGTAGAAGTGCCTGTATAAAAAGCATCAGTGAAACCATCATGCAAAGAGAAGGAAGACCGTTTCTATACATGCAACTAGGGATGCATAAATGCAGATAAATCTGCAAACCAGAAATTCAACTGTAATGACACTGCTAAGTGCAGAACAGTAAAACAGCACATCAAGAAACCCCCAAAAAGCACTCCATGCAGGTTCCACGCATGACCCACCAAAATCAGGTGTGTCTCTTTTTAACTCCTCCAGGAGAATCACCTTCTTTTTCACTATGCAACCATAACACTGGCCTGTGAAACAGCCACAGAGCCAGCAGTCAAAGTTATGGCTTAGGTGAACAAGTTATTGTCCCTTATACAATACTATTTAGCTATATTATATCATCATGCTATCTTTCAAAAGTTTGGGGTCAGTACATTAAAGACACATTAAATTCATCATAAAGGACAGTTGACAACCTCTGGAAACAGGATGTATGTATGTATGTAGGTCAAAAAAAAATACAATTACCTGGTCAAATTAAAGTAATCTAGTATATGCATGTTCCAGTTTATTTGTTTATTTGTGTAAAAAATGAAATAAAAATGAAAAGAGGTTTAATTCATTATTTTAAAACATGTTCATCATGGAACAACTTCATCAAGTTGTTTTATGTATAAAAAAGCAGTTTATTGTTAACAAAAATTCAACAAATTAACAGATTGCATTATTGATTTATATTTCAGAGCTGATATCCTCATTATTTAGGCTCTTTTTTCCCCAAATATGAAGAGTAATGTAAGGTCTTCATGACCAATTCTGGTTTAAAGCAGTCTCACCTGCATCCAGGCCTTCCATTTTCTGCAAGCGTATGATGTCTCCCTTGTGGAAACTCAGCAGCGCTCTGTCATCTGTAATGTAATTACGCACAGCAACGACATAGTCTGAGTCCTAGAGCGAGAGACAGAGACTACAATTAACACACCGCACCACAGCCAATCATCCCCGAAGTGAATCAAAGTATGAGGGAACTGACCTTTTTCAGCTCTGTGATAAAGTAGTCAATCATAGTTTTAACCTGAGGAGCTTTGGCAGAGAACAGAATCAGTTTCTCATTGGTGAGGTTGAATTCCAGCATGTTTTTGGAAGGAATGGTGACGAACATGATGTCTGTATAGCTGTAAGAGTTAACAATGATCATAACAATGAATATTTGTGATGGTGATGGTGGTACTGTATCATTAATTAAACTCATTAAAAATACCAATTCATTAAAAACAATTTCAAAACACAGACATTAAAAGCCTCAGCAACTGGTACCTGTAGGGTCGTAGAACTCTGAAGTAGTCTGGGGCTACCGCACTGCTCCTGACCATTTTTAAAAGCTTGATTCCTCTATGAGATACAGACAGCACCTGGACCCCTGTGCCAACACTGCCCTGTTCAGGACAAGAACAGGAAGATTTTATCTTTTAGGCTTATCTAGTTCAGTAATGAAACTCTAGATGGTGCATGCTAATAGGCCCTTTACATGCAATCTGCAAGTATTACCACATGGCACAAGCTGATTGCAGTTTGCGGAACATGACTGGTTCAGTGTTTACTGTTTGCTAGTCCTGCAGCACGGAAACCCTCCACCTCCCCCAGTTCCATCTGCCTAGATCTAGATTCATGTAAGTCTATTCATGCAGCAGCAGCATATCTTACATGCTCACAGTAGCGTCTGTGTATCTAAGTCCATCCTTGTTCTGCAGCAGCAGCAGCAATAATCAACTGCAGCAGCAGCGTAGCAGATTTAGGGGCAGATTTACTAAACAGGGCAAATTAGCGTGAGAGCGCAATTCCAAAACAGAGCAGATGAGAGTGGAAAGTTCTGCGCGTGACCTACTGACTAGGGCTGAACGATATATCGTTATCGTATCTATATCTAGATATGAACTTTCAAGATATTACTATCGAAAAAAGCAACGATATAGACGATATAGATTTCCCCTCTCCGCGCTCGCCCTGCATACAACTCTGGCAGTCACAACAAACATCAGTTTTACGAGTGCCATTGAATGCACCGCTAAAGCCAGCGCGCACACACTACCAGGGACGTGGGAACTATATTGTGAGAGGGGGGGGCGGCGTTTCCATGGTGACGCATCATTGCTTGTCACGTGACACGCCGCAGCAGCAACAGCGCTGAATGAATGATGATCTGCTTTTATGTAATTTTTCCTTTTTTATTCAGAATATTCACAAATGTGTTAGCTATCGCATGAAATATCTGATATTCCGATTGTCAAATACATGCAAGTGGAAGTATATTGTTGTTTAAACACCTTTATAACGATCGCGTTAGTTGAGCTGTATGCGCGATGGGCGCCGCCGTGTTAGTTTGTGCCGCAGACGCAGTTCAGAGAATCGGATCTGTTGGATTTACAACCTCTATGTTTACAACACGTGAATTCATCCACTTCTCCCGAAATACTTAAAAGTAAGTGGCTGGTGAACTGGGAATAGAATAGAGTAAACATTGAAGTTACTTACACAATGTGTATCTGATATGAATAAAACGTGTCAAATTATAATGGAAAGGATTATTATTGCCTCTTCCATAGACATCAGTGTGTATTTTACAAACTCTAACGTTAAATGTATTGTTTTTTTAGTACTTAGTCATATCGTATCGATATCGAGATATCTGGCATGAAAATCGAGATATGAAATTTTGTCCATATCGTTCAGCCCTACTAACGACGCACAAATTAAAGAGCACAGATCATTTCCAAAATGACCAACACAATCTACCAGGTAGCGTGATAACCTATGCGCGTGAACTCGACAATCGACTACTGTGGACTTCAACCGAAAACAGGATGTAAATACAGGTATGTGCGCTGGCTGAAATAAACATCATTTTTATTCATATCTTTCACATCTACTGCAGTCAGATTCACCGTGTTCACTCTGAAGGAATCACTCACATGGCTGTGCACTTGTAATGACACATCAAGGATGTTAAGAGGCTAAAAGCAGGTTTAAAACTTGCCCCATTGAAGTCAACAGGGTGCAAATTTTAAAAAGAGGATAACACGGTGTAGGCAACACCGATTTTTGTCATTGTTCTCTGTATTGACAGCACTCCAAATGTACAAAAAAATGAGCTCAATGTTAAAATTGACCGGAGTTCTCCTTTAAGAGGTGCTTTGTTTGGGCGATAAATAATGGCGCAAACCTTCGTAAATCACCTTGCGTGATTCATTTAAATACTCTTCTCCCAGAAATGTTGCATCTGAAAGGGAAACTCCTACAAATGTATATGCAATAAGGCAATAACTGTGCAATAAGGTCAGCCGCAAAAAATAACTGCGTGTCTTTAGTAAATCCTGACAGTAGTTTTTTAATGGCAAAAGAGGGTTTGCGCTGGCGCAAGCTGTTAGTAAATCTGGCCCTTAATCCGCCAAAACCAAATACATGAGCATTGCCATATAATTAAAATGCCAAAACTACTCTGAGAGTTGTCATGATTAAAATAGCATTATGAAGCAGCAAGTGCCCGCTGAAAACATTAGAATACATTATGATGCGCCAGATGTGACTACATTCCCTTCAGCCAGCTTCACCAGAACCATGCTCATTCAGAAATTTCACAATTTATATTTTGTGAACAGTGTGCTATGCAGAGCCACCAGAAAAAACAGCCCTGATCAACATAAACCAGCCTGGACCAGCACTGAACTTCAGGCTGGTCTACGCAGGTCTTTTCAGCAGGGATAATCTGAGAGAGATTCCTTACAGATGCTGGGAAGAGGCGTGAGAAGTAGATCTCCCAGGTGTCTCTTGCGGCAACCACAATCTTCTTCTTCGCATTCTCATCCTGGATTGTGGCATTGATGTCAACGTTTTGCTCCACTGTCACAAAATAGAAGCCAAAATTTTCCTCTCCACAAGCAAAGTTCACATAACACAAGAGGAAAATGTGTATGTAAGTGAAACATAAATCATACCAAAAAGGGATTTCATCTTCTGCCTTTCTTCTGTTGTAATGCGAATGCAAGCCTCTGAGAATGTGTCATGGACAATCTGAAAGTTTCATTATAATTACGGTTAATAAAAGTAATCACAAATTTATACACTACAATTCAAAAGTTTGGGGTCAGTAAGATTTGCTACAAGAGATTTCTATTTCAAGTAAATGCTGTCCTTTTGAACTTTATAAATTTGTTACGGTTTCCACAAAAATATCAAGAAACTGTTTTAACATTGATAATAATAAGAAATGTTTTCTGAGCACCAAATCAGCATATTAGAATGATTTCTGAAGGATCATGTGACACTGAATTACATATTAAAATGGAAAACAGTTATTTTCAATTATAATGCTGTCATTTTTCACATTTACTGTATTTTTGATCAAATAAATCTGACTTTGTGAGCATAAGAGACTTTTTTTTTATTCTTTTTAAAAAAATGATCACAGTCAAAGTTAATTATGTCCATAAATTGAGGGTAAAGGTATTATATTATTGAATTATTGATCATTTTCAGTGTTTTCATTTATCTAGAATCATGTTTATTTTTGTGTGTGTAAGACACTGTTGCATAAATTTACACCACAAGTTTCATGATCCACACTTTTTGCCAAAACCATTAATTCCACCTTGAACTATTGCTAATTTTTTTAGGAACTGAATGCACAAATGTGTTAAATAAAACAAATTATGAGATAAATCACAATTAAAGCTTTATATTTTTTGACAGCCCTAAAACCAAAGTTAACGGAAAGAACAAAAAACTAAAAAATTCCAAACCTGCTTAAACAAGAGGTCTAGTATCAGCGGGTGGTTGAAGCTGTCTTTCGGATAAAAAACCTAAAAACACAAGAAAGTATTTTCAATGGTTCATAATTATTTCCATATTTTAGCGTAACAGCACTGTGTCCCATTGACCCAATACAAAACGACACTAGCCTCTTTCCTTAGGTAGATTTTCCAGGGTACATTGGTGTAGGTGTAGTGCTCTTCACTGCTCCTCTTGTGCAGCTGAGTCTGAATATTCTCCTCTTCTACTGGAAGTTCTCTAGATACTGTAATGTGACACACCACAGTGACGTTATAGCCATGCTAATATGGTTTCTATATCTAAATGAAATGACATAGATGATCTGAGTTTACCAGGAGCAGGAGCTGGGAATCTCTGACTAACAGCTGGCACAGGAGGAGATCGCGTCGTCTTTATGCTTCTTGCTGGTTTTAGTGCCCCGTGGTGGTCATAATCAAACTCCTTTGCAGATGACGAAGGAGAAACTGGAGTGTAGGTTTTCTTTCGCTGATAGTTTGGGACATGAACACATCAGCTTTAACCACAATGATAATGCTAAAGCCCACTGATAATACTTTATATCACGTTAACTCACATGACTTTATCTGTAAATGAACTATGACTGATCTACCTGTGAAGGTGGAGCATTCATCTGGTCTTTAAGAATCAATATAGCTTCGTCATGGGGGTCTGGTTTCCTCAAAAACACTTTAGCTTCCCTCCTGTATTGAAGACCAGTGCAGTTAGAGCTTTAGCCTTTGTTCTGTTCTACTTTAATGATTAATATTTTATTAATGTTTTGTTACAAGGTCAAGGAGAACATTGGTTTGCTGTGTCTCAGTTTTCAGTTCAGGTCATTCATTATTAATGAATGTGGAACTGCCGCTCAGATCTAAATATATGTTCAGTTCTCATTCTCACCTGGGAAACTCTGCTGGTTTTACAGGGTTAGTCTGGTACTGCCTGATAATGTCTTTGATGTTGTGACTTGGCTCTAAGTGTTCTGTGTTTGAGATAGTGGCTCTCACCAAGTCCCCCGCTGGTGGATCCCTCCTAGTTGGGCCTTTTGGAAACATAGCAAAACACTGATGAAATGGTAACACTTTACAATAAGTTTCCATTTGTTCAAATTAGTTAACTACATTAGTTAACATGAACTAACAATGAAAAACTTGTGCAAAGAATTTGTTAATCTTAGTTATAGATCATTCAAAATATATATATATATATGTCTCTGTTAATATTATTTAATGCACCAGAGCTAACAAAGAACAGTTGTATTTTTATTAACTAGCGTTAACCAAAAAAACTGTCACAAATGTATTGCTCATTGTTGGCTAATGGAACCTTATTGTAAAGTGTTACCTATGAAATAATAATTTTAATGAGTGAAATTAAGCATGAAGGCATACAGATTGAAATAATGACGTACTATACTGTCTCTGTGAAGGTTTCTGTGGTGGGGAAGCAGGGGTTGGTTTGTAGGAAACAGGTCCAGTTTCTTGTTTAGTCTTCAAAAAAGATACATGACCAACAACAGCTTTTTTTTAATGTATCAACTGTTCATTAGTATGTTTTGAGGAAAAAATCAACCACCATTCAAAAGTTTGGGGTCAGTAAGTATTTTTTAAAGCAAAGAATACTAAGCATAGGTGCATTAAACTGATCGAAAGTGACAGAAAATACATTTATAATGTTACAAAATATTTTAATTTCAAATAAATGCTGTTCTTTTGAACTTTCTACAACTGTCTTCAACATTGATTATAATAATAATAAAAATGTTTCTTGAGTAGCAAATCATCATATAGTAATGATGTTGAAAATTCAGCTTTGCCATTACAGGAATAAAATATATTAATAAAGAAAAGTTATTTTTAAGTTGTAATAATATTTCACAGTATTGCTATTTTTACTACATTTTTGAAATAAAAAATACAGCCTTGTTGAGCATTAGAGACTTCTTACAAAAACATATCTTACTGACCCCAATACTGT
Organism: Squalius cephalus; assembly: GCF_949319135.1. NCBI lineage: Eukaryota > Metazoa > Chordata > Actinopteri > Cypriniformes > Leuciscidae > Squalius > Squalius cephalus. Next base: position 33,896,965 of record NC_137122.1, on the reverse strand, counting down.
ATGTGGAAATGTAAAGTTTATCTATGGCACAATAATAAAGCTTTGACTTGATTTCTAATGATTTATCATCCATATAGTAATCAGGGCTCAGAGATACTCACAGGGCTGTACTGGCTGGAGCGGGGAGCTGGCACATGCTCGCTGTGTGTGTGGTGCGTTGAATTATACATCTGCTGCTGAAGGGCCATGGCCTGCATTGTCATCTGCTGAGCCTGTCGTACATTACATTAGCTCGCTGTTCAAACACATTTAGCATTTTGCTACGAGTCTAAATCATGCTTTGTTTGCTCACCAATATAATCGCTTGCTGGTTGATGATGGCTTGCTGCTGCTGTGCTAAGACAGCTGGATCTACACATTTAGAGATTTAAATAAAGCACAAAAATAAGCACAAAATAAAGCAAATGTAATGTCTAACTGTGATTAGAACGCACAGAAATAAACAGTGCAGTGTTTAAAAAATTATCCCAGAGAATCAATCAGCGCCAAGCGTCATTATATAGAAGGATTTGCAGCATTCATACCTGACATATCAGGCATTGGTGGCACATTAGGCATAGCTGGCAAAGGTGGCATAGCAGGCAAGGCTGGCATAGAAGGCATAGCTGGCATTAGGGGTACTGAAGGTACGGCGGTAGGGGCATGAGGCACAGAGGGCATAGCTGGCATAGGTATAGGTGGCATCATTGTTCCTCCCATAACAGGTAGAACTGGCACCGCTGAGAACAGTAAATATGGCTAAGGATCGGTAAGCAATGACCCCTTTCACATATCTTAATCAAATGATTTAATGCAAGTTGGCTAGGATGAAACCCAATTAGCTGTGCCAACCAACTATATTAAATAAACATGAACAATACTGCTTAAAGTGAAATAAACACCTTGCAGCTTTTTCATATAAGAAATATTCTGTATTTTACTATTTAAAAAATGTGACTTTTAAAGTGTTAAACAGTCTGATTCAATTGATTAATATATATTATATTATATAGCTTGAGGTGTAACACATCTCAACACACCACATATATATGTGTGTTACTGTTTAATTTGTTTAAAAAAGAAAAAGAAAAAGAATAAAATAAAGTTTCTGGCTTCTGTTGATGTGATTAGAAAATTGTCTTGTAAACATAGCAAAAGTTGTCATCAGCTAGTATTTCTTTCACACATAAGTATATGAAGAACACGAATGGCACCCATTTTGTAATACCAATCACCAAAAGCCACAGTCAAAAAAAAAAAAAAAAGAAAGAAAAATAATTCCCCAAAGCATTAAAGCAATCTAAATGGTAAATTGGTTATTTATCATGCAAAGCATTGGTAAATGTGCAGTTTAAATTTTTTTGCAATTCTGAATATTTATCTGGCAATTAACTGCTTTTAGGTACAAATTGACCCGAGGGTACCCATGCATAATTGATGTTTGGTAAGAAGAGGACAGAAAGAGAACAGATGCAGAACTCACCACCAGGCTGCAGTCCGGGGGGATAAGGCCTGCTGGAGAGGGGCTTCACTATGTCACCATCATCCCCTCCAATCCCACCAGCTCCCTTCATACGGCTGGACATGCTGGATGACTTCTCAAAATCCTGGAAAAGAGATAAGGCAAAGCAAAACACCCCATGGGAGTACCTTATACTCTCTAAGAGGGGCATGGCCAATTTACTATCGCAACTGAGACAGAGCCATGCTGGCCTAGACCACAGAACCACCAGTCTAGGATCTTTAAGTGAGCAAAAATAAATAAGTATATATATATATATATATATATATATTTTTTTTTTTTTTTTTTTTTTTACTAACTATTCCTTTGTGACTGAAAAGGTTCCAGAGCTTATTTTTACAATTGTCCTCAATTAAATATTTCTATGTTTGCCAAAATATATAATAATCATTCCACTGCCATACCTCTATAAGTGTTTAAAAACACCAGATATTATCTCAAAATGATAAAGCTAAGGGAAAAAATAAAGTATGCTCAATGCTGTGAGAAATACGGTAAACTGGTAACTTAATCACCTTCATTGCAGGGGACCTGGCAGCATAGAGCACATTGATACACTCAATCACTTACACTATGAGGATCAAGTGGCCAGTTGTGTTCTTCATTCATTCATGTTATATTTTTAAGCTTCTTTCCATAAATACACTGATGAGCCAAAACATTATGATAAGTCACAAGTGAAGCAAATATCATTGATCATCTCCTAACAAGGCCACATATTAAGGTCTGAGTAGATTAGATGGAAAGCAAACAATCAGTTATTGTAATCAACGTGTTGAATGCAGGAGAAATTGGCAGGGATAAAGATCTGAGCGACTTTGACAAAGGACAAATTGTTATGGCCAGACCAATGGGTCAGATCATCTCTGAAAAGGTGACAGGGGTTTGGGAATGACCAATGACCATTCAGATTCAAAATCTGAATAACCAAGGGTCATTGATGCACGAGGGCAACGAAGGCTATCCCATCTGGTCCGAGCCAGAAGAAGGTCTTTGCTCTGCTGGGAAACCATGGGTTTGACCATTCAAGTGAATGTAAATTTGACACATTGTTGCAGACCAGGTACATGACAATGGTGTTCCCTGGTAGAAGTGGCCTCTTTCAGCAGGAAAATGCACCTGCCACACATTGTTCAGGAATTGTTTGAGGAACATGATGAAGAGTTCAAGGTGTTTCCCTGGCCTCCAAATTCCCCAGATCTCAATCCAACTGAGCACCTGTGGGATGTGGTGGACCAACAAATTTGATCCACGGTGGCTCCCCTCACAACCTACAGGTCTCGAAGGATAACATCTTGGTGCCAGATACTACAGCACACCTTCAGGAGTCTTGTAGAGTCCACGGCTTGGCGGGTCGGTGCTGTTTTGGCAGCACGTGGCGGACTAACAGCATAGTAGGCAGGTGGTCATAATGTGGCTCATCGGTGTAGTTAAATTAAACATCCAAATCATGTTGTTTCTATTACATTTACACTTGTTAAAAACTCATGAATTCATGCTGAATTGGGGAAGTGAACAAGAGACACTTACCCCATTACCATCAGACAGCACTGGGTCAAACAGGCTGTCGAGATATCTGTCCATGCCTTTCTGAGTTGGTGCTTCACTGAAATCTGATTCTATTATTTTTTTACAGTTATTGAGAAACACAGAAATCATGCCATTAGCATTGCACAGAATATATAAAAGTAGCTTAAAAGTTAGCCCCAAAAAAAAAAAGAAGAAAGAAACAGCTGACCGTGGCTGTAATACCCATCTGAATCTGGGAGACTGGTGCTTAGCATTGTCTGAGGGAGCAGAAGTGAGTTGTCATCATCAGAATCAAATCCACTTCCAAACAGAGCCCTGTGAAAATTCATATTGAGGGCAAAGTATTAGATAACACTACAAAGACACTGCAAAATAGTTCCCCTGAAGTTAACTATACAATGTATTTTTTTGCTTATTAAAAACAAATAATGATAAAGAAATATGCAATATGCATCACCTTACTAGGTGTAATTTTAAAGTTCCAATCAAAATCAGTCAGCAAAGAATGAACCAAATTTATTTATAATATTAATATTTACTATTTGTACCTTAAAGGTGAAGTTTGTCATTTATGTGTCACCAGTGGCAGTAAACAGAATTTAAAAATGATTTAGCTATTTTCAAACACTCCCCGTCTCTCACAGTCATTAGTTTAGTGCCACAGAACTTAAACACTCACATTTAACTCACTTTTAAATGACATGCAACGCAGATCTATTCAATTACAATTCATATTTATGATCATGTGCATAACCCATTTACAATGTAAATAAAAGTCAAATAAAATGCAAGACTATCATGTAGATACTGACAGGCTGGCATTGGGCCTGGTTCTGGTGGGACTCTCGGCGGAAATGATGAAGTAGGACTTTTGCTTTGGAAAATTTCTCATCAGTTCCATGTCTGCGATCAAGTCCATTACATAATCGTGCCCTGCGAGCTCCGCCCACTGTCCGTGCTCCTTCATGACAACAGAGCACCCCTTCCAGGCCTCGTTCACACCCCTGTGGAGCCAATTAATGAGGCTATTCATTTCAGGCAAATTACAGATGAATAATGAAGGCCTCATTATAGACTGTACATATTCTAACATGCCCAAAAGAAAGAGCCATGAACTAATGACATGGAATACAGCATATTAAAAAGGTTCTTATGAAGATGAATGAATGGATGAATGCAAAATCAAAGATTGTGTGTTGGGCTGACTCTAGGAAAGAGTAGAGTGAAAATGGTTGGAACAAAAGATCATAATATGGATAGTTTGTGTACGGTCGTATACCTGTGCTGTAGAATATCCCCAGCCAGCTCCTCCCCACTCGTCCAGGAGTGCACAGGGCACAGGGAAGATGTCCCTGTCAATACAACATGACGTTTAACAGCTGTGGTTTGACAAGAGTGAAGACTACATGCAAATGACTTTTTCTATTCTGTGTAGCACCACAGATCAGGTATCACCTGATATAGATGTGCATTACACAATTGTCTCCAGAGGGTTTTGAGGAACAAAAGAAACTGCCAGGCAGATTTAGGGAGATTATAGTAATGAAAGAGCCTTTCAGAGCTTTTCTTTTAGTGTTTTGTAAGCTATCCTTTGAGTTTGTATCCTTATGTAAGTCTGCATATCTCTTTCATTCCAAACGAGGGCAAATATTCTCCTTTCTAAATGACGTAATTGAATTTTGACATAACGGCAAATTTCAAGGAAAAAAAATCTCTTAATTCGCAAAAAAAAGTTTTTACGCTCGCTTGAGGTGTTTTTTGACTTTTGACGATTAATGCGAATAATGTGAGATGGAAACACATTTGCCGAATAAATTCTGACGTAGCGAACATTACACCCACGTGACTAATCGGCTGTTTCCACTGATGGTGTTTTATTTACTGTTGGTTACTAGGTTAGCAATTCCACCGTCATCCGCTCGAACAAACTTGATGGAAACACACCTAATTCGCATTTGTTTTTTGCTAACTTTGAAAAGATTTGCTTCACGTTTGGATGGAAACCCAGCTAATGTCTTTTAAAATGTGCCTTCAAACATCTATGCTGATTTTTCACAAGTGTTTTATGATATGTACAGTATAGGAGTTAACAATTGCATTCAAGTGCTGAAATGTGGATTTGAAAAGCAAATGAGCAAAACCCGACTGAGGGTCGGTTGCACCAATAAAGATTAAATTAGGCAGAAATTAGAATTACTCAAGGATTTAATTAAGGGTTTTTTTTAATTAAACTTCAAGCTTACTGTGATTGAAATTTAGCGTAATGGACCCAGGTAAATCACTGGGGTCACATTCACTTTTTTAATGCAACCCAACCTACATGGCAAACACTGACTGAAGGTTGCCGAAACTCAAACAGTGAAGGTGAAACGTATACACACCATCAAAACAGTGTACTTGCAAAACCATGTTTGCTTTCTTCCTATTGGCTGTCCATTCCAGCAGGGACAGTGGGTAAGTCCTCGCTGTCTCCGGTCCATACAAGGACTTCTGCATGGCTTGAATGAGCTTCTGTTGGCCGACAGCTTTGAATCCATTATAGGCATGGTCTGAGACAAACCTAAAGCCAAAAAGTAATGAATGCTTACAAGTTGCTAATGACCCAACATGAATACTGGTATGTTGCTTACTTCAGAAGGTATTTCTCAATTTTGGCTGATGGTGCAAATGCACTCAGGCAGGCCAGAAGCAGCAGCCAGCCCCTCTCTGAGTTTTCTGGATTGGTGTTTCTCCAAACCTGATTGGCAATTTGACATAAGACTTCATCCCGCAGACCAGGGTTGGTAAGCCCCTTCTGAATGATGTAGTTTCCAAATAAATTCTCCTGAGCACCATTTAGATGTGGGTCACCCATAAACCTTAAGATCTACAAAGTGAAAGAAGTAATGCTAATAGAGAGCTAACAGAGTTGAAATCACACTGACTTATGGCTACAACAGAGGCATGTTTCTTCACTTCATCTCATGCTCATTGTAGGTCTGTGTTGAAAGGTTTAAATGTTAAAAATCTATTTCTCTATGGAGAAAATGAATAGGATTTTTACTTCCGGAACCAACATTTGTGCTTAAGTCTATTGCATGTTAAATAAATGACAATGGCAAAATCTTCAACAGTACATAATGTAGTGTACCATGACAAAGGCGTCTAGAGCCTCATGTGTAAGATCATCGTCAGTGTGTGTTAGTGGTGTCTTCAAAGGTGCAGTTAACATTCCAAAGTTTGGCTCCTATAATTAATAATAAAAAAAAAACATACAAATTAATATACAGTATATCAGTCATTCCTGAATGAATATCTGAGTATGAGAGCTTATTTGTGATTTTGGAATAAATTACTCAAGTATGTCTTACTTTGAAGTGAATCTGGACAAATTTAGAGATAGTGTAATTGTTGATGTCAAGAGGTAGAGTGATCTGTGACTCCACCTGAACGGTGGGAGCCTGGACTAAAGCCAAGCAATCAGAATGGAGCTCTCTACCACCTTTAAAACACAGAGGTGAGAGATGACATGCAGTGTACATTACAAATACATTATATTTACTTTTTATATGCTACTTTTGAAAAGTCTGGGGTCAGTAAGATTTTGTTATCTTTTATGCTCACCAAGACATTTATTTGATAAAAAACAGCCAAATTGTAAAATATGTTTTCTATATTTAACAGATTGAAATATTATCACAATTTAAAATATCTGTTTTCTATGTTAATATATTTTAAAATGTAATTTATTCCTGTGATGTCAAAGCTGAATTTTCAGCATCATTACTCCAGTCTTCAGTGTCACATGATCCTTCAGAAATCAGTCTAATATGATGATTTGATGCTCAAGAAACATTTCTTATTATCAACGTTGAAAACAGTTGTGCTGCTTCATATTTTTGCGGAAACCGTGATACATTTATTTTCAAGATTCTTTGATGAATAGAAAGTTCAAAATAATAGTATTTATTTGAGAAAAAAAATCTAGGTTACATTTTTTTAAAGGTGACAGTTACATCGTACTTAATGAAGTACTTAGTAATATTAATTACCTACATGTACTTACTATAGAGTTAGGGTTAGGTTTAGGTTTAGGGTTAGTTACTTGTAGGGTTAGTTACTTGTAATTATGCATAACTTACTGTTATTACTATAGCCAGTACATGTAGTAACGTGTAACTACGTCACCTTAAAATAAAGTGCTACCAAAATGTCTTTACTGTCCATTTTGATCTATTGAATGCACACTTTTGCTGAATAAAAGTAAAAAAAAAAAATCAAAGCATAATCTTACTGACCCCAAACTTTTGAACAATATAAAAAATATATATTTAACGTGAGGAAATTGCCCTGCAGTACCAGAGGCTGCCTGCAGCAATGCTCCGAGTTCAGCTGGAATGACCAGGTGAGTGACGTTGACCACTTCCCGTTTTGACAGCTCCTGCAAATAAAGAAGATATGGAAACACTTTACAATAAGGTCTAATTTGTTAACATTAGATAATACATTGGCTTACATTAACCAACATTGAGCAATATATTTTTACAGTATTTATTGACCTTTGTTGATGTTATTCATAAGCGCATTAACTAATGTTAACATATACGACATCTTAAAAATGTATTAGTAAAAGTTGAGATTAACATTAACTGAGATTAATAAATGCTGTAGATGTATTATTCATTGTCAGCTCATGTTAACCAATGTAGTTAATTAATGTTAACAAATGAAACCTTTTGTAAAGAGTTACCGACTATATTGTAAGTAGTTTTTTTTTTTAATGAATTATTCCCCCCAGTCTTTTATTATATTTGGTTAAATACTGTAGGCATGAGAAATGAACTAAAATGTGGTCAATTTAGACAGTAAATGTCATTATAACCATTTCTATTCTCCTTTGCTCCTCTTCTGCCTTTCTCCTGGCCTCGTATCTCAGCTAAAAGAAGAAAAATAAGTGAAACAATTAAATGTGGGATTGCAGATTAGCTTGATCGCTACCTACTAAAACTGCATTGTTCTTACCTTAATATATCTCTTGCGATCAACATACATATGGATCAGAGAGCGTAATTTCACCAGGCTAGCTCTCATTTTCACATATCGCTTCCTGTAAAGAGAAAGCAAATTTATAGAAATTGTTAAGATCTAAAACAATTTATTGGATATAAATTTCTATTTGTGAGTAAAAAAATTTTTTTTTTTAAAACAATCACAAACTAGAAAAATCATGTCAATTTATTGGTTATAAAGAAAATGTTAAAATGAAGAAGTTATTAAATATAATTATTTTAATTATTTAATTCAATTATTTTTTTTACAGATTATCACTCCTAGGGCCAGATTTACTAAACAGGACAAAGTAGCACGCGGCTGATGGGAGTGGAAAGTTCTGCGGGTGATCTATCTACTAAGATTGAACAAATTCAATGTCTTGCCAGGAAGTTAAATAATGCCACAAATACCAGTAATTTGACTACCGCAAACCTTGTTAAATTACGTTGCATGATTCAATGACACTTTAGTTTGGGGACCAATTATCTCTATTAACTAGTTGCTTGTTAGCATGCATATTACTAGCATATTGGCTGTTTATTAGTATTATAAAGCACATAATAATGCCTTATTTCGCATGACCTTATTCTACATCATTTAATCCTACCCAATACCTAAACTTAACAACACCTTACTAACTATTAATAAGCAGTAAATTAAGAGATTATTGAGGCAAAAGCAACTCTGACAAATCTCTGACAATTAGCAACTCTGTCATCATAGCAGAAGCATCAGAAATATTGTCATTGACAATGAGGGGGTCTTTGGGTCAAAAAGGTTGGAACCACTGATTTAGAGTGAGAATAAGATATTATGGTTTATACCTTGTGAGAAAGCCTCGGCAATGGGCCTGAAGCCGTATGATCTTCATGCGGAAGGCTGTATAGCGTTTTCTCACAAAGAACATCCTGGTGTAACGCTGCAGAGTCAGGGCAGCTACATGCCTTACTCTGTCCCGCTTACTCTCCAACAGGAAGTAGATGTCCTCTTTCATGAACAACTAACAAAACATAAAAGGTGCAATCAAGTACTGGTAATAAAAGGTGCAATCAAGAGTAGTCTCACATAGCCAGACCTTTCTCATCATAAAGTCTAGTCCACATTGCAATTATATTTTGGTCATTAACTACCTGTGGATGGTCCATGGTGTGACGTCTGGGTCACTGTGATTTTGCCAAGTAAGACATGTTCCTGAATCAACATATTTTGTTGACCCTAGAACAAACATTTCTGTCTGAAAATGTAGTCCTATCCCTACCCCTAAACCTAACCATAACTTATCCCTTAAATCAGAGGGAAATGATAGGTGAATAACACTGATGTAGAAGCACCAAACCATGGTTGTAAGCCTAAACTTGATACAACTGTAAACTTGTCCCTCAAGTCTGATTGGTCGATTGGAAAGTTGTTCCAGGATCAACAAAGATGTTGATCCAGGAACATGTTGTACTTGGTGAAATCATGTTCACCGTGACGTCTGACGGTCTGAGACTAAGCGAATAGTAACAATTGCACTTAAGCAGAATCATACACACCTTGGTGACACCGACTTGAAACGATCCTTGTCTAACAGGGCAAAGCTTCCTTAACATGATGACACAGTTTTCACCATTGGCAGGTGGAGGCTGTTTGAGGCCTAGCAGTGATTTGTATCTAAATTCAACCGAATAATTGAGTAATTATTATAATTTTCTTGATATGTTAAAAAACAGATACAAAAGGGAAAAACTTTGTGTTAATGGCCTCAGACGTGTTTGACATGTCTAGCTCTTACCTGAAAAGGAAGACATCAAATGGCATTCTGATCGGATAGCCCTCTCTCCTGATTCGAATGGTTTCTAAAATCCCAGAATAGTTCAGTTGGGCACTGACCAGCTCCATGTCAAACACAGCAGGCTCCTGCAAGGTTACATACTCTCTCAGTGGATTTCAATTCCAGCCAAGATGCAAATAGCTTAATACCCCTGAACCCAGTGATTGCGGCTCTTTACCTTGTTTTGATTTGGCTTTATGCATCGCACAAAATATGGGTTGGCTCTGTAAGTACAAAATGGAAAGAAGTAGTTGGTGATAGAAAAACCTGCATGGGTCTAAAACCAATCACAGAAGAGATTCATGTAGACAGCTCAATTTAGGTGGTCTACCTCTCCATCTTTTCAATGAGCTCCATGAGGGATTGTTGGAACTTGGCCGCCACTGTTGAGGCCTGATGGCGGCGTGTTACCGTGCTGTTCTTCCCAACATGAGATCTCTGCTGGTTGAGGGCCTCAGCATAGCTCATAAACAGATATGCAACCATCTAAAACCACAGCGAGATACGGGTCAGTTTATCGGGGTCATTTCATTCCTGGCTCATGGTAGTTAGATAATTTCTCTTACCTTGTTTTTGCTATGAATAAAAAGGTCAAGAACATCCTGGCGAACTTGATCGTAATTCTTATCCAGAAATTTATGGACCTGTGAAGCGTGTTTTCAGTCACAAAAAGTTTGGTCTATTCCTCCACTAATACTTTATAGGGAATAATTAAAATGTTTGATGGTTCAAGACAAGTAGTTTAAATGCACCTGATAGGAGACCTTCCCAGCGAAATGCTTGATAGTAAATTCAGGGAGAGGCATTTTTGGCTTGGAATACAGTGGATTGTTGCCATGGTGATAGTGGCATTTCTGAAGGAAGGTATGGTCTGTAGCCTAGAGTAAATTTGTTCAAAAGGAGGTTAATTAAAATGCAAATGATGCAAACTAATAGTGATGAATAGATAAATACTAACTAGAACATCAATGGACATTAAGAAGAAATGACACCTGTGGAAACCCGCTCTGATCATCAAGAATTCGGAGTATCCCATGGGGCTTTGCTGCAATGAGGTCTATGCAGGCCTGGTTGTCAGAGAAAGGCACCTCTTCCCAGCTGATTTGCTCTCTGCTATATTCATCCTTGCACATTCAAAAGAAAATCGCATTTTTCAGATGCATACCACATGCAGTTTCTCAGAAGATTAGAGTGAACAGAGACAGCTTACTTGTTCTTCTTTAAAAATGACCCTGTTGAAAAAGAACTGAAGGTACTCATTTGCATAATTTATGCAAAGCTGTTCAAAGCTGTTGAAGGTAAGATCCTACAAAGCACAAAAAAAGTGAGATTCAGTCGAATGCAATCCAAATTTTACCGCAATGAAGAGTATTAGCAAAATCTTTTACTGTTGTGGGAAAACGAGTTGCAGCGCCATACCTCAAATCCATAGATATCAAGGATGGAGATAGATAGTGCTTCGTTCCGAGGATAAACCTGCCTATTTATTCTGTCTGTTAGCCAGCTGAACAGAAGGGAATACAGGATCTTGGCAACTGCATCTCTGTTATGTTTGAGAGGGAAAATTACCATAATTTGATTACCGCAACGGTCAATGCAGAGAAAGTAGTATTTATAATGACACTGATTTTAGTTCTAATACTCTACATCTGAATGTTCATTACTTTCTTTTTTTCAATTCCATATTTAATTCTTGCTCAGTCTATGGAAGTAAAATAATGACAAATGTTTTTGAAACAAAAAAAACTTGTTGAATTGCACTAATTGAAAAAAATAAGCCTATTCATTGCATTAACCGTTCTTGCATTTTAATGCATTGTATTTTTAGGGCTTGCATTTTTACGGGGTGAAATTCAACATGGTTGAATATTTAAGCTGTGAGTATTTCAATTCAAAACATTTCACACACATATTTATTTTTAAAAAAAATCAATAATCCATATTCACCTTTCAGAGTTCACTTCCAAAATGTTAATTCTGTTTAAAATACAACCTATAATATTCGACAGGCAATTTTCAGTCCATTTTATTTCGCCTTACAAATTCGCTTCCACAAATTCAGTGGTTCAAATTCGACATTTGACACCTGGGAACGGCAGGAATAGCAGTAGATTACCGATTAATCATCTCCATAGCTGTTGGTCGACCTCACCAGCAGGAGGTGCAAGTAGGGTTCTGCCTGTCAATAATTTACCGTGCCAACAGGTAAACCGGACGCTGAGAGGGGGACAGACGAAAAACTCAGGAGCTTGTAGAGTGCGAAATGTTCGCGATTTGTCATTGCGATTCGAAAAATGGCTTACAAAGCTAAACGTCGTAATGGAATAAAGAGACCAAAAAGCGACGAATCCAACAAAAGAAGCAAGACGAGAGTGAACATCGTTAAACTTATCATCACTGGAGGATGCTGATAACTTCACAGCGATTGAAAGCAGATGCCGCGCGCGCTTTTACAACATAGCTTGACAGGTAAAACACACACACACGCGTTACACCAAAGCGATGTTGTAGAAAGATGTTGTGGTGGCTACATCTGGCGGAAGTTCCAGAACTTGTAGAACAAGTTTTGTAAATTGTAATGAACTATTTTTTTCTTAGCTGAAGCTTTTAGAAAATGTACAAGTATAATAAAAATAGAATAAAAATACAATTCAAAACAATATGTTTATATATTATGACTTTTTATTTCACAATTCTGACAATAATTGCGATAACAAAAATTTTTAATTTTGAGATAAAAAGTCTCAATTACCTTTTTAATTGCAAATTTATATTTGCAAATTTGTATATCACAATTCTGACATTTTTGTTCTTGCATTTTCCGAATTTATGTCTCACGATTCTGAGAAAAAAAAAGTTAGAATTTGCGTCATAACCACGCGACTCTCTGTCGCACAGTAGAGAGATTACCGTATGGACAGGAGGAGAAGCTCGCGGGCAATCGGGGGGATGTGGAGGCAAAATGACAAAGTAATTAATCAGAATACTTAGCAAAAGTTGCTCCTGCTCCTAGCTCATGGACACCTCCTACTCACACTCTCCGTCTCTGCAAGTTTCGGAAGGGAATGATTCAGATTTCTCTTGGCACAGCTACTAGAAGACAGACGGGTTGCTCACGTCACATCTACGTCGTCAAGCTCAGTTTGAGTCTGCGTAGTACGCTCGACCATCAGGAAGTGAGAGCTTCTAATTGACTTCACTTTTCTCCGTTGAATCCTATGGGGTCGCTGTGTCCAGTTTATATACTGTATGCATTCAAGCGATTCGCTCGTATGTATCATAGACAGTAAAAGAAGGTGTCCATGAGCTAGGAGTAGGAGAAACTTTCGCTAAGTATTCTGATTAATTATTTTGTCATTTTCCCTCCACGTCCCCCCGATTGCACGCAAGCTTCTCCTGCTGTCCATACGGTAATTTCTCTACTGTGCGACAGAGAGTCGCGTGGTTATGACGCAATCGTTAGCCTATTTTTACAAAAACTGCATCTACGGGGTCATAACGTAAGATACAAGGTAATGGAGCCTTTTATTCATTTTCGTGTTTCTTTAGAAATAAATAATGGACAAATGGAGTCTTTAAACGCCTCAGATGTAAAGTTATTCGCTGTCAAAGTGACGCCAAAATTAATGGGAGTCAGTGGAATGCTAACAGCAGGTGGGGGTCCGCTAATCAATGGCGGCGCCCGGGGAAGCTTCAATATTTTATGAAACCCTGCCCCCCTGCTTGAATGGCGGAAGCATGGGCGGAAGCCATGTTGCGCGTCCATCTTGAAAATACATTAGCTAAAGAGGGACATACCTGGAAATTCAAGCTTCGCCTTTTGCGCTTTTACACTCATTGGCACCGTGACGAATGCGAGGGGGAGATTACTCGCGACTGCCGGCCACCGTAGGAGTTAAAACGCCCTCGGAATGGGAGGGGCTAGAAAGTAATATTCAGTTGGTCATATACAATTTCACCGCTAGATGGGAGAAAATCCTACACAGTGTAGCTTTAAGTTCTCTCTGCACAAACTTTAAAAACGCGAACCTGTGAGAACGATGGCGTGCACATGCGTACTACGTGTTTAGTCTATAGTTATGCGCGTTTGAATATATATGTGCGCAGGCGTGTAGTTCTTCTTTACAAACTAACCCTCAACAAACTACTTGTCTGGCCTTAACATTTAGAATACAGATTTTTTTTTTTTAGAATACAGAATTTTGTCTGGCCTTAAAATTTAGAATACAGATTTTTTTTTTTTAGAATACAGAATTTTGTCTGGCCTTAAAATTTAGAATACAGAATTTTTTCCCCCTGAGGGGAAAAAAGTCCAAATTGTGAAATATAAATTTGTAACTCTGAAAAAAAAAAATAGATAAAAAGTTGCGATTACCTTTTTTAATTGTTTTTTATTCCGTGGTGGAAGCAAGCTTCCAATTGTTTTTATTTAGAAACATTTATTTTTTTGGAAATTAGCAAAGTCTAAGTGAGCATATAGAAATGCTTTGTAGGAGTTTCCCTACCTGGCATCAATTGCACTCTCAACAGTCAGGGGCGTGTAGATCTTCTCCCTCATTGTTTCCTAAGAAAGTATAGAATTACTGAAACACCAGAAATACTGGTAGCAAATCCGAAAAAGGTGACCTGGGACATTCTGTTATAATAAAACACACCACTTTTATTGGAAACCAGCTTTGTAGAAATATTGTTGATCTCTTGAGATGAAATGTTGCTAATGCTAAGACAGTATTTTTAGGCAAATTAAAACTGATATGGTCCTTAAGTGGACCAGCCTACAGCACTAGTGTCTGTATTGTAAACACATCCCGGCATCTGTGGCAAGACTATACTAATCCCTTTCAAATTATGACATTAGGGCTTTAAATAATAATAAAAAAAAATCTTTCCTTAAATATTTTAACGTTGTTGTAGAAGAATTCCCCTTCTCATTCACTTTACTTGGATAGATCAGTCTCTTAGCAGGATAAAAACCTGGTGTCAATGTCTGAAAGCAGGGCTTAATAGACCTTATTCACAGCAGCGCCATCTTTGTCATTTTTAATGGGAATGAAAGCGAGGCTGTGAGGGACAGACATGCATCTCTTCAATGGGCTGTACTGTTATTTAATGTGTTTTTGGATTGTTCTGCTCATGAAACACTGGAAAAATATCTTTCCAAGAAATTTCAGTTGACAAAAAACTCCCGACAATATAAGCTGTGGAAAATTGTAAGTAATCTAGCACCTTTATACAGCTTTTTACAGCGGATGCCATTGGAAACACGGCAAGTCTATCCCTCACAGCCTCACTTTCATACCTGTCATGGCGCTGCTCTGAATAAGGTCTATGGTTTCATCAGATAAGAAAAGCCTGGTAGCATGAGATCGCCGTCCAATTCAATTGGACAAAGGGAAATTACTTTGAGTATGGCCTTCTCCTGTTACGTAGATAGTACCTGTTCCTTTAATGAAAAGAATTAGCTAAATTACATTGAAGGAACCTCAAAGGTGTCACACTTGCAGCCATGAGTAGCAGTCTAAATGCCTTAGCACATTTTAACATGGCAATGGGACTGTGAAGATTGATGAGCACTGGCTCTGACCAAGACTTAGACAAAGGCTGATCTGAAACAAGATGCTGTGTAAAGGATCATATGAAAGTTTTTTTTTCCAATGATACATCTGAAATTAGGAATTGATGTGGATCTGATGTGAGGAAAGATGCTGAAACAGAACACGGACACGTTGATGGTCTCCACCAGAGGAAGGTTGAGGAATCAGCTCTTGATACCTCAGATGGAAAATATGTGGAATGGAAACAATTGGTAGTCCATAAGGAAATCTTATGAAATGATCTTAAAAACTCTGGATTCTTCTTTATTTACAGAAACTGCTGGACAAGGAATGATGGAACTTAAAACACTTTACCTTCACTTTACCTTTGTTGGTGTGGAATATTGGATAGTTTCAGACATATCAGGTTTGAATAGGAACTCTATTTAAATAAGCTCTCTATTTGGTTTGATTGACACATTTGAGAGATTTTACTACTGGGCCTAGGTTTTTCATGAATTGATTTAATAAATAATTAGATTGAAATAGAAGCTAATCTGTCATAACATTGTTCTGTTTGATTGAGGATTGTGAAGTGCAACAGTCAGGTTCTGGAAATAAAAATCCCATGCGTTTTCTCCACATGGGGATTTTGAATAACTTATAAACCTCTAAAGACAGACCTACTGTGAGCTATGAAGTTGTTAGATGATATATGTGTTTGTTTTAAGCCATCAGCCTGCACTATTTCAACTTTTTTTTATTTTTTTATAATAATCCTGTTCAGCAGTGTTCAACAGCTGTTCATGGTGAAAAACTAAACCACCATCAGATAATCAAACACTTTAGTGCCCAACCACTCCCATGAAACATTGCAAATGATGTAAATGAGTTAGTCTCCTATGCTCTCAAACTACATAAATGTATTGTATATGCATATTTAGTAATAGACTTAAAGGGATAGGCTAGTTCATCCAAAAATGAAAATTCTATCATTAATTACTCACCCTCATGTCGTTCCAATCCCGTAAGACCTTCGTTCATCTTCGGAACACAAATTAAGATATTTTTGATGAAATCCGAATTTTTGGATGAACTAGCCTAACCCTTTAAAATAGACTGTTTCTTTATATATGATAAACATCTATAAATTAATAATTTTATATTTCTCCATTGTTTTTATATTTCTTCATTCAATTATTTCATTAATAATGCTTCATGATATTGTAGTTCTTTCCCTCATTAAAGCTGTTAAATGTAAAAGCTATTCAAAATTCCCTAGGAATGAATGGGAAAAATACTTGTGGAACCAAGGCTGCTGAAAAAGGGGGCGTGCAAGGCACTGTTGCTCTCTAAAGTGAAATTTTGTTTCACTGTCCTTTTGATCACATTGTATTCACGGTAGAACTGCTTTTTAGGTTTTGGAATAACAACACAAGTTTACTGTGTTTGTGGTGAACTGGTTAAGCAGGGTTAATACTGCGACAGGCCTCTTGGTGGCACCCCTGCAGATGGTTGAATGGTATCTGCTACACTCTTAGGACTGTAACACAGTCTATGATGGGAGCCTCATATTGCTTTAAGGCCTCTTGATGTCTGTTTCTGCCCTGGGTTTTCCCTGACTGGGTTACACTGGTTGCCATAGGGATATGGCATGCTGCCCTGCCATAATCAGCTTGCCATGTTATACTATATGAGGGATTGGGGCTAATACGCACCATTTGCGGCTATCTTTTGGTGCCTTGAGCTTGCTGTCAAATTGAACAGTGTTGGCATTTGGATCGTGTTTCCAAAGGACTTTAATGAAACTGATGTAATGATAAAACCTTCACTAACAGTGTGCTGATACTTGGCATGGGGCCTTGATGTGTGAGTTCTGCCAGGAGGTCATGTAAGGTCTAGAGGTGAGACGCGGACACTTCCTGTTGATATCCTCGAGTCCAGTCTGTCTCAAACAGTGAAATACGCAATATACAGTGGCCGCAAAAATATGGTCACACTTAAAAATATATGACAAAGTATGACAATGCAAGCATCATCTAGTGTAGAGAAAGACAGCAAGCCTTTCAAGCAAACAAGAAGCTGACACTTTGTCATACGTCAGTGTAGCATGTTTATAGTTATTTTGATAAACTACATCTGTGCGAAAATCACCTATGGTACCAGTTGGGTGCAAAAGTCATTGCAAAAGTTAGTTATAATGGTTTTGCATTGATTTGCTCTTTTAATTATCTAATACAACAAGATAACAATGTGGTAGGATAATTTTATTACCTAAGGCAATGAAAACACATTTTAAACGTGGCTTAAGTGTCCAAATGTTTTGAGTCTAGTTTATATAATAATCCTCACTATAAGTATATTTTGTATTGGCACTGTAATAAAGGTACTCCTATAGAAGTTGGATAAGAGGAAGACAAACTAGGGATATTGTTTTCATCTTCAGTGCTGACGGATAATATGAAATTTACTCTCCAGGGTAATTGGGCAATTCACACTGCACCGACAGACGGCGACCTACGCGGACAATAACAAGATTACAGTGTGTCACTTCTCAGACATTCTTAGACATTCCACAACCCGACTTATGCCAGCTGAATAAGTTCAATCAGTGAAAACCAGCACAACAAACTCACTGATCCAACAAAACCCAACGAACGCGTCTGGTGCTGTTGGTCGGCATCTGTCGGTGCAGTGTGAAATTGGCCTTAAAAGTGGGTAATGTGAGTACAGTTCTGCATGGATAGCATGCAAATGCCACTAAATAAAGGCTATAACATATCCAAAAAAATCAACCTACATTATCTTTTGTACAAGGTGTATCTTTTATCTAGTACTGAAGACATTATGAGGCAAGTTTTTTTTACCGTGACTTTGAAAGTAATGGACTTCTGTAGACCCTCTGGGGAAATCTGTAGAAGTTCAGCCACCACTCGGATCTCCTGAGCACTCACAACTGATGCCACTTCCTGAGATTCAGTCTGTCACAAAAATCAAACTTATCGCATTGCACCACTGAAATAGAGCATTACAGTGCAGCAACATGAGGGGAATCCAAGTGAGGAGGATGCAACCATTTGTTTGAGTTTCAATTTACCTCATATCTCTCAAAGAAGACATTTCCTAAGTGAAGGATGGAAGACAGGACTCTGAAGATACCGTTCTGGTCTTCAGCACTGAAGTGAAGTATTTCCATGGCACTTAGGAGCCTGCGGAAATCCTCCCCATCACTCTTGCCAACAATCTCACAGTCGCCACCCTTGCGATCAAATAGAGCATCCATGAAAGAGAACAACCGTCTAGTTAATTTATTTTTTTGCTATAATAATAATCTAGTTGATTAAACCATGGCCTCACCTGATTGAGGTAATAATACGTCTCGGCGTCTTGAAGGTAGAAAGACTGCTTCTGCTGTGAAGGAAGGCCTGCAAGCATCTCGTAAAAAATGTGATAATTTCTTTCATCTTTGGCCTGAGAAAAGAAATGAAGGAAATAGAGAAAAATTAACATTGTGGTTGTCTATAAAGAATTGGTTTAATAAATGATTATTTTAAATATCTATGAGCATTATGAAGAATACCTGAAACACAATCCTGGACTTTTCAAGTAGATACTGTGAGGTTATGGCACCGCTGATTACCCCTCTGTTTGGAGCAGGAAAATCAGACAAGCATTAATATGTAATTTGCAACTTAACCCATGTACTCTAACATACAGTCATTTTAACCAGCACCATGTGAATCTTGATCCTGTTAGCCTCTTTCAGTTGTAAAGGTACCTCATAAGTGTTTCCTCTTGCTAAGTGTCAATAACATCAGTAACATTGTAAAGAGATTTGGTATTGATGAACTTACTCTTCCATGAATATTTCCATGTATTTCCCAAATCGGCTGGAGTTATCATTCCGAACGGTTTTGGCATTTCCAAAAGACTCTAAAAGAGGCGTTGCTTCGAGAATCTGTAGATTAAGCCATACATTAATATGTGAGAAGGATGTAGCAATAACTGCAAAAAGAAAAACATATTATTAATAGTTTTGTCTTGTTTTCATGGTAAACTATCTAAAATACTTAAATCAAGATACATTTACTTGAGAAGCAACAATGCATGAGACTTGACTTCATAGATTGTATCTTAAATGTATTTTGTCTTACTGCACAGGGAGTTTTTTTCCCACTTGTTTCTGAACCTGTTTATAACGTCATAATAATCTGCCAGTGTAATAAGAGAAAATGCGATTTTTTAAAGATTGAAGCCAATCAGCCTGACAGCCAGTCTTAATATTTACGATCTTCCATATAGCAACCCAAAATAGCTTTTTTTTTTTTTTTTGCTTTACTGTTTCTAGAAAGCATGTGATATTCTTTTAGTCGAAGATACTTTGCATAGATTATTAAGAAAAAGAAAAAAAAAACTTTTGAACACTTGCATATCAAAGTGCAACACGCCATGCAACATATAAAGGTTTCAAACAACAGAAGGCACACGCAAAAGTACAATACCTCAATCTGTATGATAGCATATAAAAGTAAAATAGAAGATAAGATAAGTTATAAAATGTGCATGAACTGAGTTTAACAGTTTTCAAAGATTTTATTAGCTTAAGTCATACCTGCTGTGTGACGTTCTGTTTGTGATGTATTGCGGCTAAGTACCGGAGAACTAGCTTTGTGGTCTCTGTTTTACCAGAGCCACTCTCCCCACTGAAAGACAATAAGCACATTTAGACCACATGATGACTCTAACCTCCTAAAGTAGCAGTTTAACTACTTAATTGGCATAGAATGTGGCTTGGCATGCGAGGAACCGATTTTCTTGTCTTTTGCCATGCACTTAAGTAATGAGCGAGGTGGCTGATCATCAGACAGAAGTGAAATCGAATGCTTGATTGGGACTGTCGTTCCAGCTACTCTGAACAGGCATGGGTGCATTTCACAGAGACATGATCTGCTGGTGCAATCATGGCCTAGACATCAGTAGTCTTTCCTTACAGGTATCTCCGTCAGAGCTAGGTTTAAAGTGTTCCAGGCGATCAGCTGTGTCAAGTAGAACTGACACTGATGGCTCCATCAGTGTAAAAGACTACTTAAGGTGACAGGACATAGATTATCTTAGCTATTTGAATTCTGTCTGTTCTTTTAATTAATCTTTCCAAAAACACATTATGAGTTAGGTTAGTTGAACAATGTTCAAATATATATATTTTTTAAAAAATATTTAAAATATTACATTCTGTGAGATAAGCTTACATGTTTACCTTAATTTAATCCTACCTGATAATAATGCACTGGTTTTCTTTGGCATCCATCATTTTTGTGTATGAGGCATTTGCAATAGCAAATAGATGTCTGCAAACACAATGGATAAGTTCAAAACATTTAAGAAAAAAGTACAATACTGTATAAGGAATTAGCCTAGCATTGATAAAAAAGCGATCATCTTAAGTACCGGTTAAATACTACTGAAGTTTAAAGTAAAGGGTTCAAAGTATTATGAATTAATTAATGAATGAAAGAACATACGGAGAATTCTCTCCAAGCGCATGCCCTTTGTGTTGTAGAACCATGTCTGTTCCGTAGATGTTGAACATCTTGTAGGGATTAACAGCCACCAGAATACTTCCAATGTAAGTCTTGGAACAAAACAAACAAACAAAAAAAAACATAGTTTTTCAAACACATCATTGTTTAATTTACTTTTTAAATTCACCCAAAACTCTTTGTACTAAAATATTTACAGAATAAAAGTGTTTTAATGTTTGTTTAAAAAAAAAAAAGTAACCTGAGGTCAAAATACATAATTCTTAGTTCTAAAGAAACACATGGATTGCTTTTAGTCATAAAGAAACAAATGAATTCCTTGTGTAGTAGACTTTGCATTTGACTTACATATATCAAATTGCGGTCAAATCTTTTCTTCAAATTCAGCAACACAGCACCTTCATGCAGGTCCCTGAAAAGAGTTTTATTTTTTATGAAAGCATTTAAAAGTGAACACAAAATTTCATTATATATAGCATTTATCTTATTCAATAATCTCATACTCAAGCTGTGTCATGTCCTCAAACCCATCCTCCTCTGCACGTTCACGATACAGCATTGTGGGCAGACTTCGAATTGAGTACATCTAAAAAGCATTTCAGTAAAAGAAAAATATTGTGTAAACAATGTGTAGGCCTGAACCAAACATGATATAAAGCCAGTATTTCACACTATAATTATTTATAGACCTTAGTCAGGGTAGAGACGCAATATTGAATTTTACATGAAAATGAGGCTGTGAGGGATATACTTGCAAGTCTTATAGTCTTTGCAATGGCATAAACTATTTTATTGAGTTCTTGTCTACTGAAAGATTTTTGGAAAGATGCTTCATCAGCAACTGGCATGTTGTTAATAGTACAATTCATTGAACACACTGTACTTCTATCCCTCATGGCATTGTTTTCATTCCTGTCAAAAATTTAATATGCTACTACGGCTAAGGTCTATTGAAATGATACCTGTACGCTGTTGTGATATTAGCTGGCATGGCAGGTGTATTTTGGTGCATTGTATATTTTTAACATACACATTATAAGTATACACAAACTTAAATACAGTACCAAATCCAACCCTAGTCTATATTGTCTAATATCCAGTCAATACCAAAGTCATAATATTTTCCTTTGATATTTGACATTGCCCAACATCATTTTTGACCCATAGTTTTAAATCTAAATTTCAGCATTTTTAATCTAATTGTTTTAACCTGAATCTTCAGTAATACAATTGCATTATTTTAGATATTGATATCTAACAGATATTGAACTATTATTTTTGTATTTGTTTCCACTGTAGAAAAATTATAGATAGCAATTAAAAGCTGAGCAATGTTTTCTTATAAAGAGTAACTATATGCAAGTTATGTTACCTTGTCATACCAGTTCCCTTGAGGTTCACCTTCTCTATTTGGTAGCCATGCAGGTTCTGTGCTATCTGTCTCTTGGCCAGGAAACACAGGGACGACAAAATTCTCCAGTTCTTCATCCCTATACATGGACCATTTTGTGAGGTTCTGAACAGTATGATGAGGGAGGACTCTTTCTGAAGACCAGACATCATCTGGTTCATGAAGATCTATTATTTGATTTTGAGCCCAGTGTTCACCAGACTGACCCTGAATCTGAGGGGTCACTACTGCGTACCTTGGGTCCTCTGGAGAGCGTCCCAGTGTTGACGGCAACTTGTAGGAGGCTTTGCGTAAGTTAACATTCGTCAAGGCATTTCCCAGAAAGGGTGAAGTGGGAGATTCACTTTGAGCTGGTTTGCCTCTTGTCATGATTGATCCATCAGGCAATCTGTAAGATGCTTTACGAAGGTTTTGGTTCAGGAGGGCACCGGACAGCATTGAAGAGGGAGCTTGCTCTTTTTTAGGATTTCTAAACAGGCCGGAGGTATTAGGTAAGCGATAGTTGGTCTTACCAACATTTTGTAATGCACTTGACAAATGAGATGAAATTGATGGCTCTGGTTCCTGTTCAGAGCTCTTAGTCAAAAGTGTTCCATCAGGAAGTCTGTAAGAAGCCTTACGAAGGTTTGAGTTCAGAAGAGCACTTGAAAGATGTGGAGAGGGTGGCTGCTTTGCTGGTTGGTTTCGGGAAAAAAGAGTACTATCAGGTAGTTTATAGGAAGATTTACGTAGGTTAATATTCTGTAGAGCACTTCCCAAGTATGGTGAGGATGTTGTTGTGTCCACGGTTTGATCAGTGCTATTGGATACAAGTGTTCCATCAGGAAGCCTGTAACTTGCTTTTCGAATGTTTGGATTCTGAAGAGCATTGGATAGCAGTGAAGAAGGTTGAGCTGGTTGTGCTGGCTCATTTCTCATTATCGTACCATCAGGGAGCCTATAAGTTGCTTTCCGGAGACTGGGATTTTGCAAAGCATTTGACAGAACAGATGTAGTAGCCTCCTCTTTTTGGCCTCCTAAATTTCTAGATATTATTGATCCATCAGGTAGCCGAAAGGAAGCACCTTGAAGGTTTCGATTCTTTAATGCATTTGACAAAGGTGAGGAAAAATCCTGTGCTTGCAGGAAAGGAGTAGGATTCCTCTGTAAAGGAGAGGTAGAAGATGCATTTCTAGATATTATTGATCCATCAGGTAGCCGAAAGGAAGCACCTTGAAGGTTTCGATTCTTTAATGCATTTGACAAAGGTGAGGAATAATCCTGTGCTTGCAGGAAAGGAGTAGGGTTCCTCTGTAAAGGAGAGGTATAGGATGCATTTTTTAAGTTAGGATTATTAAGTGCATTTGATAATACTGATGTTTGCTGTTCAGGCTGTGACATCACCGGAGCATATAAAGATGTATTTCGCTGAAGAGGTGAGATATATGAGGCACTGCGTAATTGAGGATTTTGTAGTGCATTAGTTAGTGCGGAAGAAGATTGCAAAATGTTCTGTGGTACCTGCTGAGCTGCTGTGGGAGAATATGGAGATGTGCTTCTTTGCAGTGGGGAAGTGAGGGAGGCATTACGTAGGTAAGGGTTTTGCAGTGCATTAGAGAGCATTGGAGAATAATTCTGATTGATTACCTGAACCTCTTGAGGTGCCACTATAGAATGAGGAGATGCAGACCTTTGCAGAGGTGAGCGGTAATTGGCATTACGAAGAAGTGGATTTTGTAATGCATTTGATAAGCCTGGAGAAGAGCTCTGAGATAAACTTTGGTTGATCTGTGACATTGGGGATTTAAACCTTGGAAGAGGTGAACTGAATGAAGCAGCAGCAAGATGTGGGTTCTGTAAAGCATTTGTTAGTAGGGGAGATGGCCCTTGTTCAACTGTCTGGGCAAATTCAGTTATTACCTGAGGCTGAGGAGTGCTACTCAATGGAAATTGTGATCTGAGTGAGGCGCGATTGATTAATTCATTATGCATAGCATTTCTCTGTGAGAGGATCGGCGATGGAGAGCGTACAGACATTGGTGAACCAGCTCTCACTGAAAGCTGAGGTGACGGACAAGGGGTTGGAACATGTCTTACAGAGAATTGTGGTGAAGGTACCCCTGGCCGTTTTATTGGAACATGTTGGTGAAAAGGTGGTTGAGCATTCATTACAAGAGGATGGTTCTGGCCTCTTATTGATTGTCTGAGAGGAACAGGACTTATTGGTACTCTCACAACAGGACGCCCTCTCCCAACAGGTCTATGAAACCCTCTTTGTGGATTTGGTGTTCCAGATGGAAAGAATCTCTTTGAGTCTTGAAAACCTGCTGGTCTGGAACCTTGTCTTGCCAACATGATGGGTGAGGATCTAGCACTCTGATTCAAAGCTCCTGAACTCATGGGTACATTATGGACTGAAGATCTGAACGGAGCAACGTTTTGCATTTGAGGAGTGCCATGATGACTTTTTCTTTGGAAAATTGGATTAACAGGAGATGGCTTAACTGTTCCCATTGGCACTTTGTTGCCACCAAATCCTCTGAATCTACGTGTAGAGGAACGAGTTGGTAGATGTTGTCTGTCACGTTGAATTCTGCCAGAAAATGCTGATGGTGATGGGGAAAGAGGTCTCTGAGATCTAGAGGCAAAGGGGGATATTGGTCTCGGAGACACCGGTCTTTGGGTGGGAGATGTGGCTCTGTAAGGTGGGTATGGAGAGCTCTCTTCTAGTGACTGTTGGCCTATTGTTGGAGACCTTGGAGGGCTCCTCCTCCGTAAAGATGGTTGTGGTGAAAAAGAACTTTTCCTGATAGATCTTGATGACATGAAAGAGTCCTGATTGCTTCTACCAATTGGCCTGAAACGAGATTTTATTGGAGGGGCAGGACTAGCCTGGGAACTTTGCCTCAGTGTTGGTCTAGGCGAAGAAGGAGGACTTCTCCTTCTCATTGAGCCTCTTGGAGACATTGGAGGACTCTCTCTTCCATTAACAAGAGGGGATGGTGCTCTAGAACCAAATGGCTTTCTCTGGGGTGTTGGAGATTTTCCCCTTAAAGAAGCTAAAGGTGATGGTGCTCGTCTGGACGGTTGTGGAGAAGAAGGGGGGCTAAATTTTCTCCTTTGAATGGGAGATAACTGCCTTTGTGCATTATTATTGTATGATGTTGGGCTAAATATTCTTGACTGCCTTGGTGAGAACCTTGGATACATTTCCTCATACATATCAGATCTTTGGCGAGGTAGAGGGCTGCTTCGACCTGGTGAAAAATTACTTTGTCTTAAGGAGAGCTGTGGTGAGGGGAGATTGTTAAATTGTCTCATTGTTGGTTGGACATTTTCATGTGGAAAATCATGTCTCTGAAACATAGGATCTGGATAGACTAAATGAGAAGATACTGGTTCAACCATAGTGGGATCAAATCTCCTTGCAGACAAAACCGGAGATGATGGTGTTGAGAGTGGTATGAGTCCAACAGGTCCAAAATAATGTCTACTTGGGACAGGTGACACTGGCATTGGAGACGAAAAGTGTCTTGCCTGAAGAACAGGTGAGGATGGTATTTGGGGTGTTCTGGTTAAAATGGGACTACCAGGTGGTATAAAAGATGCTGGTGTTTGCTGAATGAAAATAGGCGTGGGAGAAAATGACCTTTGTACAGCTTCTGATTGCTGTGGAGTATATAAAGGAAGGCTCATGGGTGAAGCATATTGGTTCTCATATTGGTCTGGAATCATCATTTCCCCATCATTCCTGGTGAATTGCATCGGACTTGCAATTTCAAGTTTTTCTTTTCCAAACAACTTTACTTGTGGTCTTGGGAATCTGAATGAATCTTCAGTCAATATTCCTTCTGTTGGTATTTGTACATATTCATTACCATACATTCCTGAGGGTTCTGTTGGTTCCATGGCATCCTCCACTGTGTACATAAATGGCTGGTTAGCAACCATCTGAGAGTCAAGGTAAACTGCGTTGGTTTCTCCATTGTATATGTACTGATTTGGATTGTATGCATATGGATAACCTGGATACGTCATGTTGGCATCTGAAACACCATCATAGTGAATGTAATAATTTTGCTGATCACCATAATAGTCAAACTGTTCTGGATAGTATCCATATTCATAGTATTCCACATCATTACCAGGGTAGCCAAATTCATCTTCCACAGCATAACCCAATTCATCATAGTATTCCATGCCATCAACAGGGTATCCAAATTCATCAATTCTCTGGTGCCTGTAATCATAGTCGATTCTATCATCATAATAACCATATGGTTGTCTTGCATCATACTGATACTGATCGTAATAGTCTTCATCAAAATAGCCATACTCATCCTCATACATAGGATCATAATAATCATTCTCCTCATCATAAAAGCCATACTCATCTTCAGGATAATCATAATACTCCTGGTCATCTTCAAAGTAGTCATACTGATGTGGTCCTCTGAAGCGCCCCTCACCATAGCTGTCATGATTTCTGCTCCTATAACGTCCCCGGGGGTTATTTCTGCTATAACTACTTTGAACATAGTCATCTTCCTCATAGCTGAACTCACCCTCGTCATATTCATATCCTCCATTCTGATAGCCATGATATTGTCCCACACTTGACCTGTCATAACGAACAGAGCGACCCAGTCTTCCAGATGTTTTGGATGAGATGAATTTGTTAGTTAACCAGTTTGCTGCTCCTGCTATCTTCCCCAGAGCCCATCCTTTACTTTTGAATTGTGCAGCTCCAGTTTTCTTTTTACCAAAGAAGCCTTTGAATTTGCCTCCCAGTCCAGAGGTGGCTGCTGCATTTTTATTTGCTTTTCCACCAATATTGAGTAATAAATATGTTCTTCCACCCTCCTCTTTTTTATTTTTGTCTTCTTCTGTTTTTGACTTTCCAAAGCCTGAAAACAACTTTGATGTACTTTGTAATGCCTTTGGGGTCATACCTTTTTTCTTCTTGCTGCCAGATAGTCCCATGAAAAGCCTAGATGTGCTTTTTAGCTTTTTTGATTGTTTTGGGGCTGGCTTTGAGAAAAATGGGGACTTTCCTGTCAGACCTGTGAGAACTTTAGAAGTACCTTTTAAATTAGCTTTTGCATCCTCTTTCTTTTCAACATTCTGCTGACCCTGAAGAGCAAAGCCTGTCATAGCCGAAGACGCCCCTTTCAAGTTTATGTCCTTCATTTTACCTAGCTGAAGTTGTGGCTTTTTTGGATCAACACCTTCCTCCGCTGCTTGGCCACGCTTTGGCTTAGCTACAGCTTTCACTGCCATAGCTTTGGATGCTCCCTTCAGTGCAGCTTTCCCTTTCCCTTTCCCTCTTTTACCACCATCATCCTCACTTTGCACATCCTCTTCGTCTAATGCCTCACTGTCCTCAACCTCACTCCTTTCCACATCGGAAGCCTCCTCAGATTCACTAGGAGCTGGTTTGCCTTTTCCTTTTCCTTTCTTTGGATCCTCTTTCCCTTTCCCTTTAGGAGGATCTTTGCCTCCCTTTCCCCCTTTCTTGTCATCTTTTGCTGCCTTTGTATCTTCTTTTGCTTCCCCCTTTCCTTTGTCACCTTTCTTAGGTGCAGCTTTGTCTGCTTTCTTTGGTGGCATTTTATCCTTCTCCAAAAGTCATGCTAATATACGTCACTGTATCAAAAATGGGTGGTCAGTGACAGAAAATGCAAACAGTTACACAAATGGTCCATGTGGATTCCATGTTCAACAAAAAAGTTATGAATTATGTCTAAAATTTCTCATGAATGTAAGCCCAAGTCAAAATAATTATCACTTAACGCAAAAGCCAAAATGCTGATAGCTCTTTTTGTTCAGGACTCTACCTTACAGGTGTATTCCTCACATTTCAGAAATGTCCGACAGTGTCTTGTCCTTGGCTGTAGGGCTAATTTTGGCAAGAGATTTCCCACAGACAAAAGGCTCTTTATCTCAGGCATCCATGAATGTCAGCATCCCTTTTGTCATGTTCTACAAGCTTTTTCATGCCATGGGAAAGTACTCCAGTTACACTTTTTGTCCTCTTGAGTTTTGCAGGTAGTGTCCTTCAATAGCTCCAGATGCAAGTGTCTGAAAGTATGCGAGGGCTCCCCGTAATAGCTGCGAAGGGCACCTTAAATGTATCAACTACACTGACTTAGAGTAACATTATCTGTTTGGCTCATTCCTGTATAAATAATGCACGTTGGCTGAGCTGTTACTAAACTGTGTCTGAGGACATTTCCAAAAAGTATGGTAATGATACTGACCGAAGAGGAATATCTCCTCCATCACATCTGAGGTGGGTTAAATGTTTGATATTATATGAGTACCAAACAAATAAAACAACTGTAATTTGATACTGTCAATCATGCCAAACTCTTTTTTTTTTTCATTTTCTGTTTTTAATTGAGTGACTTGCAGCAGTGACATTTTGATTTAAAGCAATGTTTTCAACCACCCAACAGGACTATTGGAGATGGAAATCATTTGAATTCATTGAATATAATGAATATAACTAAATTTTTGGATTTGTTGATTTTGCTTTGTTTAGGCCAATAAAACAAAAAAAAAAGTATATTATATGTACAAATAATAAATATAGCTTGTAAATGTTTAGATTGACATGAATTATATTTGCTTTATTATAGGATGACTTCGGAGAGTTGTGAAAACAATTAATTAGCACTTCTTTATCTTTTGACTATATTTTTATGAGCAGGAGAGAATCCGAACAGGTATCAACATTCATTATTATGATGCTACTAACTCTCTGATACATATGTTTATGTCAGCTCTGGAAACATTTAGTGGTTATCACAGACAAGAATCACATATGTACATAATAAGCTGCGTGATTATCTCTCTGTTGACCACTTAATATTCCAAGAGTTCATGACACTGGTAGAGATAAATTCTTAATAGCCGGTCTGTATTCAGTTCACTAAGAAATAATTAAATATTAATCGGAAAAGTTCTAAATATAGAGTGACCCCATTCATTGTTTGCTTCAGATATTCGCCATCACATGCATATATTGCATATTTATGTGATAATACATTAGGTGATATTTAAACTGAACATTATTTTTATTATTTCATTTTTTTGTAATTTTCTTTGCTTGAAGAGGAGATGGTTATCTAATTTAAAAAAAAAAAAATCCTCTGCGATGCATCAGCTGTTCAGCTGTTATGTTTTGAAACAAGTCCAAGAAGGAGGTGGGCTGCTTTCTTTCGAGGATGTCCAATCCGTTTTCAATACAACACGTATGACTTTACCTTTAGCTATCAATTTAATTAATAGAGAATCAATGTCTTGTTTCATTATAATACTAAATGACGCTCTTAAAGTCAGTTCAAATTCTTTTTCGGCAGGATATATACAGCACTACTTTCATCAGGAATTAAATACATATATAGGTAAGTAAAGAGAAGACTTAAACCTGTGTAGACCCGCTACGTCTCCCTGACGAGACGTAATGCATACCCCAAACCCTAAATGAACCTGTTTAAATCCAAGCCTAGCGATTCACCAGGCCAAGTGCTGGGTAAGGTTACAATTAAGAGGCTTGGGGGAGGACTAGATAAAATTTCAGTGGTGTTAGAAATGGTTAGAAGCGAGTTATCTAGGTGAATAAATCTATACATTGTCTCACACCATACATATAAATGTCAAACATCATCTTTGCCACAATGAAATGTCAAATGTCAGCCTCTTAACTGTGCAGTTATCCAATACTGTCTACAACCCTTTAAAGGGATAGTTCACCCAAAAATGAAAATTCTGTCATAATTTACTCACCCTCAAGTTGTTCCAAATCTGAATTTCTGAGCACAAAAGAAGATATTTTAAAGAATTTCAGTAACCAAATAGTTGATGGGCACCACTGACTTCCTTTTTTTTTTTTTTTCACACTATGGAAAGTCAGTTCAGTCCATCAACTGTTTGCTTATATTCTTCAAAATATCTTCTTTTGTGTTTAGCAGAAGAAAGAAACTCACACAAGTTTTGAAAAACTGAGTAAATGATGACAGAATCCTCTTTTTTGGGTGAACTATCCCTTAATTGCTACTTATCACATTAATGTTCAATTTATTGTTGTTTGTCTTGGGATAAGAACTCCAGTCACTGAAGAAACTACATTTTAAAAACAGTAAAAGCAATGACAAAAAAACAAACAAACATGAATCGACTTGTTACTGTGTCAATGACTTATCTAATTTAATGCAATTAGGCTACACCACACAAATGCAATTTTGTCACACACAAGCGCAGTGTTTGATTAGTGTAATGAACCTCCTTATGCTTGCAGATGCCAGCCATTAATTAATAAATAATGAAGGGAAATCTTTAACAAGGCACCTGGGATCTATGGAATGTCCAAGATATGCCCACATAATGATAAATCGCCAGATATATTAAAAGTAATAATGAAAGGAATATATAATTATATACACAGCATAAATAAAAAATTTAAAATATAACCATCTTTATTATTTTTTAATATCCTAGTGAAGAAATATAAAAAAATAGCATTGTACAGGAAGCATACTGTCAAATAAAAACATAATAAATCATGATATTGTCATGATTGTGCTAGTAGTTGTAACACTTACCTTGAAAAAATGTTTAAAAAATCATTACATCTAATCCCTTTTCCAAAAGAGTCACTCAATGGCTATATTCTGTTCTGGAATATAAGATCCGTTCTCAGAACAATTAGTGTGCTGCACTGAACTATGATGGGCCAACACATTGTATGTTCATATAAGGGCTGATCTATTATGTTGTTCCTCTGCCAAACTGCTCTCTTTCAGATGTAAAAGCTGCACACACACGCATACAGACCTTTTTCCAAAATGCGGAGATAGAACAAAAGCCATGGTAATGTGACTTGCTTGTTTTCTTATTTGGACAAAATGCATTTTAGCAGACAAAGCAAAGCATCATATCATATACCTCAGAGAAGCTATAGCAGGTAAACAATTTCTATTATTCTAGAAACTACAGGCCTGGCTCTGTATGCAAACAAACTGCCTCACCCTATTACAAGCTAATTGTTACGAGCAGTGGCTGCAGACATGTTTCAAAGAGCTCTTGCCTCTAGATTTTAGAGGTGAGAGTGCATCACATCTACAAGGAATTTTCATTAAAATTATTCCTCATTGTGGCCAAAACAACACTTGTTGACTTACTTAAAAGTCCCTGTAACATTTGTGATACCAATAATTGTTCAGTACAATAGACAGTCAGCTGCCCTAAGGGGGGGAAAAAAACTCACGGGTACAACAACTTGTAGCAGGACACCCGTTTTAACATCAGTCAGAAATTTTTATCTTGTCTCCCCCTAAAGGACACATATTATTACTTTAAAATCAGCTTGAAATCAAAATTTAAAACATTCATGTGCCCTCGTAATCAAATTAACTTTCCTTCTTGCAGCGACATCTGTGTTTACTGGCGTGAGGGCGGGACAACCTGTCACTCACATGACGATGAACAAAATCAAGTACTGCCCTACATATTTTTTTGTAGCCTTTAGAAGCCTTTTTACACATTTTCTACTGGTAAATCACCAGGGGGCAGCAAAGGCTCTTTAAAGAAGAGAATTTGAGATACACGTCATATGTGAAATTACACTACGTTTGTAACACCACACGGGAACCTCATGAAATGAAATGTCTACCTCAGTTATTCCCTAAACATCAATGTTGTTAATTTTGAATGAAATATTCTTATACTCATTAACTTCCCTCATACTGTGTCTTATAACAATACATTTTATTGTGTGTCAAAAGCACTTCTACTTTGCCCATGTTAATCATTTCCAATGGGTCGTCTCTTTAAAGCACCTTCCATGCTTTAAATTCTGTAGTAGTCACATGACCTATTTGGCCCTCTTAAATATGATGTTAATGCTCTATAAAATATGAAAGTAAAACAATCAAAACCATCATCTTTCTATTGAGTCTAATTGCCCAACTGAGCAATTATTAACACTAGTTAAAACTGCGATCAAGAAAATACTTTCTTAAATAAAGCAAATACTTTTTGAAAACTTCTAGAAAGGTCATGCAGTTTATTTCACTGGGCTTGTCTGTGAGCAATCTCACAGTATCTATGTGATATGGCTGAATATCAGCACTGCTGTGATTCGACTGTAGGCACGAGTGCCGTAGGTAATCACAGCCTGCTGATATTAGACAGTTAATTTTTTGGGAAAAAAATCTAATTTACTTATCAAAGATGCTGCAACAAATCCCCCTTGAGAAGAGATGTTTAGAAATGAGGTTAATAGAGCAATTTCTGGGGCACAAAAGAGAGTTTTGAAGGAACATTCAAATGTCTTTTTTTCTTCTTCTTAAAGGAGAACTCGGCAACTCTAGCGAACTCTAGTCACTTCTTCGCTGATTTTTCTTTTTGTTGTCACATGTTTTCCCCTCGAGCTCCCCCTACAGCTGTGGTGGGGCGTATATTTCACAACACGGTCGTAAAAAACTCACTTGCGGCGGCCTCCTCCCCCTCTCTACCGCTGCTCATGCGCGTTTGTTTTGATCGGAGCAAGCCAACTGTATCGTGTGGAGCTATGTCTACCGAGGTGGGTAATCTGGTAATACATCATACATACGTGTGTTTATGTCGAATTGCCGTAAAGCAATTCGTGTTTCGCGCTCGTTCTCGCTTCTCACGAGACTTCCAATTTCTATCTTGCCGGGACGGTAGTCCCCAAGTTGCAAGGTTGGTTTTCCGCCTGGGAACGCTGGGGGGAGCGGGGAAAGTCACCAATATCACCAGAACAGGTTGTTTAACCATCCAAATGAATTCTAGACAGTTTTATTAAGTTAAAAAAGTTACCAAGTTCTCCTTTAAAAACAGCACACCATGGCTACATTAAAGGTTGTATCAGTGATTTCATGGATGCCTGAGATAAAAAAAAAATATCACATTCATCTAATCTTTCCTAACGATCCGCTAGTTGCCCGCCCCATAAGCATATGCCGTCAAAAAACCACGTCTCTGTAGGCAGCCTAGGCTCTGAGATCTGCACACAAAAACAATTGGTTTCACCAACCACTCAAAACCAAAACAAATAGTGTTCCAACCAATCACCGAGGGGGGGGGGGGTGTTGTGAGGTTTTGTGCTCGTGCACGGCTGCACGCGAAGTCGGAGCTGAAGAAGAAGCTGGCTCAAAACCTCACACCACCCTCCCCCTGTCAGTGATTGGTTGGAACACTATTTGTTTTGGTTTTGAGTGGTTGGTGAAACCAATTGTTTTTGTGTGCAGATCTCAGAGCCTAGGCTGCCTACAGAGACGCGTTTTTTGACGGCATGCTTATGGGGCGGGCAGCTAGCGGATCGTTAGGAAAGATTAGATGAATGTGATAAAAAAAATTGGGCCTGAAATCACTGATACAACCTTTAAGGCCTGCCCTTTTAATTCCCATAGTGCAATATATTGTATTTTTTCTGAATAACAAGGAAATGAGTAGAAATTAATTGTTGCCATATGGCAACGCTGTGCCATAAAGGGTTAACCACTATCTACATAAGAGCCAGCGGCAAATTCTCAAAGGACTGGCCGAGATGAAGCTGTTCTCTGCGGGTACATGAGCGATAAATCTCCGAAAAGGTCTAAACAAATTGTCAAATATGCGCTATGTTTATATATGAGTCACATATTTGAGGTTTAAATGCCTGCATTCTTGCCTAAAAAACTATTAGAACTACATTTCATGACACAACAACAGTAGTAGGCCTATTTGTAAAAAAATTCCTCGACCATCAGTCGCCGTAAGTGGAGTGATACAAAGTGGAGTGAAACGTTCCAGTGCTGATACTGGGGGAATATCGCACAGCTGGAAAATGCTCTCAGCCAATCAGATTCGAGAACCAGAACGAACTGTTGTAAATGTAAATACATGCTCATTAGTAAAAAAAAAAAAAGAAAGAAATGGTTTTAAGGAGCCTCCTTCTTCAGTAAGTTACAAATAGCTAATTAAAAGTTTAGCTACATTTCAGTTCACAATGTCAGACTGCCGTATTCAAAACATTCCAGCATGTTCAGAACCTCACGATCAGCACAGCAGTAAATGATGCAGAATATCAGAATGAAGTAAAAGCTGAAGTGCACAGTCCCGGCTTAGAGCACACACACACACACACATACAGCACCATATGGCCCCAGCATCAAGTGTCATGTTTACAAGCGTAGCCCATTGGCACTGCACTCGTCCTTCTTACCATTATCTTTCCATCCGAACTCATTCAAAGTAACTCCAGCGTAGAAACGTAAATTCTCAAGTTATTCCAAAACAGTTTCTTGCCATCCTGCTCATCATTTTAGCGTTTTGAAATGTGGGCTGATTACACAAAGCCCCATCAAG
Source organism: Squalius cephalus (assembly GCF_949319135.1). NCBI lineage: Eukaryota > Metazoa > Chordata > Actinopteri > Cypriniformes > Leuciscidae > Squalius > Squalius cephalus. Next base: position 33,862,251 of record NC_137122.1, on the reverse strand, counting down.
CCTGAAGTGGAACAGCCTTCCAATGGCTTGATAGTTCCCCACTCCACACTTGTCTGTTGTGTCGTACAGCCCGAGTGCCTCAGCATGCATATTTAATGTCAACTATTATGCTAGTTTTCTGTAATGAATAGAGTAGGCAGCTCTAGGTTTTCAGATAAATACAGAAAGCTAACAGTTAACATCTTGTGACATAAAGAGTGCTTCTGAGTCACCACCCATGTTTAAGTTGTGAGTTGAACTTACTGGTGTGCTGCAATCATATAAAGTCTTCACCATATAACCATACTTTATTACAATGCATAAATGTAAGCTTCATACTGGATACGCTACATTTAAAACTCTCTTAGCAAGTTTAAAAAACATTTGTAAATGTTCCTTGGATGTGTGTGCAGTAAAACATCACTCACTTGATCCATTACAGATGCAATTAACCCTTCACAATGATTTAAATGGTTAACTAATACACCATAAAATGTGAAAAATAACCAACACACCTGGTGATAAATTGTGTTGAAGTTCAACATAATCTGCTGCTCCTTCTTCTCTAGCTATCTTAAACTGGTATGGACGAACTGAACTGGATGTTCTTGTCTAAGTGCTTTAAATAATGAACTATGATCTTTTAAGTCTGTCATGTTGGTTTTATGGGATTGTAAAATACAGCTAACACAGGATTGGTGGAATCTATCTGCAAATCTTTGGTCATTGCTTTGTGTTGAAACGCTTTTCTTTTGTCACTTTACCCTGGTAGTCTTATATATTTTCAATGTCTTTTATATATCTTTTATACATTTATGTTCTGTCTAGTTGTGCTTCATCTGACTGTCTGCAAGAAGGAGTTCACATGATCAATGTCACAAATTTGGTTAGTGACCTAGAAAAGTGCAGAATATGCAATATATCTTATCACATTTCTTCTTTTTTTTTTGAATGCCAGATTTTTCACAGTCTCAGACTTTTATTCCTTACTGTACATGTCCAGTTCAGTTTAAATAATAAAAAAAAACATTATGAAAGGCACAAATAAGAACAAAAATCTGAATATTATTTATTTGAATGGATTTTGTCAGGATGTTTTTCATAAACAAAATAATCACTTTTCAATGGCTGACCACAGGTTCTTCCATGACGTTCTGTGAAACACTGCAGTTGTTAACAGAAAAATGTTCTGTTGTGCATGTATCAAATGTTCTGTTGATACTGTAGAGGATCTGAAGACTAGATTTTATTTCTTCACGATCTGAATGACATCCTCGTGTTCCATGATGTGTGTCAGTCCTACTCTCTGAGGACTGTACTTTGTGCTTGTTCCCTATGATCCAAAAAGACAGTAGTTGTTGAAGAAAAGCACATACGGAACAAAAGCAAGACTATGTTTCACTACAGGTGAAGGAGAATCTTACCCAGACAAGTGCGTACTTGAACTGGCTAGCTAATGTCCTGTGGATTCTGTGACACTGGAAGAAGAGGCGCAATCATGAGTTCATACAAGTGATTGACATATACAGAAGTGGCCAAAAGTGAGGTCCGGCCTCGGAAAATTGACATCTTCACACTTTATTCAAATATTGTTAAAAATGTGTTCAAGATTTTGTAAGCTTATTGAGTAGCTGTGCGTGAAGTCAATGTGTAAGGCAATGACACATACCAAATTGTTGGATATAACTTTTGGCAAGGCTGTCATATTAAAGGAGAACTCCAGTCAATTTTAACATTGAGCTCATTTTTTTGTAAATTTGGAGTGCTGTCAGTACAGAGAACAACGACAAAAATCGGTGTTGCCTACATCGTGTTATCCTCAATGTTAAAATTGACCGGAGTTCTCCTTTAAGAAATTATGAAACAACAAAATATTAAACACTATGTTGTAGTCAAAGTATGCTTTTTCCTGTGAGCTTTTTGTTTTTCCGATGCATTTATTTATTTTTGCATAATAAAATAAAACCAGTAGCTGTCGTTTCCTCATTTTGTCAGATTAACCAAGTGTAATGTTTTGTTCTTCCATCATATTTAAAACATTTTCCTCATATTTTGATGGTTTCATCAAACTTTTAGGGTCATTAAAAACAAATATCCCCTCCGGATATCACTTTTGGCCACTATAGTATACAGTATATGACAACGATTTAGTTAGACAGCATATACAATATAAATACACATATTCAGGTATATTTTTACACAGTGCACAACACTTCATCATCTACGATGCAGTTTTCTAAAATGAATAACTATGAAAATGTTTTGGTTAAATGTGCACTGAGTGTGTTTTTCCACAGGTTGACCACAGCATAATGCATAAATAAAGTCGCAGGTAATACAGAGACATACCACATGTTCAACTGATGCTCCTCGTCTCATGATTATAGGGTCACCGAAATCTGGTCGTGCTACACAACAATAAAAAAAAAGGAGGGTAAGAATTGGAGAACAAAAACACAATAATTATAGAAATTTAAATATCTATACTGTACTGACTTTTATTTTTAACAGGAAATGAACACCAATACACCTCTTCAAAATGAATGCTTTGTAAAAAAAAAAAAAAAAAAAACTGTACAGCAAAGAAACATAGCACTTGTTCAGTTCTTATGGCAATCTCTGAAAGGGAACTTCCCAAATTTATGTTAAGATTTAAATTTAGGAGGAATGCTTTAATACCAAATGTGAGCCTTAATCTGTATCACCTTTTCAAGTGGATGGAAAGCCGCTTCCCCACCAAAATAAACCAAAATCTGATGCCAAACAGGCTTGGTTTACACTAAAAACTCAAATAAATCATTAATAGATAACAATAATCTAACTCTATTCTCAATTAAAATGCTAAAAAGGAACATTAACTTAAAGGAGAACTCCGGTCAATTTTAACATTGAGCTCATTTTTTTGTAAATTTGGAGTGCTGTCAGTACAGAGAACAACGACAAAAATCGGTGTTGCCTACACCGTGGTATCCTCTTTTTAAAATTTGCACCCTGTTGACTTCAATGGGGCAAGTTTTAAACCTGCTTTTAGCCTCTTAACATCCTTGATGTGTCATTACAAGTGCACCAGCCATGTGAGTGATTCCTTCAGAGTGAACACGGTGAATCTGACTGCAGGAGATGTGCAAGATATGAATAAAAATGATGTTATTTCAGCCAGCGCTCATACCTGTATTTACATCCTGTTTTCGGCTGAAGTCCACAGTAGTCGATTGTCGAGTTCACGCGCATAGGTTTAGTACCTTGCACATATCTTTCACATCTCCTGCAGTCAGATTCACCCGTGTTAACTCTAAAGGAATCACTCACATGGCTGGGCACTTGTAATGACACATCAAGGATGTTAAGAGGCTAAAAGCAGGTTTAAAACTTGCCCCATTGAAGTCAACAGGGTGCAAATTTTAAAAAGAGGATAACACGATGTAGGCAACACCGATTTTTGTCGTTGTTCTCTGTACTGACAGAACTCCAAATGTACAAAAAAATGAGCTCAATGTTAAAATTGACCGGAGTTCTCCTTTAATGTATCAATACAAAACAAGCAGCTTTGTCATGATTACAGCAGAAATACTGTAAATAGAGGGAGGCCTTCAAATATGTTGGACAACCAGGGGCCTTTGAGTCAAAAAGGTTGAGCAGCACTGCTCTAGTGTGAAAGCCCGCTTAAATTTTAAATGACTAAAATATGAGGACAAAAAGGCACACCTCCTCTCTTCTTGGTGTATATGCAGATCAGAGCCAGGTATTCCCACAACTGCTCAAGGAGGTAATCTAGATTCAGTTTCATGCCACAGCTGATCACTACACTGTTAGGTCTATGGGCCAGACGATCCACTTCCTCTATAGAAATCTGGTCCACTTTGTTGTACACCTGTAACAAGATTAATCATATTCAAATTTGCCAGCATACTGTTAAATCTGAGAAGCTTTGCATTAGGCTGATACTTGAATTGAAATATATACTCACATATAAGCAAGGCATGTACACTCTGTTGCCCACAATGACATCAATAAATTCATCTGGAGTGCTGTCCTCTCTGAACAAAACCTCAGCATTGAAGATTTCTGCAGTCAAGTTAAGGTAGACGTGTCGCTCTTCATTAGAGGAAAGTTAAATAAAGTGACTAAACCGGGCAAAAGGATACTGTACTCATGAAGAATGAGCTGAACAAGCTTCTCAGAGCAGTGTGTGAGGGGAACCGTTGAATTGTACGATAAGCCACCACCTTTTTTAGGCTGAAAAACAGATATTTTATATGTGAACAGATTAAAAAAAAGAATGTTTCAGTATATCTGTGTGTAATCCTATTAGTCTCTAAACAGTAAACAGTCTCAGTATTTCAGAAACTTTTTTTTCAAAAGGACAATTTCAATTTCAGTGTCACACATGATCCTTCAGAAATCATTCTAATATGCTGATTTGCTGCTCAAGAAACATTTCTTATTACTATCAATGTTGAATTTTTTTTTGAATGTTGAAATTCTTTGATGAAAAGAAAGTTTAAAATGACAGGATTTTTCAGAAATAGAAGAATGTTCTAACATTATGTCTTTACTGTCACTTTTGATTAATACGTCCTTGCTGAAAAAAAATTCTTACTGGCCACTAATTTTTGAAAAGTTTGGATAATCTGTGACAGCTTGACACTTTTGTCAGTTGCATATTATCGTCAACTAAAATGTTATTATCAAAAAAAACAAAAACATATGGTATTTTGGAGAGAGTAAAGTGGACTAAAATTAATGAATGAGACTCTACAAAATATTGACTAAATTTAAAGGACATGTTAGTCAATAGACAAACTGAAACGCTTACCTTAAAATAGATATTTGGTTTGGGCCGGTTGAGTCTAATGCCAACAGTTTCAAGTTCTTTTTCCAGAAGTTCCCTGAAGAACAAAACAACAATCATCAAACAGAACAATAGTGCAAATATTGCAAGCATTCTCCAAAGACTACGGCCTGGTTTCACAGACAGTGCTTAGATTAAGCCAGGATTAAGCCTTAGTTCAATTAGGACATTTAAGTATCTTTTATAAACGTGCCTTAGAAAAAAACATTACTGGTGTGCATCTTGAAACAAAACAATGGCACAGACTTATTTTAAGATATGTCAGTGCGAGTTGCTTTCAGTTAAAACTGCTCGAGCATGCAGTTTAGTCTGGGACTAGGCTTAAAAGGCCACGTTGTATGATGTGTTGACGTAATTTCCACTGAGACAGGAAGCTAAGGCGGGACATATTGAATGGCTCCTCCCCCTTTTCAAATAGCCAATAGCGTTTAGTTTACCTAACAGACTGCGAGTGTACTTGACAGCACCATGGAAACGAATCCGAGCGCTGATACATTGGATTCAATAGTAATGTTGGAGATATGAATAAATTCTAGCCATTTCATTCTGAAAATGGAATAAAATTGGAGCATTTGAGCAACCGAACACACATCTCCAACCAATATTGCTCCGTGACGTGACAACGGGAGTGATGTATGGTTCATGAACGATTCGTTCTTTTGAACCGTTTTTTTTATTTATTCAGATCGAACTGAATCGTTCAAAACAGAGTAAGCGCTGATCCAGTTTTCTAAAGTTACTCGCTTTCAGACGTGCCTGAAAGTCACTCTGACTTGAAATAAACAATATCCCGGCGTGTATGTTACTCCAGTAGCTCCGACAGTTAAAGCTCCAATATGTAAAAAATTTTCACCACAAGAGGGCGCCGTTTCCAACAATAACAAAGGAGAAGCTTGATGACGCTATGAAGGAGGTGACGATGGGAGATGTCGTTTTTAATGCGTTTTCACCATCTAGCGATGTAACGTTATCTAAATGAAATTAATGAATCATGATCACGGATGAGGTAATTTATTCGTTTTTGTATTACCTGTATGTCTGATCGTATTATTTTATGTCATCATAATTAATGAACTGCAAGGAACGTGAAATGTTATGCTATATTATTATTATGGTGTAATTCATATCTATTAAAATCATCTTTACTGTAACTATTACGTTACTTGTACAATAAAAAATAATTTGTTTTGCTTACCTGTCTTATCAATACACTCGCGAGAGCAGAGTCTCTGTCAAGTCCAAGATTGTCGCGCAGCTCTCTCCATCTCGAAAACGCCTGGCCGATATTTATCCGGGTTTTATTCCTCCGTTTGTCACACAGTCGTGTATCCGAATATGGACGCTTTCGTTTTGTTGGCACTTCAATACTCGCCAAAGAGTAATCGTGATCCATAACAGCTATAACCATACAGTCTATGGCTATAACGCTATAACCACCACTTCCGCATTTGACCATGTGATATTCCGGTGTGGTGGAATATCACATGGTCCACACCGGAAAAAAGGATAGAGCGGACATTGCGTCACTGAGAGGCGACATTTCTTTTCCGGGACGGACAGTTATTTAAAATCGGAATTTCTCTGAAATAAAAAATCTTTGGAGACTTTTGAGATATTGTAAGTACACAACTGGAGGAAATATATCACACTGTGCAAGTTATTTTCGGAAATTTTATTACAAAATTGTTACATATTGGAGCTTTAACTGATGGAACTGATGAGCACGAGCAGCTGACACTGAGCATGCGTTTACCGCCGAAAGTACAGTCGAGTACAGCCATTGTCGCTTTGGCCAAGTGGTATTTATAGCATAGGGGGCGGGAGTCGCGGGACACTTTAGATTCTAGAGAGCATTTGATTGGACAGAAAATGTGATGAGAAGCTGAAGTCCGCAGTGACGTCATAAAAATCTGTGATCCATTTTATCCCAAGTGAGAGATTGTACGTTTTGAATGCTTATATCTCCTAAATGCGAATTTTGTCATTGTTTTGGAATTTATTTATAACATTAAGGCTAAAAAAATGAATTTAATTTTGATTTCAGGGGGCCTTTAAGTCTTGTCTGTGAAACCAGGGGTAAATATTTCAACTCACCTCTGAACCTCTCCTTTAGTTGCATCCAACATCATGATGACCACATCTGCAGTTCTGGCCACAGCAATGACCTGTCTACCCCTGCCCTTACCTTTCAAACAAAGATTCATGAATTTAAACACATGTCAAAATATGTTACACATAAAAATGTACATTACAAAAGAAAATACCTTGTGCAGCCCCCTCAATGATACCAGGCAAATCCAGCAGCTGTATGTTGGCACCTTTGTACTAGAATTGAATTTTTAACAAATTAATTTAAACCAATATCATGTCAGATATACATGTTTATGATATTATATACAAAACTAGATATTATATCATACAATTGTAATTACTATAATAACAATAGTAATGATATACGCAGAAAGAAGATAAAAACAAAAACAGAGAGGGAAGATAAATATGTTAACACAAACGATACCTCGATGACACCTGGAATGCAGGTCAAGGTGGTGAACTCATAAGAAGCCGCTTCACTTGCTGTTGATGTCATTAAACTGAGAAAAGTAGACTACAAAACACCATCAATTAGAGCATGTCTTGTCCATCAGAAATATGGCACAGTTGGTGTCATTGTTACCTTGCCAACTGAGGGGAACCCAATCAGAGCCACTCTAGCATCGCCAGATTTCATAACATCGAAGCCCTCGCCTTTGGCTCCAGCTGATTTCGAGGGCTCCAGAAGCTGGGCTCTGTACTTGGCTAACTTGGCTTTCAATAAACCCAGATGGTATTCAGTTGCTGCAAAACAAGTTGGTTAATAATCAGGATTTAATTGATGAAATAAACAGACACAAAGCATCAAAAGGCCCACTGTACATTTAAACCAGGGTCTCTTGACTTACCTTTATTCTTCTGTGTTCGAGAGATTTCTCTCTCTATCTCCGCTATCTTTTCCAGAATCCCCATTGTCAATGAAGTGTGATATGTTTCCTAATGTGAAGCCTGTGAACATTACAGTAGCATGAAATAAAGCATGTCCATCTGCTCTCTAGCTACGTTGTCAGTAGTAAGCTAAGCTAGTAGTCAGTTATATCAAACTTGTCAAACACTGTTGCAGATTGATATGTGATATCATACAAATATCATATCAAATGGCTACTTATACAAAGTCAACACTTCAGAAAGTATTAGACACTGTCACTCGTGTATTTAGAGAAGTAAATGCTGTGATAATTACAGTTTTAGGCAGCCCGAACTCTGCGGCATGGACTGCTGGTGACGTCACCACTCGCTGGTGGACACAGTGCGGCACAGAAAGTGCTCCGGTGTGAAACCAACTCTATAATGTTTAAATCCTCAACATTTTTTTTTTTCATAGAGCGCTTACATTTGTCGTGATATGTCAGTTATAGTTTACCCGTTGTTGCCATACTGTTGATAATTTACACAAGACCAACATATGTTTGACAACAAACGTTCCTACCAATCATGCATTACAGTGGCTGGAATTCAATTCCGACTCATTTCGGCGAATCGGTTCATTCGAACAGTCGTTTCACAAAACCGATTTAGTGATTATTTCACGTAGGCATGTAATTACTTCGGATTTTGGTCCCTTACATACCGTTGTGGAATAATGTTCTAGTAAAGCCAGGTGAAGGCACATATCGTCGTTCATGAACAATTCCGTTTGCTCATTGAGAAGAACCGACTGAGCGATTCGCAAAACATGTGAAGTACACAAGGTTGCCAAGTCCGCGGTTTTCACGCGCAGTTCTTTTACATTGTTGCCATAGATTTATTTTCCCCCAGGGTTAAAGATTTGACAAATTATTATTTTGAAATATTTTACTCTACCCAGCATAAAACAGTGCTAGACTGGTTGGGAGAAAAAAAAGAAGAAGAAAAAATTATGACAAGGACCAAAATGGAGAATACAGCATTAGTACAAGTCAAGATCTTAAAACTGTAAATAGTTTGTTATCAAATAGTTAAAAAGATAGAAAATAAAAAAATAAAGGATAACTACCTAAACCGAAGTTTTTTCTTCCAGACAGTTGATGGCACCCATTGACGTAGGGAAAAATACTGTTTGGTTACCAACATTCTTTAAAATATCTTATTTTGTGTTTAACAGAAGAAAGTAACGTATACAAGTTTGGAACAACTTGAGGGTGAGTAAATGATGACAATTTTCATGTTTGGGTGAACTATCCCTTTAAGATTAGTTTTGATTGGGCTGAGTTTATCACGGAGATCTGGCAACCCTGGTACTACATAACACGTCGTGCGAGTTTAAACATGGCAGCCGCCGCCGGGTCGCGATCCTCCACGCAAAATAACGCTGGTATGGAGGGTTTCTCTTTCCCCGTGGTTGACAGACCACCTGAGGACAGTACGAGTAAAGACCCGACCACTACCGGAGAACCGAAAAAGAAACCGTGCCGAGCGTGTACGGATTTTAAATCATGGATGAAGTTGCAGAAGCAGACGTCCTCAGTCTCAGTGCAGGTGACAGTGAAACTACAATTTTGAATGAGAATCAGGAGTAAAACATCTGTGTAAACAAAATAGATGACAACTAAACACATGCATCCTTGCTGAACTTATATCAACTTGTCAGTACAATTGTATTGTACTAAAGGTTTGGATTTTTTACATTTCAGAATTAGGCTACATTTTAATCTTTCACCTCTTGCACTATAGTTTTACTATAGTAACACTAAATTTAGTAATAACTATGGTATATGTTGTGGTGGCAAGCAAAATTCTATCACTGAATAAGAGACAAACATTTCCAATTGTCTTTGAGGTTTATTTTCTTGCTAGAAAAGGCCAGCAGTCACACAGAGTGGCTGCAGTGTGACAGTGAGGGAAGGGCATCCTTCCCTTTACTCCCAGAATGTTATCTTTCTAGGCCAATGATGGTATTTTCAACCATATGTGGAACATTCTTAAATATTGTAGATTCATAATAAAAAATCTATTTGGGGGACTAATGGAATCAGTTGCAGGATGACTTTAAAGCATTTACATTAATTAATCATTATTAATATGATAATAATAATGTAATAAAATATAATAATAAGTAATATGTAAAATAACCTAACAATAATTTACATTAAACTGCTTAACAAGATTTAAACTGAAATCATATTTCTATTTTATCCCCACTGTAACTATTGTATTTAATGAGGAAAATTCAGTGTTTAAAACTTCTGGAATCACAAAATGAACTGTGGTTAATTAATTCAATATATCAATACTCTCAGTTTCTTTTAATAAAAGTAGTTTGAAATCAAGCAGATTAATTACAGCAGAAGTATCTGAGCCTATGAGAGAGGGTGCCTTTGAATATCGTGTTCAACATCAGATCAGAGGGCCTTTGTGTCTAGGTTTGAGAACCGTTGTTTTATAGGAACCAGTTACACTGAACTAATTGGTAGAAGAAGCCAGTCATGGTTATAGTCAGTGTTGGGGAAAGTTCACATTGAAAAGTAATGCATTACAATATTGCATTACTCCCTTAAAAAGTAACTAATTGCGTTACTTAGTTACTTTTTTTAGAAAAGTAATGCGTTAAGTTACTTTTGCATTACTTTTTTCACCTGGGCTGGGCTTGTTTGTTTTTTTATAACAAAAAAGTTATATTTTTGGGCAAATGTAAAGACCCTTTCACACCAAAAGTGAAATAATAAGCCTCCAGGCTGAAGGAAATGCAAATTCACGGTTGTACAGTAGAGGGCGCAGTTAAAGCAAACCTTTCAGCTGTGCTGCCATTCTGGATTGTAGAAGAACAGGATGCAGGAGAAAAGTTTAGCACTTATTTTACCAATAAGAAACTAAAAAATCATTTTTGCTTATGGTTTAACTGAATAATTGAAGGTCAGAAGCAAGTACATTGGTCAATAAGGTAAGATTAAATGCATAAAAATGTATGTTTTATTTAACATATTTAGTTATTGGAGGTTTGCATTGCACTTTGAGGAATATTGAATTTTTTTGTGCAAGTGAGATGAGTAAATGCACGCTCACATTTAGTCTAGAACTACAATGACCATAATGTTTACACACAACACCTCTGCACTTGGGGTCTCAACATGGGGTCAAGAGAGCTGTCAGTCAATAAATAGGAAAACAAGGTAACTTGCGTTACTTATTTGAAAAAGTAACTCCGATATTTTGTCATATATTTTAATAGTAATGCCTTTACTAGTTACTTGAAAAAGTAATCTGATTATGTAACTCAAGTTACTTGTAATGAGTTACCCCCAACCAAGACTGGTTATAGTTACTAGTCAAGAACTATAGTTTAGCTGCCAGAGCAACACAATAATGTTGTGCTACAACAGTTGCTATTGTTTACAGTGAACAATCATATGATATTTGAACAGGAGAGCAGGGCGGTGGAGGAAACTAAGCCTGTTGAATGCCCTCTGGACAGAGAGGAGCTGGGCAGGAGCTCATGGTCTTTTCTTCACACGATGGCTGCATATTATCCCGACACACCGACCACAGAACAACAGGGGGAGATGACACAGTTCATCAACCTCTTCTCAAAGGTTTTCCCGTGTGATGAATGCGCAGAGGACCTGAGATCAAGGTTGTCATCATTTATTGTTGAGGTTTTTATGTTTGTCCTCTACCATTTTATAGCAGAAGCATTGCAGTGTTCACATTTATGTTTGGTAGCATATGTTTCAATGATCTTGTCTCTTATCAGATTGAAAACAAATCAACCAGACACTAACAGCCGGCACAACCTCTCACAGTGGCTGTGTCGCCTCCATAATGACATCAACATCCGGTTAGGCAAGCCGGAGTTTGACTGCAGCAGGGTGGATGAGCGATGGCGGGATGGCTGGAAAGATGGTTCTTGTGACTGAAATGAACATGAGCTAAAAGACGTCGCATAATGATTCTGTGGATATTAAACATATAAATGTTGACCTTGCACTTAAACTTTGTTCTAATTGATATAATGATTTATCAATATACAAATGTCTAAATTGTGACTTTTAATCAAGAGTTTGTCTGTCTACAAGAGTATGGTGTTATGGCCCATACTTTTTTTTTTGGATGGTTGAGCTCTCGGTGGATGTAAATAGCCCAGAGGTAACTGGATGACCTCTGTTCAACAGCTGGAAATAAAAATGTTCTGTTTGTTTAGAGCAGTGGTTCTCAGCCTTTTTGACTCCAAGGCCCCTCAATGTCAAAGACTATATTTGGACCCCCTATATTTCTGATACTTTTGCTATAATGACAAAGCTGCTTATTTTCAGAGTTTTTATTTACAGAAACTTGGAGTGGCAACATATTAACATAATTATAAATAATTAAATGCCATAATACCGATAACTGAGTGTTCTTCATGGTTTACACTTTTTATTACCAGTGTATTTACATGACTTTTCTCATTTGTAATTTCAGGGTTTTTATTTACTCACAAATAGCAATTTCTACTTAAAATATTAGACCTAGTCTTATATACATTTGTTTATATACATTTTTGTGAACCTAAGTATGTTGTGATAGTCAAAACAATGTCATGCCAAAGGCTCTGTAGGCTATGAAACAAAAAAAATGCAGTAGCACCTCAATGCAGTACACAAGATCCGAGGGGAGGAGTCGGATCTTATATAAGGGGTGGAGATTGGTAGGTTTAGGGGTGGAGATGGGTAGGTTTAGGTATGTAAGGTGGGAGGAGTTGGATTTGATCCGACTCCTCCCCCCGGATTTTATGCTCTGCAGTGAGGACCATCTCAAAAAATGTGCTGAAGAACATTAGGGTAAAACAACACTAGACCCTATTGACAAAATATTCTGCATGCCTCCTAAAATGTTCCATTTGGCCTGCTAGTGGGTGAAGCTGAACTATGAGGTTAGCAGACCCAATCATAAGAAATAACACGTGACTGGTGGCATTTTGAAAATCCAAATGAATAGACATTAAAGCAAAATAAATAAGGATCGAAATTATATTTCATTAAATATAATATAATGAAAGAAAAGTAATTACACAAATAAATAAAATAATAGTGTATATAACTAAATCTACAAGGGGTGATAGAAAGCTACAAGGCACTTAACTCATGGAAAAAATTGGCTACTGTAATAGCTTTTTCATTTTAGAGAGCACAGGGGGGTGAAGCAAGAATTTTAAGCTCATTTACAAAATGAGGAAAGGAGGGGGAGGAGGGGGGGGGGGGGTATAAATGCTTATATTGAAATATTTTACCCTTCCCAATATAACACTGCACTAGACTGGAAGGGAGAAGAAATGTATTACAAGGACCAAGATAGAGAGTATAGTAGCATTAGAACAAGATCTTAAAACTGTAAATAGTTCGTTTTCAAATAGAATGACACAATCATAAGAAAATCTACATTTGTGAATGAAGAATTTAGCAAGTCGAGATAGTGCTGTGTACAAGTTTCTTGAGCACACCAAATTTAAATTGTTCATAGCTAAAGGGGTTGACATGGATGTCGATGTGGTACATTTTGCTGTACAACTGAGAACAGAATAACTGAGTAAAAAAATATGTGCTCAGTTTCAATGTCATTCTCACAAAATTGACAAGAGTTTTCCCCCAATATAAAATTTTGACCTAGCTATAAGTAATTTCTTTGGATGGACATATGTCATTAATTATTTTAAAATGGAAGTTTTTTTACTTTAGGGAAAATTGGAAAAGTATAGGTAACCTAGTATAGGTTATCTCCTTCAAAGAGAAATAAAAAATAATTTAGTGTCATCTGAGCTGATTTGGTAGAAGTCTATCAATGTAGACACTTCTAATATGCATACATAAAAGATCTCTAGAATGCACTCTCAGAAAAAAAGGTACAAAAGCTGTCACTGGGACAGCACCCTTCAAAAGGGTTCTAATATGTACCATTTAGGTACTAATATGGACACGTTTGGTACCAATATGTACCTTTGAGGGACTTACATGCACTCTTTAGGTACAAAGGTGTACCTTTTGAAAAGGTAGCACCACAGTGACAGCTTCTGTACCTTTTTTTCTGAGAGTGTAGTTACCTAAACATAGGGATGGGAGAGAGATGGAGAGGGATGTCACATAGTGTGCAAGAATAGCAATATCGCCATGTTTTGAGGTATGGCACCTAAAAAACCAGGATGGCATGTTTTAAACAGAAATCATTGTAATTGAGAATATTACCATAACTGTCCATCATACAGTAAAGACAAACATATTATATTTAAACCAGTTTTCATAATACAAAGACTTATTACGGAGTACAATAAAAACGATTATTCCAAATACAAGTCTTGTGAGGACTGAAGTTATGAGAAAATGCTCATTTCCAACACATGAGGACTTGCCTGATGAAAGACAGATAAGAGGTTGGACGACTCGAAATCACACTTAATTCTAAACCACCCACTTTCCCAAACACCGAAGAGAAGACGATCAGTAGATGTTGCTGTTGAGAATGTAACACAGAATCAGAGAGATTGCGCACGCCTCTGACAGTGTGTGTGTGTGTGTGTGTGTGTGTGTGTGTGTGTGTGTGTTGTTTGCCTACCTCGACCAAGAGCCCAGAGCCTGAATAACAGTAGGAGGAAAATGGACGGAGTGGGTTCATTTGGTGCTGGGAGAGCCGGGGCTGCTTTCGACCCTTTTGCCTTTATTCAGCAGCCGCAGACCATCCTTAGAATATTATCATGGGTAAGACATTTATTTACCAACAGATAATCATGTCAGCCTAGAGGAGACAAATGTAGTCTGTGAGAATAACCCTGAGCATATCCATAATTATAACGTTTTCATCACACGCTCATTTAATAATTGAACATGGTCAATGGGAAATATGACGCTCGTTTATTTGAGACAGGTAAGATTATTTTTCGTTTATATTGCAAAATTTGACGTGTTGATGTCACGAAGCGTTTTTGCCTCTGATGACGAGATTACTCATGTGATTCCTTCTAGAATAATAACATATAGAAGCATGAATATAGCCTAAATACACGCGCTTATTCTTGAATCATTTGTGTTGTTTCGTTTATTACTGTGAGAGGAATTCGTTTATAATAGCATTATATTATTATGTAGCCTATTATATTTATCAATAGGCCTATTATCACGTAGACGTGACTTCATATAGGCTATATAGGCTATGTATAGAGCCTAAATTGATGAACGTTTCTCTTTAATGCAATATAGGTTTTTCTTTTCTTTTTCTTTTATTTCTTTTTTTTCAGTAAGAGCATCACTATAGTGTATCAAAAATATAAGCGAGTGTCTCATTTTGAGCATTAATGTTGCTCAGAAATGCTGTTTAGATAGGCAGCCCACTAGGTTTTGATCCGCAGCCACAGTCTGCTTCTATATGACCGGCTCCTCGATTCTGATTGGTTGTTGCTTTACTATACTCATGTATTACTCATGTACTGTTACTTCCATTTTTGCATCAG
This sequence comes from Squalius cephalus, assembly GCF_949319135.1. Taxonomy (NCBI): domain Eukaryota; kingdom Metazoa; phylum Chordata; class Actinopteri; order Cypriniformes; family Leuciscidae; genus Squalius; species Squalius cephalus. The sequence continues at coordinate 33,846,934 of NC_137122.1, read as the reverse complement.
ACAAACACATCACGTGGATTATGGCTTTGTGCAATAAAATTCTCTTTCAGTCAAAGTATTTTTTTATTTTTATTATTTCGTGTAAATTAGATGCTACCGTGTTAGCCTATATAAATATTTTCAGAAATAAAAGATTTCATACTGAACAATAGTTTAAGGACATTTTGTCCTACAAATGGAAAACATTGATTTAGAACATTTACAGTAGGCCTACATAATGTTCAATGAATAGCATTGATATGGTCATACAGTGGATATCATTATGACTGTGTAAGTGTGTCTTTCTGTTTCATTTTATAATTGAAACATTTTAAAAAAGATAGATATAATTGCTTTAAGAACATTAACTAACATTACTACATCATATAATGCTTTTCGTTAGTAAGTTTGAAATCGTTTAATAGTTAGAAATGTAATGAAAAATGTATGTATATATATATATATATATATATATATATATATATATATTCTCCACAGACCCAAGGTATGTATAATCAGGGAGTTAAAAAATGTGTCAACATCAAGATTTTAGTTAAAATGTATGTATAATTTATTATGAAATGTATATGTGTGTATTTTAGCTGTTGTAACATGGTCACCATTTTACACATTTTAAATAACGTTGTTATGGTTAGTACATTTTTAAAAGTACAAATATGGTCTCTCAATTAATATAAATCTGTAACTATAATTCTACAAAAATGATAAAAATGTTGTTATAATTTTAGATGAAGTATAACTTGACAGTGTAGGAAGCCTCTGTCTCTGCTTGCCATTGTCATATCAGCTGCCTTTACACAATAGTATTTAATGTAATAGTATTAAATGTTTAATGTCATTTACAAAGGGTTTTAACAGCATCATAATAAAAACAAATGATTAAGTCATGCGTGTCTTTTCCCCTGCAGATCTTCTCAATAGTGGTGTTTGGATCCATAATAAACGAAGGCTACGTCAACCACGGCAGCGAGAGGCTCTATTGTGTTTTCAACAAGAACAACGATGCCTGCAACTATGGAACCACCATTGGGCTCATAGCATTTCTAGCCTGCATTTTCTTCATTATCCTTGACGTGAAGTTCCAACAAATCAGCAGTATTAAAGACAGAAAGAAGGCAGTGATGCTGGACATTGGATTTTCAGGTAAACAATGAGAGCAAGTCCAAACAGACTCAGACTCTCTATGACTGCATGTTATTTTTAAGCTGTGAAATATTCATGGGGTCTGGCAACGATTCATAATCTCCACAGAAGTACTGTATTGCCTTCAGACATTGTCACTTTTATTTGTGATTTTGTCTTTTTATGTAAACACGGGGCAGTACAGTAAACTACTGTATATTGTCATTAGTCTAATATTATTTTGTACATGATTACAGGTTTCTGGGCATTTTTGTGGTTTGTTTGTTTCTGCTTCTTGGCCAACCAATGGCAACGCACCACACCAGATGAGCTGCCATTAAATCAGGGAGCGGATGCTGCCAGAGCTGCCATAACCTTTTCCTTCTTCTCCATCTTCACCTGGGTAAATGAGAAAATGGAAATGAACACACATTTTTCTGTCATTTCTTGCAGAACACCAAACCATGTTGAGTTCATGAGTACTTGAGGAAGTTGTTAAATCATGACCTATCTCATCGACATTAGCTTGCTCTACATACTGGTTTCAGCCCTCAGGGGATTTGGGAACATGTAATAGAATTACTTCCTTTTCCCTGGCCATGAATGAGGATAAGAATAGTGTTTGGTGGTGTGTCCTGATGTGATGTGAGAGAAGCAGTGAAAGACATTGGCTATTTCTTACAGTAACTGAACAAGAGTGAAATGTCAGTATATATATATATATATATATATATATATATATATATATATATATTATATATATACTGTAAATGTTTAATTCATATTTCTTGCAAGACGTCGTACAAGGACCTGCAAATGTTGTTTTGATAATACTGTGATGTTTCAGCATCACTGTATAAAATTATGATTAATAAGTTATGACAACATATGTTTTTACATTGCTTTAACTCATCAAAATAAGCAATTTTTGACTTTTTATATAAGTTATACACGATTCTATTCATTTTTAAAGTCAGTTTAATGTGATTTAATTCAACATCTAAGTTGATTGTACTTAAAAATTTAAGGCAGCAACTTTTTTTTACAGTGATGTTGCTAAGGATACAAATTTAGCCAAAAATACAAAATGCCAAGTACTAGAATCATTTGTCACCAATATTTCTGTAGTGCTTTGAGAACAGGAAAAGTGGTCAGAGTTGAAGTTATTTTTAAAGAGAGTTTGATAGTAATCTGTGACTTTCAGTTGCTTTCTCTTTGTATTTCAGGCTGGTTCAACTGTAAGAGCGGTGCAGAAGTATCTGCTAGGGACCGATATGACCCTGTTCACAACAGAGCACATCGATGGCAACCCTCCTGTCCAGCCCTACCCCACCGTCACAAGCACCGAGCCTGCCGACACATACCAGAGCCCACCCTTCACTGAAAACCTGGACCCCACCGGCCAAACCTACCAGGTGCCAATTTACTGAAACGCTGCCGAGCAAGAGTCCATGTGCGATGTCATTGGTCTATCATTGTGGATGACTGGCACTGCTCTTCAAACTGAAGTGGTGTGACAATGTTCATAGGTAGTACCGTTCTGTGAACTTCTGTACGAGAATATGTTGATTGTGATTTCACTTTCATTTGGAATATTACGTGTTAATTTATCAGCTGGAATGAAACTGATTGAAGGGTATCAGTGTTGTATAAAAATGAAAAAGGTTACGTTGCATGTATTATATTTAGAGAGCTATAAAGTGCCATGCATCCTAAACAATAACTTATATATTCAGTTTCCATAATGTTGTTGGGTACTGTATATAAAGTGCAATATCTGAAATATGGAATCACCAAACGTTTGACGTGTTCTCCAACTAAAAGCTTACGAGGGGTGGTCTTCCTAAAAGAGGGTGGAGTTTCGCTGTAGATAAGGGTGTCTTCTTAGGTGTGTAAAAATGGTGTTGGTTCAATGTTTGATTTCGTGAACCCTCTAAACCTGTTGAGGAAAGGCAAGATTTTGGATTTTTTTTTTGTGTGGATTTCGAACAAAAAGTTATCATTTTATTTTGTATCAGAGCCACGATTAGTTGCATTTTAAAAGTGAGGAATACAACTATATAGTTATGTAAAAAGTTTAATTGGCATTTAAAAGAAAAATGTTATGAATGATTTTACAAACTTGGACAATGACACCAATTGGTATGCAAGTAAATTTGAATAGACTACAAAATTACTAAAGAAATTAATATTTTTATTCATCAAGGACACATTAGATTGATCAAAAATGACCAATACTATTTCCAATAAGTGCTGCTGTTTTGAACTTTCTATTCTTCAAAAATTCTCAAATATTAGGCAGCATAACTGTTTTCAACATTGATGATAATCATAAATGTTTCTTGAGCAGCAAACCATCATATTAGACTGATTTCTGAAGGATCATGTGACACTGAAGCCTGGAGTAATGATGCTGAAAATTCAGCTTTGCCATCACAGGAATAAATTACATTTTAAAATATATTAAAATAGAAAATAAAAATAATTTAATTTGTAATCATATTTTACAGTATTACTGTTTTATTGTATTTTTGATCAAATAAATGCAACCTTGATGAGCGTAAGAGACTTATAAAATCTTTACAGACCTCAAACGTTTGAACTGCAGTGTAAATTGCAGAGTGATGTGTTTGGGACATCCTTCAGATATTCATCAGTTGGCTGTTGTAAAAAAAAAAGAAAAAAAAAGAAGCTGTTTGGTGACCATCATCAGTGCTTTGTCTGATATGTGGTAGATTTTGGTAATGTTTCTGTGTTTCAGAGATAGGGCAACATACAAAAATGATAGTGATTGTACTTCAAAACATGTAAATGAAGTATGTTTGTGAAAGTGGTCAGGGTCTTGTGTTTCCTGTACTTAACTCTGCACTCTTTAAAATGCCTCATGGACCAATATTTCTAATTTACTGAGGTATGTTTTGCTGGATCAAAATTTGCACCTCTAAACAAGTATAATAGGTGATGAAGAGAATTGAAATTAAAAGCCTTATTTAATTTTTGTATTTGTACTCCTTTTAAGGACAAAGTGCAAAATTTGCATCAGTAAAAATGCCTTGACCTAGTCCATGACTCTTTTAAAACACATATTACATACTGTATCTGCAGGCAATATATGCCATCTTGTGATTGAAAGATGTACACAAAAGATTTGCTGTTGTCAGTTGGAATGTCTTCGGACTGCAGTTGTCAGACATTATAAAAAATAAAGACATGTTTTTACATGAGTGGATCACCTGTAATGTGCCCCTTTAATGACTTTCGCATAACATTATAATGAGATTATTCAGTTGTCAGAAGCTGTACCCTGTAACATTTTGAACTTTCTACTTTAAATTGTTTCAAATGGTTATATAATTCTATATTCTGATATATCCCAATGTTATTTAGTTCTAAATTTAGCAAAGAAAGCGTTAATGTTTGATAACGGGACCGAGCATTGCGTTAGTTCACCAACACTTATGGGGAAAACTCCCGTTTTCTCAGAATCCTGAAGCCTGATTGGTTCACGTCTGCGCACGTGCACAGACAAATGGCATTTCAGACTGTCGAAAGGGGTGGGACTGGCTGCCTATATAAGCCATGCAGAAATGCCCAATCGTCAGAATCTTTTGACTGAGGAGCAGCTAGCATGAATACATGAGTAACCATAAACGTTACCTTTCGACACTTTCGGCACGTAGTGAATTCTCGGCCTGAAGACCACTTTATAGTTGTTAGGAATGAACTCAAGGCAGGAAGGTTCCACAGACAGAGTCTGCAGATCTCCAACTCGCTTGACTGACGCTAAAGGCAGCAAGAAGGCAGTCTTAAGTGAGAAGGACCGAAGGTCAGTTGACTCAAAGGGAGGGTCCCAGAGAGCCCTAAGGACTGTGGAGAGGTCCCATGACGGAACCGAACGTGGGCAGGGAGGATTCAACCTCATAGCTCCCCTGAGAAACCTAACAACCAAGTAGTTTTTCCCAATCGATTGGCCGGCCACCGGGGCGTGATTTACTGCAATGGCCGCCATGTGTACTTAGAGTGTGGAGGGGGCGCGTCCACCGTCCAGCATCTACTGCAGAAACGTGAAAACAGACAAAGTTTCGCACTTGGCTAGGTATTTTTTCCGAGCTAAGCACCAGCTAAAATTTCTGAGCGTAAAGGCGCCTTGTGGAAGGAGCCTTGTGGAAGGAGCCCTCACTTCCGAGATCGCTCTCATCACTTCCTGGGGAAGGCCTGATAGTTCCGGTCGAGGGGCCAAACATGCAGGTTATACAACTCCGGTTGGGGGTACCAAATTGTTGGGGACCTGCGGAAGTAGGGCTACAGGATGGAAGGCATAAAGGCACAGACGAGGCCATTTCTGTGCCAGCGTATCCATTTCCTTTGAGAAGTATATCTGGGAAGTCTCTATTGTCGCAATGAGATCCACATCCGTCTGACAGAAGGTGCGCCATATCGCGTTGACTGCCTGGGGGTGGAGTCTCCATTCCCCGGTGCCCGTCTGCCACATGAAAGCATCTCTGCTCCTTCGTTGGAGGAGCCTGGCAAATCGACCGGCCTCACTCACTTGGTGGTTTATAAAGGCAGCCACCATCCTGTTGTTCAAGCGGACCAGGACATGATGACCCCTGAGTTCCTGCTGGAACTCCTTGAAGGTCAAAATCACCGCCATCATTTCCAGGCGGTTGATGTGCCAACTTGACATAGGGAACGCCCATGAGCCCAAGGCTATTCTGCCATCACACAGGGTACCCCAGCCCGTCTTGGAGGCATCTGTCACGACCACTTTCCTCCTGAAAACCGAGCCCAGCGTAACCATGTTTTGGTAAAAGCGGGGTGATTTCCAAGGGACCATGCCACTCGTGCCAGATGAGGAGCGCCAGCTTGCTTGCAGAGCGTGTAGAATCGGCTTGCCTGCAGAGTGTTGTTGTTCTGATGCAAGGCTCATTACAGGGAGAGCGAGGCTTCAGTCTTCAGAGCACCGACTCTGAGATGATCTTCACGCTGAAGGAGAAAGATTCTGACAATTGGGCATTTCTGCAAGGCTTATATAGACTGCCAACCCTGCCCCTTTCGGTGGGCTGAAATGCCATCAGGAACCAGTTTTCCCCATAAGCGTTAGTGAACTAACATAATGCGAGTGAACTGTATCGAAAGGGAACTTCAGAAGCTGTGAAAACAAGAAACACCTTAAGATCCAACTAAAATTAGATAAGACAGTTTTTAAGTTCACTCAAAAATTTTAATTCTGTCATTTACTCACTCTAATGTTGTTCAAACCTGCATGACTTTCCTTCTACCATGGAACACAAAAGATGTTTGGCAGAAAGGTTCCCTTTCATTTGTTTTACCGTATGGAAAACTAAAAGTGAACGGTCACAGAGTTTGTCAGTCCCTGATATTCTGCCTACACTCTTAAGGCCCGTTCACATCAAGAACGATAACTATAACTATATTAACGTCCACACCAGCAGATGATATACTGTTTATTGCACATGCTGCAGTTTTGACGTCTGCCGCTTTAAATGTTAAAAAAGGATGGATTCTGATTGGCTGTCCATTTTTTTATTGGTCATCAGCAAGAAAAAAAATGTATTCCAACAATATCGCTTCTCTGAGCCATTATCGGTATAGTTGTGGTGTGGACTCTGCTATTCTTTTATAATTAGAACGATTTTTAGAACTATATCTTTATCATTAGTTATCCTTGGTGTGAACAGCCCATCTTGGTGTAACAGTTCCATAAAGGCTGTTTCCGCAGCCGATGACATACATTCTTAAAAATAAAGGTTCCAAAAGGGAGGTTTTGCAGTGGTGCCATAGAAGAACCATTTTTAGTTTTCCCGAAAAACCTTTTTTCGACTACAAAAAAGTTGGTCCAATGAAAAGGCTCCATGGGCTCCAAACTCTCAGTGATCAGTTCTTAAAATAAGCTTCTTTTTTTTTTTTCTTAGTGGAAAAGGGTTCTTTAGATTAAAATGTTCTTCACACTAAGCACCTTTTGTGCAGTGGAAGTTCCATGGATGGTAAAGTTTCTACATGGAACCACGATTGCCAATAATTTTAAGAATGTAACATCTCCTTTTGTGTTACACTTAATAAAGTGCTTCTTAAAATGACAGAATTGTAATTTTGCATAAACTCTTCCTCTAAATATCACTGTAGTAAATAGTTTTATGTATGAAACGAACAGATGAGGTACAGAGACTGGAGCCTTAATAAATGAATCTTTAGGTTGATAATGTTTGACCAGCATTTATTCTGCAGATATGTCCTGACACATCGCAAATTGTTGACGACAGGGTCTTGCCACAATTAGCAGTTCATGTAAGAGAGATTAGAAACGTTGAGCGTACTGAAGTCTCAACAGTCTTCTATGAGAGGGAGAAAAACCATTTAAGAGGCACAAGCACAATGGTAATTAACAAAAACTAAGCAAACCAATTAGAATTATCCATTTAGCCAAAACCATCCTGTAATCTGATCCTATCCGCCGACTTTTCAGAATGTTATATTTGAAGGCAGGTGAAACTTTCTCACACTGATGTAATTGTGAAACAGAGAAAAGACAATCACATGAGCCCTAAGGAGTGCCGAGCGGTGCATTGTGTTCCCCTGCTTGATTGTTTAATTGCAAAGTATTTAAGCATAAACAAACATTCAAAAATGTAATTTGTCAAAAGTCAGTTGACAGATCACTGTAGCTTACTGTAAGAAAACTATATATTAACCATTCATTTTTATGTGCTGTAGAGTTTGTAAACAGAAATTGAAGTATTTCAACTGAACGGCAGGAGCATTCTGAAATAAATAGATTATTTTTCAAAGGCAGCCAACCTTACAATAAAATAAAAAAACCTAATGACCATGCTAACAGCACTGGAAAAACCTGATCAAAAGAAGTTGTCAAGATGAACTGGAATTAACGTTAGAACTCAAGCCTTCAAGTAGAGTAAACCTGTTTCTCTTCAAAACAGTTACAGTTCCACTTGCACGTTTTAGGGTTGATCTTTCCTCTTTAAAAAAAGGTGTTGTCAAAACTTTCTGAACCTGAACAATCTGAGTAAACATCATCACTGCAGCTCCGACAACCCCTCATCCTTTCACGCATCTTGCCAATGTCCTGGTGCAGCTCCAGGTCGTGCGTCACAGACAGCCGTGGACATGTGCCTGCTGGCAGCTAGCTGATTATCTTGCTTATGGCCTGTAGAGAGGGGAAGTCATCGTCACCAATGTGCTGGGTGTTATGGGTGTTGAAGTCTTTCAGAGCCAGCACCTGCTTACAGGTGGGACACACTTGACAGTCCAACTCCAGGCTGTTGCTGCTGGAGCATGTCTGCCAGGCTTTCTTTTTGTTTTTTTTAGGTTTCAAGCCTTGCTGCTGTTTCTCGAGAGCCTTAAAGTCTCCGTGGGCAGTGAGAAGCTCCTGTTGCTTGCGAGTGTCTGGTAGGAGAACCAGCAGCTCGTTGAAAACCCTGTTGAAATTCTCTCCCAGCAGCTCCTGGCAGCTTTTGTAGTACTGGACAGCAGGGATTATACCCTGATCAAGAGAAAAGAGAGTTTATTAACAAATGTTAGAGATCAGTGTAAAATATAGTGTGTAAATGGATTTTAATAAACACCAATGTTTTATGTTGACATTTTTTTCAAAGAATGTGAAAGGAAGAGTGTATCAAATGTTCTATAATGGGTCAGCAGTTTTCCCACCATTTTTAAACACCTTTCAAATGGTCCTACAGGATGTGACAAATAAAACTTGGAAATAATATATTCAATTCATGTTTGTATAACACTTTTAACAATACAAACAGTTTCAAAGCAGCTTTCCCAAATATGCATGTTTCAAATATTCAAAATACATTCAAAAGTATCAATTAATTAGCTCATAGAAGCTGCATAATAATTATGAAAGACATCATGCTGCTTAAAATTGTTTTAGACATTGTAGGACTAATAATCCAAAAGTATTTTATATCAATATAATACTGGGGGGAAAAAAAGAAGAGTAATTGAAATCTTGGTTTGAAAGTTACCTGTCTAAACTGGCCTGAATAATTTTTGAACTCATTGAACTTGGTTTCATCATTTTGAAGGAAATTCTTAATAGACTGAATAAGGTCCATGTTTCTTTGCTGGAAATTTTCAGGTATGAGGTAGGATCCAATAGCAGGTGTCGGTCTGAAAGAAAACAATGCCTGAGTGAGGTAAAACACGATAAATGTATCAAACAGAATTCTCTGTCGTGAAGTGATTTTATAGTGAAATATCCACTACCATTCAAAAGTTTAGGATCGGTATGTTTAAAAAAAAAAATTATTCTGGGAAAGAAAAAGTATTTTATGCTCAACCAGGCTGCATTTATTTGATCAAAGAATTTGGCAAAATAGTAATTCTGTGAAATATTATTGCAATATAAAACCAACTGGTTTCTATTATAATATGTGTATGTAAATGTAATTTATTCCTCCGATGAATTTTTTCATGTTTACCAACACCTTTTAAAATGATTTGATCAATAGAAAGTTCAAAGGAACAGAATTTATTTGAATTAGAATTTTTTTGTGATATGTAATCACTTTAATGCCTCCCTGCTGAATAAAAGTACTACATTCGTTAATACTTTTCAATACTTTTTAATCAATTAGAAAAAAAAAAAAAAAAAAAAATCATATTAACCCCAAACATTTGAACGGTAGTGTAGGGAAAATTATATGTACAACAAATGTTTAATTTGAGCAATTGTGTGTATATCGTGAGCCAACAAATGCAATACAATAAAAATACTCTTAAACTGTAAAACTAAGAGTATTTAGACATTTTCTGCTTTCAAAGGTTAGTGGGTCAAGTTCATAGTTAATGAGATAAACTACACATGAGGGGAACTGACTCCATAAATCCACTATTAATCACCTTGACACCACTTGATTAAATGTACTTGCAAAAAATCCTCAGAAAAGTGAATTTAGTGCTGAAAAAAACTCTAGCATGCCACTTGGTTTCTTACATTAAACAAAGACTATGGAAAAAAAAAACACTTATGTACTCAAAGTAAACCAGTGACAAGAAACACCACTTCCCCTTCACATCACACACACGCCTATAAGCTCTAACCTGTTAACATCCGACACTGATGACTCCACCACATTACTGTTGAGTGGGATGCCGGTGAATCCTGGGGGAGGTTTACTGACAACAGACCCGAGGCCAGGAGGAGGAGGAGGCGGCAGTGCACTCTGAGTGCTCTTCAACGGAAATGCACTTTTAAAGCCTACGAACACAAGGAAGCACTTATGAGTAGGGCTGCAAAAAACTGACAATGCAATATTTTGTTTTTCTGCCATATATATTGTGATATGAAAAAACACAAGAAGTTTCGCCAGATTGCTTGAATAGCAATTTGGAAAGAATTAATCATTCAAGAACGATCGGGGTGATTTTGTTAGGCAGTGCATCAGCATAGAAAATAATTTTAAAAAAGAGAGAGAGAGAAAAATGACTTTTTACTCTGAAGACTTTAAGAGCAAAATCCTAAATGATTTGGGAAACCTTGAGACATTTGTTGCGGCCTCGCAGTGTTAATTTCAAATAATTTGCCATTATTTTTGTCAATGACTTTTTTTAACAGACGAAAACGAGACGATAACTAAAGAAAACAGTCTTGAATAACAAAAACTAGGACGAAAATGTTTGGTAGGGACGATTTGGGAAGAGATCCAGTCAGAACGGATGTCTTGCGTTTGTGGTAGATGCGCAGGCGGGACACGAGTTGGCATCCGCTTGATGCATGTCTGGGAGAAAGAAGAGCAGACAAATAGATAGATCTGAATAAGAGTGACGATGCAAAAGAGCTCTATCCGGTATGCTTTTCTGTGCGCATACACCCGAAGCGTGCAGCCAGAAAGCTATACAGTGCGCGAGTACTGAATTGAGCTCTCTTTAGCATCTGAATGGACAAATACACACAACATTATGTCTATGTCTGTTTTGGAGAATATTCACGCAAACAGTCAGTTAAGTCTTTACCGAACATAAACAGTTGTGATAATATCGGATGTGATCAGTGCATAATAAACCGAATGCCGTCTGTGCCCTTAATATTAAACAAAAGAAAAAGAGAAAAGCATTCACTGCTCTTTAATAGCTTTAATAAGGATTAATTATATTGAATTTATACAAATGATTATGTCTGCTTGAAAGATTAAAGAACGATGCATGCAATATATAGTTGTTATAAAGAATGCAAATATCATTCATTGAAAAGAAGACCGTATTCTACTTTAGGAGAAGTGGTTTAATAGTTAAGTCTGTCTGTATTGCATGTTCAAACTTTAAAATTGTTTATATTAACAGGTTAATAAATGTTTTCTCCGGGAGTATATAATGGGTTTGATAAATGAATGCCCTACAGTTTTACTAAACCCATTAGATTTTAGTCAACGAAATACAATAAGATTTTAGTCGACTAAATCTACAGTAGATTTAGTCGACTAAAATCTTATTGTATTTCGTCGACTAAAACAAACAATTCAGATGACTAAAATATGACTACAACTAAAAATAACAAAATTTGCTGTCAAAATTAACACAGCGGCCTCGTGGGTGACACAATTTTGAGTCCCGGCTCGTGGACCTTTCCAAATCGCCTCCCACATTATTTAAAAAAAAAAAAATAGACTATTATTAAATATACATCAAATAAAAGAAATATATTGTAATACCATTGTGCTGTAAAAAAAAAAAAAAAAAGAGTAATAAAATGAATTATTTTACTGTAGAATTACAATACTAATATTTAAGTATTAATTTCTTCATTTTCAGATGTTATCAAAACAAAACAGTGCTTTTATTCATCAAGCTTTTATTTTGATGGGTTGTCGTAAATTATTTGCTTCACTCAAACCAGTAGCAAATTGCAGCCTGTGAGATTTGACAACTGCACTAAGCCATATTGAGATATCGATTTTATTTCGATATATCACGCAGCCCTACATAAAAGCGATGTCATTTTGTGCATTGCCTCTTTTAAGAAAGACCTCTTACCAGGTGGAGGCTTTTTGGAAACAAGAGCTGGGAAATCCTCTTCCTTGGATGGAGGGGCTTGATCAGTTACTGGCTGCTTGAAAGGGGAAGGAATATTTTCAGGAAATGATGTACAGGACAGTGCTTCTGCTGGCTTCTCCATGAGTCCATTTATAAAGGAGTTTGTTTTGGGCGCCGCGGGAGCTTTGGCGAGACTGCTATCTGGTGGCTTCATCTCAGGAACGTTCTCTTTGTGAGCCATTTTGGACACGGACTCCGGAGTGTGCGAGGGAGAGCCCAGAGATGAAGTCGTCGCTGGCTTCTTCTTCTTATTGGCTTTGGGGTTGGGGCTGGGCTGAGATGAGCCACCTTTCACTGTCAGCAAAGTGGAAATGTCAAGCATAGTTGGTACCGTCCGGATCTCCTGGGCTGTTTTACCGCTCTGGGGGTCCTCATCATCAGACGAGGATGGACATTTCACTTTAGGTGGAGCTTTGTGGGTTTCAGCAGGGGTGAGCTTCTTTTTGCGGCGAGAAGAGGCGGCAGTGAGAGGCTGAGGCACACTTCCACTGGGGGGCGGGTCACTAGCGGACAGTATGGATGATGAGACCACATGGGCTGTTTTGGTGGGCAGAACCACAGGTTTATTGGGAACCACCACAGGCTTGCTTCCAGCTTGAGACCAGGCTGACGTTGTGCTCGACTGGGGCTTCAGTGGTTTGATCTTGGAGACCAGTGCAGGGAAGTCCTCCTCCTGAAAGGATGAATGTTTCTTGGGTTGATTCGTGTATGCAGGCGTCATTGGAGAGGAAACTAATGAGCCAGACAAACTTGGAAAATCATCTTCCTTCAGGGAGACAGAAGTTTGTTTGATCGTGCTGCAACAATAGGGAGACATGACATTGTTAATTGCTGATCTGTTCAAATTGAAGGGATAGTTCACACAAAAATGAACATTTTGCCATCATTTACTCACCCTCAAGCTGTTCTAAAACCTGTATAAATTTCTTTCTTCAGTTGAACACAAAAGAAGATAGTTTGAAGAATGTCAGTAATCAAACAGTTGACGGTAGCCATTGACTTCAATAGTAGGAAACAAAATACTATGGGAGACAATGGGTGCCATCAACTGTTTGATTACTGACATTCTTCAAAATATCTTCTTTTGTGTTTAACAGAAGAAAGAAACTAATAAAGGTTTGGAACAACTTGAGAAAACTTGAAAATTGTAAACTTGAAAATTGTAACTGATGACAATTTTCATTTTTGTGTGAACTATCCCTTTAAACTCAGTGTATAATACTAGATTAAGTGGTGCTTGTCCATGCAAAACTCGGTACAATGATGCTAGGGCGTTTCTTGCTGTTGCTAACTCTAAGTGCCCACTGAGAGCCCACCCCTTAATCTCTAATTGATATTCTGGCAAGTAGAAATGGCTTGGTTCCTCTCTCTGACATCATTCCCCTTTTTATTTTGGGATTTTCTGCATATTTCTCCATGCTGACTGCACCTTATGACAAAAGCAGTTCTGTTGAAATATGTTTTCAAAGAAATAATAATAAAAGATTATGCCAAAATAGCCAAACAAAACAAAGATTTTGTTTTCAAGAATTCAGACGACTTTTTATGTCATTGTGAAACCAGGATAGTAGATTTGGAGGACAAAAGCAGTAAAGTGAAATAATAATAAATGACTGCAAAAAGGGTTGGTTTACAATTTTATTACTTTTTTATGTAATATATCCATTTAGGCTTAATTTTTATTTCAGTTTTAGTTTTAAGTAATTTTAGTACTTTTTTTGTTAACTTTTTTTTTTATTGTTTTTTTTTTAAGTTGAATTTTTCTATCTAAGTTATATTTTATTTTATTTGTGCTTTATTTCAAATAATGGAAATTATTTTAAATTATAATTATTAGCTTTAGTTTTAACAGTAACAACACTGATTTCAGGTCAGTTGTATCAGCCCAACATTTCTGACTTAAAGGTGCACTGTCATTTTTAGAATTGCAACCAACAGAAGTTACAGTGGCCGACAGGAAAAGATGTCGTCGTCTGAGACAGCAGAGAGTAGCCAGTTAAGCAATTAGGTTTCTTTACAATTATAAATTAATAAATGATGTTTACTTAATTATTCAGTAAAATTATATGTTATTGCGAATATTATTATTACTTGTTCATCATTGTGTCAGTCTTATTCGCTGACTTGCTTGCTTCTTTGCACGAAGAACATAGTGACGAAACGCGTTTGTCCGTTTAGGGCTACTGTAGAAACATGTCGGTGCAAAAAGGCTATTTCAATGTAAGGGGACCCGCGGTGTATGTAGATAGAAATGGCTCATTCTAAGGTAATAAAAACATAACGGTTCATTAAGTAAGGGGCATAAGTATTCGGGCATTAAAAACATCACAGAAAGTAGTGTAATGAATGTGAATTTGAATAAATTAATAGATCTGACAAAATAAATGTACAAGCAAGCAATCACTACTTATTAAAAAATGTAAATGACCATTCCTAAATGGGAAAATACATAAACGTGACAAAAAAAACAGGACAAACATACCTTTGAATTGGGGCTGGAGGTGCAGCTGCCCCTAAAACTGGGAAGTCCTGACCAGCCAAAGAGGCATTACTCTTCATTGATCGAGCTGAAATATAGGTAAACATGCAGTTTCATCCACTCTCAAAAAAAAAAAAAAAAAAAAAAAAAATCAATACAACAATTTACCATATCTTCAATTCTCATACCTTGAATTTCAGTCGTCGGCTTCACTGTGCCTCTGTTGTTTCTCATTTCATCTGGCTCCATCTTTTCTTCTTTGCGTGGCTTCTGAATGCTTCTGTCTTGCGCATGGCTTCTCTCTTCTTGTCGGCTGGCCATTGAAGCTCGCAAAGCAGCGGCCATCTCTCGGTCCTCTTCCTCTCTGCAGACAACAACTCTCTCAGTCTTCCATAAGCGCTCTTATATGGTTAGAATGCAGCACTGATGAGGACCTACCGAATATATCTCCAGCTCCTGACGTTCTGCTGACCTCCTGGGCCTCGTCCTCTTCCTGGTCTTCCCGGTCTGTTGAAGCGATCCGCTTCCTCATAATCATCGCCACCAACTACCAGACCTAAAAAAAGCCATTCTAATGAGTTTAAGGACATATAAGAGCGCATGCGGCACCTGAATAATCATATCCAACTCACAAAAAGAGCAAATTCTGCTTTACCGTCATTTCTCCGCTGCTGTCTGGGTGCATAGCTGAACTGAATGTCGATTTGGCGATTCTGCCGTGCCTCTGCCCGGCTTTTGCTGTGGGCAGCAGCTTTGTGAGCCTTGTAGTCAATCTCTGTGCGGAAAGCGTGAGTGAACTGCTCTGAACTGCAGCGCCCTTCCTCGCAGAGATAATGGCTCTCTCTGAAGTGCTCGCTGAGGTACTGGTAGTCACTGTAGGAAAGAAGTATTAAAATTACGATATGACGATTCTGTAGTTTAGCTGACACTAGGTATGTTTACATGCACTACTTTTCATCAGTCGGAATGGTCTGATTTCAGCAAATATTTAGCTCAATCTCATCCATTAATTAGTTTGTAATGATGAGAAGTAAAACATACACGTGTTTGCATGGCATTATACATGTAAACATACGCATAACGGCACTGCACATGCGCGCAAGGTTTATTTTTTATCCAACTGAGAAATTAGTCGGATTCAAATGTTTACAAGCTTAATTTTAAGTTTTTAAAAATGACTGTTGATTGTATTATTTCAGGTCTATTGTACATGACCCCTTTCAGTTCGATTAAAAAATTGATTTCGGATCGACTGAAGTGTTTTCATGAAGGCTTTTCAGTTCAAATGAGCCATTATTCGGGTGCATGTAAACGAGTTACTTCTGGAAATAAATGTTAATATCAGTAAAAAACAGTGAACAGGAACTGGTCTTCTACCTGTAATACTCCTGAGCTCCATCAGCATCACAGAAATGGCAGAAGTAGTGATCTCGTCGCAGGTGCTTCAGTAGCTCATCATTGTCCAGGTATCGATCATCACAGAATTTACAGAGCGGATGTCCACGATGCGAGGTGTCATCCGGGTCCCCTTGCGTTCGATGGCGAGCCAGTTCTTTTCGATTGTACCACTTCCGCTCGTACGAGAATATCTGCACACAGTTCGGCAAAACATTCATTGTACAAACGAGGAGCTTGCAAACAACATAATTCAATAATAAATTAAGATGTAATACGCTACCTTCAGATGCTTAGCACATAACTTGCAGCAGAAGAGCTCATGTTGTTTCCGCATATGGTGCTCTAATTCTTCAAATTTGGAGAACACTTTTGGTTCTGGACAATGTGGACATTCATGTAACAAAATCTTCCTGCATTTGTTGTAAAAGATAAAAACCCATTTGTAAGTAACAAGTATCATCAAATGTTGTTGATATTAAGGTAGAAAATAGGGCTGGACGATGGTTTTGCCGGCAATATAAAATCAATATATTGTGGAGACCTAAATGGACTTTTTATTTGGTACAAGTAAATTGCCTAAAGATTGCATCAGAGCTGGTCACCGATTCACCGATTAACACTGGTCCATTGTGTTGATTCACAACTCTGATTCAACTTGGAATCTCAAAAAAAATCTCGATAACACTTTATTTTACAGTGTCCTTGTTACACATTACACGTAGTTACTGTAGTAATAACTATACATTATGCATAATTACATACAACTAACCCTAAACCGATCCCACTTTATATTAAGTGGCGTTAAGTACTTGCATCAAAAAATATGTACAATGTACTTATTGTGTTCGTGTTGTATTGTAAAACACTTTTGCTGCTATTGAGGTGTGATACGGGTAAGGTTAGGGACAGGTGTGGTGGATTGGGTCGGTTTAAGGGTGAGTTAAGGTGTAAGGGAAGGGTCAACTGTGTAATTACAAATGTAAATACATAAATTAATTACAGCTGTAATTACATGCAGGAATTTTTAAAATGTAAGTACAATGTAAAAACATGTAGTTACACAATAAGTCCGTTGTATCAAATTATTAATTTCAATGCAAGTACATAGTACTTAAAGCCACTTAATATAAAGTGGGACCCCAAACCCTCTTCCCAACCGTACAGTAAGTGTATGTAGTTCATTAATATTACTCCGTACTTAAATGTATAATTACACTGTAACACGGACACCTTAAAATAAAGTGCAACAAATGTGCCATTTTTTAATACATTTTAGAAGTTTTAGTAAAATACATATGAAGTTAAACATTGCAGTTTTACTTTGTGCTGTTAAATGATTGTTATAATACAATAGAGGTGCATATATGAAAATTCTTCAGAGAAATTAAGTGGAAAGCATGGCTTGATTATTTTAACAATTTAATTTAGTACACATTTTGAATATACTTGGCAACAATGAATTTTTGGTTGAAATGACAGTTTTTCTAAGTTCTGAGTGAATATAATACACATTGAATATTGTTAAAAGGCTATTGAGACAATTTAGTATCTCTGCTGTAAAGAAAAAAAAATAAGAAAAAAAAAGGTAAAATGAACACCTGAACTGCGCATAGATCTTCCCATCTCCAAAATAGATGTCATATTTCTTCTCACACTGGTATTGATGAATTTTCAGAGCGGCAAATGGTTCAGGTTTCTTTATGAAGACCACCTGGGATATTAAGAAACATAATAAGTCACATTATTAATTACAGGAGAGAGAAAGAAATCTGAATGAAATGAATGAAAGTCTTCCTTAAACAAAATGAACAACGTTGTCAATCAAGCAAAGGCAGACTAAAAGCTTTGTCGTATATCACATGTCAACCTTGCTGATTAATATACCTTGTGCTTAACAGGCCGCGCGCACTCTTGATCGACTGACACGCGCGTAACTCACCGTCAACATGACGTCACACTTTGACAGCCTGTCAGAGAAACTCCACGTCTAGTAGTTTCCAACGAGAGAGAGTAATCAGTGGAGCTGGTTACATAACAGCACAATTCAGCTGAGCTGTCCCAAAATCATGTGTGTTAACAACAACAACAAAAAAAAAAAACTAAACAAATGAACTTTGTCACTAATGTATCCATGGCTGTCACATAATATGTCTTAACAAATGTGAAGTAAAAACTACACTGTTGAGGGACGAAGTCAATTAGCGTTAGTTGTCACGGGAAACGTCAGGCAATAAATCACCACTGCTATGCTAAACCAGCTAACATCTAAACTGAAATCAAGCTTCCAAGTTTAACAACAAGCAAACACACACATTATGACCATCAGTTACTCAGACAGATACATCTAGTTCACTTCTAAGAGATGACAAAACGGAACTAAACCTTTTCAGGTCATCTCGACCTGACAAACACAACCGCTGCCATTATGAATCGACATGCTAGCTAACGTTAGTGTGATGGGAGTGGTGGTGAGGCCGTGGTTCCGCGTGTGTATGAGGTGTGTGTGTGTGTGTGAGGCCTGTGCTCTCGCTGCTGGAGGAGAGGAGAGGAGAGGAGAGGGCGAGGCGGCACCTTGTCGAGCTGCTCCCGGCAGACGGCGCAGTACTTCTGCTCGCACAGCACCCGCATCTTGGTGGAGCAGCGGTAACACACCGGGTGATCGCACTTCCCCACCGCGAACATGTCGATGTCCTGGCAGCACAGCACACATGTGCTCTCCGCGTCTTTCTTAAGGGTGGACTCCATACTGTTAGAAGGCACTGGCTGTGTGTGCGCTGTAGTTTTCTCGGTATAATCCGTATGGATTTGGAGGGCTTGTTGTAAACGACAGTACGGGCACGGGCAGTGAGGCCGGGTGAAGCGCGCTCCTGAGTGCGTAATCGTTCAGCGCAGTGCATTGTGGGGACTGATCCACTCGCCGTAGACAGGAAGAGCTTTTACTATGACACACCGGACTTTTATACTGCATTCCGTGCGTGAATTAAGTTAAAAGCAATATTCTAATTATATTAATGTGCTTTAAATTATAATAAAAACGTAATTTATAATGTGTAATAAAATGTAATTTTATAATGTTATATCAATACGATTTAATATAATAATAATACATAATGTATTACACATTTACTATAACATCAATTTAACGTAAGCTTTTGGGCCAATTTCTGCTCATAAACAATGTGCAAATTCATGAAAGATTTTTTGAAATATACATTGACTTAATATTCATTCACCTGTCAATATTAATGAAAATGACCATATATGCACGCATTGACAAATACTCAAGAGACATACAGATGTGCGATGAAACTTTATTCAATACAAAATACATAAATAGAGCATTTGCAGGTGAAATCAGTGGCAGAAAATATTTGTACACATAGAAATACATTTATATATGCAGACAACAAAGCTGCGGTGACAAGAAACAAAATAGGGCAACTCACCATCGATTGCAAAAATGCATTTTACCTCTACCAATCCCTTTTATGACAGCCATAACAAATTTGATAAGCATAATTAAAATAAGAATATTCATTTCCTTGGCTAAACAAATTTCCCTGTCCAAGTTCAACAAACATTCAAAAATTTGAAAAAAGTAGTCCAAACACAGGACCATAACTTTTTCTCTTTTTTTTTCCTCCTTTTTTTTTAAAAGCACAATCTGTGACTGATGCAATGGTGTCGGCCAAATAGCTAAAACAGCCTCGATATGTGAAGACCAAACCGTAGTAGCACTAGACCACTAGATTGCCAGTCATAGCAATTACAGATTGCTTTGTTAATTAAAATCGCTGGGTTCAACCCAGTTAACTGCTGCATTAGTATGGATGTACTGGGCAGTTTAAGGGCATAAAAGCATAAATTCTCATTCTGACACGTAATAAATGAAATAACATTCCACAAACTGTGCAATTCATTATTCCATCAGCATTGGCATCAGAGTCTACATCCCAAAAGTGAAGCAGTAAAACAGGTCAAGCTGATGGAATGAAACATTCAAAGGCAAACAATAATAATAATAAAAAATATCCGGTGTGAGGCACCAAATCAGCAATGCATTAGGGTGAGATCTGAAACAGACATGGGTGTTGTGCTTTCAATAACTAAAAGTCTAGGCAGTATATGTGATATGCATCTACTGAATAAAACACGAAAAGTGTAGCCCAAACAAATGATATAAAGAGTCGTCTTTAAAATAACCGCTGCAGATTTTAGAAAATGTAAACAGACAATTCACAATACTTGTGCAGCTAGATGGTTAAAAAACTTTAGACTCTCCCTCAACTGATATGTTCTTCTAAAAACCATCTCTTAAGGAATACAGCATTTGATCTCTTAACGCTTACCTATGTGCTGTATCATTTAGACTCTTCCTGTGACTTTAAATCTACATATAAATATAAAACTCATTAATATTGCATCAATTAGCAAATATATATATATATATGTGTGAGCTTTTTAAAGAGAGTGATGCAGTGCACATTGATAATGGATGGGCTGTTGTGAGTGGTGTGGTTTTCTGAACCCTAATGCTCATTCTGTATTCAGACAGACCGTGAGAGGCTGATTTATGCAAGTGTGGTCTTGAAGGCGCTCCATGCGTGGAAACAACGGGTAAAACAGTGGGGCTCGTTGCCTTTGCGCACCAGGCGCAGTTTTCTCGGGTGCTCTGCATCCTTGGACCTCATGTGTTGAATATAGACCTGATTGAAGGGCGACACCAATGTTAAGCGGGCATGGGAAGGTGCTGGTGTACAATAAACTAAGTGTACAATAAAACTGCCACTCAATATGTCACTGACCTGACAAGCCTTCAAGCTCAGTTTAATCTCCACCTGGCTTGTCTGTGTGCCGACCCACATGTAAACCTGTGAAACAAGCAAACAAACAACCCAACAAAATTGTAGTAGTAGTAATGATAATAATAATAATAATAATACGTTATTTAATGCAGTGTCAGCATCTGAGGTTATCTCAATGGCAAAAACAGAGTTACAAAAATACAAGAGTTCTTCCAAAGAAGAAGAAGAAAAAAAAACAGCATGAAATATTATACAAGATGTTTTACATTAACATATGATTGCTAACACATTGCTAAAATTTCACTAAACAAGTTCTTAAGTGACAACTCAGCAAAAAACAAACAAAAAATTGTTGCCAGAATAATGTGTTTCGGCTGCAAGCATGAAGCTCTACCTCTTTCCCATTGTCCAAAAGCATGATGTCATCATCAGCCAGGTCATCTTGGCAGAAGTCTGAGCACTTCTCTGATATAGCAAAGTAACCCTTTTCATTTGAGCACCTGAGATCAGAGATAAAATCTATTATTACCTCAAAAATATGGTAAATGAAGAGAGGCATATTTAATAAATAAATAGACAACTGTTGAAAAGTTTAGGGTCAGTATGCTCACCAAAGCTGCATTTATTTGATTTAAAATATCATACATACACTACCATTAAAAAGTTTGGGGTTGATGAGAGTTTTTAATGTTTTTGAAAGAAGTCTCTTATGCTCATCAAGGCTGCATTAATATGATAAATACTGTAAAATTTTAAGTTTTTCTATTTTAATATATCTTAATGTGATTTACTCAAAGCTGAATTTTCAGCATCATTACACCAGTCTTCAGTGTCACATGATCCTTCAGAAATCATTCTATGCTGATTAGCTGCTTAAGAAACATTTATTATTATCATCAATGTTGAAAACGGTTTAATATGTTTGTGAAAGCCATGATACATTTTTTTAGGATTCTTTGATTCTTTGAACAGAAAGTTCAAAAGTTTTTGAAATAGAAATATATTTTTAAAGTCCTCCTGTGGTGAAAAACAAGATTTTAATGTTGTTTATATGTCTGTGTGGTGTTTTTAAAATCCTTTATGACAAACCATGTGCAAATTCATAAATCAACACCATTTATGAGTACGTTCTCTTTAAAACTGCAGTGATCTAAAGACAGTCTCAAAAACGCAGTTTGAAATTAAGGCATGAAGAAATATTTTCACAGGAAAAAACGTTTAAATATGTATTTTTGGTGATCAAAGATGAGTTTTAAGGGATAAAATGATTGACTACAGGGGGACTTTAACATTATAAAATGTCTTTACTATCACTTTTGGTTAAAAAATGCATCCTTGCTAATTAAAAAAAAAAAAGATTCTGAAACGAAATGCTCACCTAAACAGTCTAGCGTATTTCATGTACTCTGCATCTTCATCGTATGGCTTCTGAGAGCCAATGCCAACCCAGAAGAAATTTTCTGGCTCTTCTCCTTCATTTATCACCTGAAGGAAAGGAAAAAAGAAAAGAATTGTTTAAAAAAAAAAAACAGTCAAGATGATGTAGTGAGCATGTTTTTGATTTTCATAGCTGGAATGAACCTGTTTGCTGTAAGTGTCATCAAACATGGTGTTCATGATGTCCTCTGCCAGTTTAGCTTCATCAGGGTCTGCTGCTCGGCCCACCCATGTGTAAACTATTCCCTGGTTGTCTGTACTTTCAAATGGCACCTAAGCAATATTTTAGTTATTAACCGTTTATAAACCACTGCAAATATGAATCTTGATTCCTTTATTATTATTTAATGATTTATAATACATGAACATCAAATGCCAGTTTACCTTCAATATGAAGCAGAATTCAGAGTTGAGGTTACTGGAATCGGTGGCTATTTGAATAGTCCTAAAACACAACAGAAACACCACATGCTCATTTATTTGACTTTAGAAATATCTGATGCAAAGATACTTCCTGTACATACATTATATAGTTACCTGGTGCATAGCGCACTTCCATTTGTCCTGATGTGGTATAAGCTTGGCTGCACACTGTCCACTTTTAGCTTCCTCTTGCCTTTGTGGATGATGAACTTTCTCTTGAAGTGTGACAAGAACTTGAGATTCTCCTGTTGCTGGGTCATCCTCACAACCTGAAATATGCATGAGATATGACATCTCCTTAAAATTAAAGTCCAGTCATGTCATGACTTATTGTTAAAATTACAAAGATACATTTCATCACTGTCGGGCAGAAACCTTGTGTCTCCATTTTAATTTATTTTTTTTAACGACGCGAAGCAAAGTGTCCGTTACACCTCTGGTGTGCATTATTTTCTAATAATTCAACGGCCCGGAGTCAACTATTCTGCTTATACTACGGTTACCACACCTCAAAACATTGTTCAGATATTGTAACTCAAGACATTTGTCAGGTTTTTGTCCTTAAAACGCTTGTGTAGGACTAATTTCTTACGGATCTCATCCCAGGCCTCCGTTGCTTATTCCAAACCGTCATTTAAGAGCTAGTAATGGAGGCTTCAGTCAGACAGTGCTGTCTCAATAGCCTGTTCGTAGCATTTCGCCTTTTATATCATGAGATCTAGGCCAAATGACAGAAGAAACTAAGCCCCCACATAGCTACAGTAAACTTTATAACCTGTAAGTTGATGAAAACATAATGCAATGCACTTACTGCCTCAGATGCGGCCATTATAATGACAAAACACGTCCAAAATTTGAGCTTGATTTTGGTAACATTTGTTAACAATATAATGAAACATGCAAGTGTCTGACCATATATAAAGCCGCAATATCAACGTTGACAACGTGTGTTTAATTATTTTTAAAAATACAGTGTTTTTTCCATTTCCTGAAAAGTAGCGTTTTGAGATACAAGGTTTCCACCCGACAGCGACGATATGAGGTCAAGGCAATAAGAGTCACTACAACACAATGAAGATGAAATATGAGATCTATTTCATAATGGATCCATTTAATTAACCATGTTAGCATGCAGTACCTCCAGTTTGCCTGGGAACAAGCTCTCAAACTTCTTCTGCAGGCTGAAAGTGAAGGTCAGCCAGCCCATGTTGGAGGCCTCACGGCCCTGCCAGAAGTAAACCACACACTGGAAGTCTTCCTCAGG
Source organism: Squalius cephalus (assembly GCF_949319135.1). Taxonomy (NCBI): domain Eukaryota; kingdom Metazoa; phylum Chordata; class Actinopteri; order Cypriniformes; family Leuciscidae; genus Squalius; species Squalius cephalus. The sequence goes on along the minus strand of NC_137122.1, from coordinate 33,822,924 downwards.
CTGTTTGTCCTCATCATCTCCCTCTTCTCCCTTCTCCTTTTTTTTCTCCTGATCATCCTCATACTCCACTGGCACCCAGTACCTGAGACAGACACAAATATCACATCATTTCAATGAAAGATGAAAGTCATAAGTATCTAAGACAGTAATAGTTAATTTAGTTACAAATATAACAGTTATTATTATTTTTGTCTGAAGATTTCACCTAGTTTATCAGAACTCTGTCCATCTGAGAATTAAGTGACATGACAACCTGGCTGCAATTTTTGCAGTCAATTTTAGTGATGCCCTCTGACCAACCTGCAGAGAAATACGTAGCAATCCTGAGTGTTAAAGTGACCAAACTCCTCCTCTGGTAAACGGGCAAACTTCTTCCCCTCCAGAACGAAGCCCTCCATGCCGTCCAAATCCTCATTCCACTCCTCCATCATCTGCTCCGCCTATCAGATTTACAACAAACCCACAAAGACACAATGAATGTTTTAGAATTTTGACAGGACTACTCAGGACATCCTAAAACTGCAAAGTTGTCATTAATGAGCTGTTAGTTCAGGGCTCACCTCTGTGAGAGGCATGGCTGGCTGTCTAGGCAGGAACAGAGCCGTTAGATCAGCTTTCATTTGGTCTTTCTGCTCTGCATCCTTCTTCACCTTGCCAGACAAGCCCACTTCTTGTTTCACACTCTCTGCATTCCTGGTATAATCCACCTTCAACACGTCATCCCAATTCTTGAACTTGGATTTAAAAACCTGTTGAGCACAACATGGAATTAGAACAGAGAGTGTTGTGTCATTTAATAGAGTTTTTTTAATCTCTTATTTTGTCAATTTTACCTGTCCCTCTGTGCCCTCCAGATTACGGATGACCACGGCGTGTTTTGGCCGATGAAGCATGCTGCACACCTCTTGGCCCAGTTTCAAAGCAGCTGCCCTCACAAGACGTGGGGACTTACGGCCAATCCAAATGAAGACATCTGACCAGCAATCTAAGATGTAGACACCTTTAGTGTCCAAAAGACCTTGTACCTATAACGAGAAAATGTTCCACCAGTTAGTGTATTCAGGTATGATTAAGGACCCCAAACTTTTGAATGGTAATATACATTTTTCCTAGAATTTTTTGCTGCTACAATCATTATGGACATGACATTACCAGTCTGTGCTCTGGAACCACATCTAGTTTGAGCTTGTCCTTGTGCTCCACAGACAGTTTGTAGTTGATCTGAGGAAGTTCAAGGTATCCCAAGCCCAAGCCAACCTAACAGAACAAGAAAGTACTAAATATTTTACACCGTGGTGGTTTTAGAAAGGAATGCACAACAAACCATAGACCATTCCCTGACCTTATAAAGCTTGGGTCGGACAGGAGTGAAGTCATCTGGGACGTGTTTCTTGATTTCTTCCGGCTGTCCCCCAAGCTTTTCCCAGAATTCCGGAGGTTCATGATTCTGCATCAAAGTCGTAATCTCTGCTTTGCTTTTTCGCTCATTTTTGTTCATCTTTTCAGCAAATAACCTATAAATAGTATGGGGACTATTACAAATCTGAACAAACAGACAAGGGAAAAAAACAGCTTAATTGTTTGCATATATTACCTTGCTTTTGTAGTACCACCAAGTGTTGCGTTTGCTCCTCTCCAAATAAATAATTCAAGACCAGTGTCCAACAAAAAGACAAATCTTTAAACAGAAAGAAAGAAAGAAAGAAAGAAAGAAAGAAAGAAAGAAAGAAAGAAAGAAAGAAAGAAAGAAAAAAACTATCAGACTGAGTCACTCTTATCAACATACATAGAGCAAATGGCACACAAAACTCACCGTGGGTCCAGTGAGGATGCTTTCAGAGGCACAGATTCTAATCTGATGTTCTTTTTCCCATAAACCCTGTACAACCTGCCCAAAACACAAAACAAACAGGATTAGTGTGAGTCAGATCAGGGGTGAGCTACAGAGGCAGTCCTGGGTGTTGTTTTTGGCGGGGCACCTGGTTGGGTATTGCGTGTCCTCTACGGTGAAAAATCCACTAGAAGTTCCACCCTCAATGTAAGAGATCTCATTGTCGAACACCTAAAACACAGTGCAAAGAAACATAGCTAAGCATATGCTGATAATGCAGCATTTCATCATTTTGCACAGGGAATGGCATTTGCTTTACTGACCGCAGTGAATTCTTCACTCTCATCTCCCATCTCCTCTCTGATTGTCCTGCACTCAGCACCCAAATAATTACGGAGATTGACAGCATGGATAGCAGAGCCGGCTTTCTTATCAAGCGTAGCTTCTTGCCCGATCCAGTAATAGATATGCCAGTTCAGGGCTCCGTTGTCATCTAAGAACGTCTGTAAAAGTGCATTACAAAGCATTAATTGAAAGAGTGGATGCAGACTGGGAGCAGAAGATCTTATAAATTAAAGAAACAAAATTTAAACTATAGTACTTTAATAAACATGATGATCATTAGAATTTTTTTACAGGGCTGACCTTAAGAATAATGTAACAGTCTGCTTCATAGAACTTCCCATGGAAGGCCTCGTCCACCTGCATGGGTACAAAGTTTTCTATCTGCCAAATCGTAACACCAGGGATCTGCCCCACATCCTCCAAGAAGAACTCTGAGTAATCTAGCTGAGGTTTCTCCAGGTTCTTGTCCCAGCGTTTGGTTTTCAGGTCAGAGTATTTCATGTCTCCATTCTCCTAAAAGATCAAGAGGCATGTGAAGGTCAGATAGGTTTGGACATGTACCAATATAATGGCTCCATCATTATAGCTCTGCTGTTCCCTCACCTCAATGGATTTGTTCTTCTCCTGAGCCACGTCTGACATTCCCTTCAGCACCTGTTTAGCCTGATCATCCTGCACCGAGTCCTTGCGTCTCCTTAGCCTCATCTTCCTGGCCATATGATCTTTAGGACTATTTCCTGTATAACACACAAAGATCATGTTGCACTTTGAGCTGTATTACAGTCATATTTTCAGTTGTGTTACTTCAAACTCAGCATCTTCAGCAAATAAGGGTTAGTTTGGAATAGGTCATAATTACAATAACATAACTCGAAGAGAGAAAAGCATATTGTACCTCCACCAGCTGCTGCCACAGTGGCTGGAGACGCACCAGCCAGTCGCAGCTGGTTCTGCAACGAGAAGTCTATGTTGTACCACTCAGCTGTCCTGTCTACTGGTTTAGGGGGCATGACTAGATTTGGATTCTCACGAACATCCAAAACCTAAAACATCAATGTCACAAAAAACTTTAATCAGCATTTATTAACTGGTTTAACATATGCATTAATGTTTGTTGCTTTAGTCTTTTTAATAAGTACATTAAAAACATACACTACTGTTAAAAAATTTGGGCCTGGTAATTTTTTTTATTTTATGGATTTGAAAGAAGTAATCATCATTTCTTCAGTGTCACATGATCCTTCAGAAATCATTATAATATGATTTGCTGCTCAAGAATTTTTTTGAATATTTTTGTAGAAACTTCATTTTTCTGGATATTTTTACAGATATTTCTTCATTAAAGAGTTCTTACCTCCAGGTCAGTGAGGAAATGGATGGCCTCTGGTAATGTCACAAGCCGGTTCTTGTTCAAGACCAATTTCTTCAATTTTCCACACCTGAGCAAAATCAAAAATCCACATATTACCATTATCAATAGGATATATGTTGGTTTTATAATTATATCTAACCACCAATAAACTGTCTCAGTTCTCACCTGCACAGCCCCTCTGGAACAAGCTCTAAATTATTATTTGCGGCCATAAACTCAACCAGGTTGGACAATTTTCCCACACCAGAAGGAAGGCCATCAAAATCTATTTTATTCGAGTTCACATACAGCTTCTTCAGCTTAGACAGCTTGCAAATGGCAGACTGCACATCACACCAAACAGGGAAAAAGAAGAGACAAGATTAGTGGCAAACAAATTTCAAATATATCAAATATAATCTAAATGTCAACATTATTAATGTGATGAAGTATCAGCTCACGCACAAAAGCACTTTTAAAGCCAAACAACTTCTGATAACTGATAAGTTCCTCTGTTTTACCTTATTTGTTAATGAGGGACTTACAGGCAGAGATGTGAGCTGATTCCTAGAAAGGTTGAGCGTCTCGAGTTTGGTCCACTGATCTATGCACAGTGACAGTTCAGATATCTGATTGCTGCTCAGATTTAGCCGTTTGAGATTAGCCAGCGAGTACAAGCATTCAGGAACCCGAGTCAGATCATTGCAGGACAGGTCCACATCTACACAAAAACGCACAAAAGATTCATTATACAAGGAACAACAGCAATTAGAGACACTGATGATTATTTTACAGAGAGAGCAGTAACACCACTAGATCTCTACCTGCTAGATTAGTGAGGCCCTCCAGACTCGTGGGCATATTATTTTGAGTACGCTGTGTGTTCCTTAAATGGAGGGTCTGAAGAGCTACCATAGCAGGTAATTGCCTGTTATGACAAAGTCATACAAGTGACACAGACTGGAGTCAGAGTTTATCAGAGGCAATGTTGATAACACAATGATGTCATCTGAAATGAATGCAACCTTCCTCCTATATGGTATAGACGGAAATTAAACCATAAAAATTACTTGTCTAACCTCATCTGTGCGTGCATAAGCAGATTGTTATTGAGTATCAGGGTCTGCAAATGGACCAAGCGTCTCATCTGAGGCGGCAGACTGTCCAAATTATTGTTACTGAGGTCCAGGTACAGCAGGTCAGTGAGGTTGATGAACAGCTGATTCGGTATGTTATCAATGCTGTGAGAAAGCAAACATCATAGAACTGTTTCAGACTAACATTTATGTTCACAGAAATTCCTGGTTAAAACCACTGTGACTACAAAAAAAGGATGTGCACTTTGATCGCTGAAGTATTTAGGGAAGGATGGGGGTAAATGATAAAGCGAGTTCGATCTGCACTATTTTTTTTTAAAAATTGCAAGTCCATGCACATATGTATTAAACAGACATATAGATTAGTGGTTCTCAAACAGGGGCTCTTTAATAGACATTAATATAATATGAGGTAGCCTAATTTTTTTTAAATTGTGATTTTGTCTTTAGAAAAGTCATGTAAAGTAATTAAATCTAATTACTCCATGAGCATTTTTAGAATAAATGCACATTTTTATACTCATGCCAAATTCTAAAATATTTTATTGGGTAGAAATTGAGTAAGAAATATTTTTTTAATCCCCATCCACTAAAATAACAAACAACTGGAAAAGTCATGGGGCCTTCAAATATCGTTGTGGAAAATGTGGGGCCTTGGCTTTTACAAACATATCCCAAGATCCATGTGTTCTTTTCCATTCCATCAGTAGCACATCTAGCACAAGTCCAGTCTAGTCTAAATGAATCCTTAAAGTGCTAGTTGACCCAAAAATGAAAACTATCCCATAATTTACTCACCCTCAAGCCATCCTAGGTGTATATGACTTTCTTCTTTCAGCCAAACATAACTGGAGTTATATTAAAAATATCCTGCCTCTTCCAAGCTTTATAATGGGAGTGAATAGCAACTTAGATTTAGAAGCCCAAAAAAGCACATCCATCCATCATAAAAGTAATCCATAAGGCTCCAGAGGGTTAATAAAGGCCTTCTGAAGCAAAGCCATGTGTTTTTGTAAGAAAAATATCCATATTTATAACTTTATAAACTATGGTCACTGGCTTATAGCATGGGATAATTTTCATATTTGGGTGAACTAACCCTTGTACATCCCCAAATCACCACACAAGACATCTTCCAAAATACCACGGTAACAGATCACAATATAAAATCCTAAAATGTTTAAAGTGCATTTTCATGATAGATAATTATTCTTCACTTCCAAGAACTTGGGTACAAAACAGACAGACACAGACCGTACCTATTGTGACTGAGGTTTAAGACCAACATGTTTCTGGAGTTCTCCAAGTCCCGAGGGATTTCAGACAGTTGGTTGTAGCTCAGATCCTGAGTAGAGGAGGGAACAATACATACACACACCATCATTGCAGCACATAAACGATGACAAATTTGCATAGTTTCACTAATCAAAACACTGCCCTGCTTACATAAATTTAAATCCTGCCAGTAATTTTGCACTTAAATAAGACATATACTTAACTGAGAAATACACACAAATTCTCTACATACCAGCACAGAAAGATCATCCAGCTGAAAAATATCATCAGGAACACCAGAGTTCTTTAGGCTGTTTCCTCTGGCCACAACCGCCTACAGCAAAACAACAAGAGCAGATTAAACGCTAATCTGAGCAATGCAAATATTTACAATAAAATTGAAATTCATGCTGTGTTTACTGACAAAAGCAATTTTAAGTACATAGACTACCGTTAAAAAGTTTGTGAGTCAGTAAAAATTTCTTTAGACATTTCTGAAAGAATGTGCTCACCAAGGCAGCATTTATTTAACCAGAAATACAGTAAAACTGTGAAATTTGATTACAATTCAAAATAACTTTTCTATTTGAATACATTTTAAAATGTGATTTATCCCTGTGATGGCAAAGCTGAATTTTCAGCATCATTACTCCAGTGTCACATGATTCTTTCACAAATCAGTCTAATATGATTTGATGCTCAAGAAACATTTATTATTATTATCAGTGTCAAAAACATTTGTGCTGCTGATTAATATTTGGAAACTGCGATAGTTTTTTTCAGAATTCTCTGATGAATAGAAAGTTTAAAAGAACAGTATTTACATGAAATAGAAATCTTTTGTGACATAAATGCCTTTACTGTCACTTTTAATTAAGTTAATGCATCCTTGCTGAATAAAAGTAGTTATTTCTTTCAAAAAACAATCTGACACCAAACTTTTGAACGGTAGTGTACGTAAACAGTTACAAAAATATTTATATATACTTATGTGAAACGCTAGTAGAGAACATGTCAAGTATTTCGCAATATGGGCGATCATATTTACCCTCAGGTTGGGAAGACTTGACAATTCTCCATGCAGTGTAGTGAGGCTGTTGTGACTCACGGACAAATGTTCCTGATTTCACACAAAAGGGCAAAAAAGAAAAAGAAAAAGAAAAAAGACCAGAGAATGATTATTAGTAAGTTGACAAAGTCTAGTTGCAAAATATGAAATTGTGACTCAGCTGTGCAATACACAATCACCAGTTTCTGCAGGGAGGCCAGTTCCTCTGGAAGATAGCAAAGCCCCGTTCTGTTCAGCTTCAGCCATCGCAAGCTACTCATAGACTTGACATGCTCAGGAAAATACCCCCCCTGTGTTCAACACAAGAGATACAAAGTCTTAAATCAGACCATCATGAGTCATACGAGTCAGTTTCTGCATTAGTGAGTTGGTAGTTTTTGATGGATCTGCTACACTGATGTCATTTCCCAAAGAAATCAGTCTGATGCCTGAATATGATCTAAAACAAAATAAACCTGGTACAATGAAGTCATTTCAGGACAGAAAAAAAAACTTGTGGGAGATTATGGGGTGTGTTTGCTATGGCAACAAAATAAGCATGAGCCAGAACCGGGTTTATCAATTTTTTTAGACACCACAGAGCCCCAAATACGATCATCCTTATGCGAGAGACACCCATTCTAAAACTTATACGTTTCTTGTATAAAGACCCAATGTGTACTGTGAAATAAAATCATTTTAATAATCAAATATATTATTTAGGAAATATTTAGTTTCCATTAAGTTACATTTATTGTATTGTTTCTACTTATTATAGTACTGTATTGTTAGTAGGGATGCACAGATATGTTGGCCGATATGATAACCGATAATTCTTTATATTTGAAAGCCGATAACCTATATATTGGCCAATAAATCTAAATCCAGAAATGTATCATCATTTTTGAGAGCCTGATTACAAAAAACAAAATTCTTACCATTAAAAGCCTTGTCCCAAGCACACAATTATAGTGTTCTCATTATAATTTAATGTAGCCTAATCCTATATGACAGACTTGCGCTGCACCTGTTGCACTTAACTATATTTTCCTTTTTGAAGTGATTCCAATCATATTTCAAGCAATTCAAAACCATCATGGCTAACAGTGCCCATCTGAAGGAAATAATCCACTATTTATCAGCTTTAATATATCGTCCAAATTTACTTATCGGGCTAATAACGATAACATTAAAAATGAACATATATCTGCCGATACCAATATGGTAGCCGATATATCGTGCACCCCTAATTATAAGAAGTATTTATTTCCTTTACTTATTTTAATCTATTTTTTTATCTTATACTTTTCTTTAAACAGTTGCACAGACCCCCTAGCACTCTCTTGAGGCCCCTGGGGGCCCCCAGACCCCACTTTGAAATAGAAAACAGTAAGCTGTTCACACAATCATCTCGATATGAGCAGATCTGACTGAAGTGGCTTTATATAAGACAAAGACTCAGAGCATCATCACATGTACTCAAGTAAACTGACACACTTGAGAGGCTGGGTAATACTACTGCTTAAGGAAGACTTACACACGATTTAAATAACAAAACCTTCCTTTTATATGCAAATTGATGATATATGCTCTATCTAGTCTAAAAGAAGCTATTTCCTAACGACATGTTAAAGACTATCAACCGCAGCACTTTTCATTTCTTGAGGGTAGAAGTATTACTGTCAACCAGCACAGCTGAACTGCTAACAAACTTATAGTTATTTCCCCTGCCTGTCACACCACTTGATTGACCGCAACAAATTTTGACAAGTCGCGAGCTAACGCCCAGTGTTCTTCTGAGCTAGCATAGTTAGCACTGCTAGCTCACCATCTTAACCTGTTTTGACACGCCAACTAACCTACATCGCTTTCCTCGTTTGAGTGAATGATTTATTAACAATATCCCGTACCTATACACGTATTGAATCGGAACTCTCACCTTAAAGTCATTCCCACTCAGGTCTACTCCCCTGATAAAGGGGAGAACTCCGGTCGCGGCCATGTCTAATTCAGGATATGGCAGCAGCCTCAGCCTATTTCAGTTCGACAGCGGCTGGTGGAACAAACACTCTGTCCCCCGCCCCCCGCTCGCATGGTACAGCCCACGACCTGCTCAGCGTTACCAGCCACTCACTTAAAAAGTTATTTCTGTTTCTATAAAGGAACAACTGTTACTTAAATCCGTCAAATGCGTGGTAAACTACACCCTTTTGCAGTTATTAAATATTGACTCATAACACACTGATTCATTTCTGAATCATTTGCAGTGCCATTTACAGAACGTGGGAGAAAAATATAGGGACCCTCATATTACAGCTAGGGCCCATCACAACATTCCCAGTTGTTCAGGTCATTTGTGTTTTTTTTTTTTTTTTTTTTTTTGGAGGTCTGGAGTAGTATATTGTACTACTACAGAGTCCATATTACATTTACATTAGATGTTTGCATTTAGCAGAGTGGTTTTCAAACTGGGGTCCTGAGTCCTGGGACCAGGGGGGCCGCTAAGGGAGTGAAAGTTAGGACGATTCTAAGGGCCCATGCACTTTTGGGGCACCAGAGATTGATTTGATTTTATTAATGGAATGGGTGAGGTAGGCGGCCCAACTCTATATTGTATTCTTTCATAGGGCCCAAAATTATTGGCAGCGCCCCTACCTGGGACCCCTAGTGCTTGGGGGTCAGTGGAAAAGTTTAAAGAAAAACAGTCGGAAAAAATTATGAATTAATGCATTTGAATATATATTTTTTAATTTAAATGAATAAAAGCATGATTAATAACATTTTATTTAAATAACTATATAATAAAAAATATTAAAATGAGCATAAAATCCATCTAACAGTACAGAACTATAGTGAGTCGAATTTTTTTAAATGTAACAATGTAGAAAATGAATATTCCAAATAATATTTTACACATTTGTAATATACATTTTTACAGTATAAATTTGCCCTTTATACATGAAAATATATACACTCACCTAAAGGATTATTAGGAACACCTGTTCAATTTCTCATTAATGCAATTTTCTAATCAACCAATCACATGGCAGTTGCTTCAATGCATTTAGGGGTGTGGTCCTGGTCAAGACAATCTCCTGAACTCCAAACTGAATGTCAGAATGGGAAAGAAAGGTGATTTAAGCAATTTTGAGCGTGGCATGGTTGTTGGTGCCAGACGGGCCGGTCTGAGTATTTCACAATCTGCTCAGTTACTGGGATTTTCACGCACAACCATTTCTAGGGTTTACAAAGAATGGTGTGAAAAGGGAAAAACATCCAGTATGTGGCAGTCCTGTGGGCGAAAATGCCTTGTTGATGCTAGAGGTCAGAGGAGAATGGGCCGACTGATTCAAGCTGATAGAAGAGCAACTTTGACTGAAATAACCACTCGTTACAACCGAGGTATGCAGCAAAGCATTTGTGAAGCCACAACACACACAACCTTGAGGCGGATGGGCTACAACAGCAGAAGACCCCACCGGGTACCACTCATCTCCACTACAAATAGGAAATAGAGGCTACAATTTGCACGAGCTCACCAAAATTGGACAGTTGAAGACTGGAAAAATGTTGCCTGGTCTGATGAGTCTCGATTTCTGTTGAGACATTCAGATGGTAGATTCAGAATTTGGCGTAAACAGAATGAGAACATGGATCCATCATGCCTTGTTACCACTGTGAAGGCTGCTGGTGGTGGTGGTGTAATGGTGTGGGGGATGTTTTCTTGGCACACTTTAGGCCCCTTAGTGCCAACTGGGCATCGTTTAAATGCCACGGCCTACCTGAGCATTGTTTCTGACCATGTCCATCCCTTTATGACCACCATGTACCCATCCTCTGATGGCTACTTCCAGCAGGATAATGCACCATGTCACAAAGCTCCAATCATTTCAAATTGGTTTCTTGAACATGACAATGAGTTCACTTTACTAAAATGGCCCCCACAGTCACCAGATCTCAACCCAATAGAGCATCTTTGGGATGTGGTGGAACGGGAGCTTCGTGCCCTGGATGTGCATCCCACAAATCTCCATTAACTGCAAGATGCTATCCTATCAATATGGGCCAACATTTCTAAAGAATGCTTTCAGCACCTTGTTGAATCAATGCCACGTAGAATTAAGGCAGTTCTGAAGGCGAAAGGGGGTCAAACACAGTATTAGTATGGTGTTCCTAATAATCCTTTAGGTGAGTGTATATAAAAAAATGACTGTGTAACAATATTGTAGGTCATGTAAACATTTTATTCATTAAAAATACATGACTATGTACAAAAAAATAATGTTTTACTTTAAAACAACTTTATTTTACACAATACAATTTATTATGTATACATAAAAAAATGTTAATTATACATCAGTCAACATGAATTTAATTTACATATGTATTTTACAAAAATTGCAGGAACTCTTTTTTACTGGCCCTGAGGACAGTTGACCCGGGTATGACCCGGCTCATGACATATTCCACAGGTTCTTGGTCTTTTGGCAGTGGGAGGCTTGTTTGAAGTAGTGCTGGCCTTTTTGTTCCCAGGATGTTTACCACCATTTCCTCCAGAAAAACCTGTGGCTGAAAAAATGAGAGGAGGGGTAAATTAATTATGAACAAAAGACAATATTGAAGAAATTATTCCCAAATGAAATGTAGCACAATACAAACCAGAGAGAGAGAGAGAAACCAAGCAAATGACAAAATACCTCAAAAAATGCCACACCTAATTAGGAGTTCACTGGGATGTTTAAGTAAAATACTGTTCAAAAGTTTGGGGTTGGTAAGATTATTTAATGTTTTTGAAAGTATCTTATGCTCCCCAAAGCTACATTTATTTGATCAAAAATAGTGTATATAAAAAATAGTGTAAAAATAATGTAATGTATTCCTGTGATGCAAAGCTGAATTTTCAGCATCATTACTCCAGTCTTCAGTGTCACATGATCCTTCAGAAATCTTTGATGATGATTTGCTGCTCAAGGAATATTTCTTATTATCATTATCAATGTTGAAAACAGTTGTGCTGATTAACATTATTGTGGAAACTGTTATTTATTTATTTATTAGAAATGTTTAGTAACTGCTACTTTTGATCAATTGAATTGCAGAATAAAAATATTAATTTCCTTTTTGTTTTGTTTTAAATCACACTGACCCTAAACTATCGAATGGCAGTCTATGTAAGAATGATCTTGTTCAAGATATTCCAATTATATTTTGCCTATGTATATACGGTATTTTCAGATTAAAAGCATGATAGACTGATGTTATACCTGGAGCCACATTCTCATTTGCCCACAGGAAGAACCCACACTGCTGATCACGTGGTTTCCCACAGGTGTGGAACATTCGGCCGTTGTTTGGCCCATCTTTCATGACAGTCCTGGTAACTGCAGGCTCATTACAGTTACACATGGTTTCACCTTCATCACCTCCAGATCCTCTGTTGTTTTGCCTCTGCTGAGGCATGTTCCCAAAGCCATTTGAGGGCCTGGAAGGTTGAAAATTCTGACTCAGGGGTCCTCTGTTTCCTTCGGGCGCTCCCTGCTCAGTCGGCTGGTCAGCCCACAGGAAGAATTTACAATCCCCTGTGTTACACTTGTAAAACTGACGGCCTTGGTTGGGACCCTCTTTGCGTACGGTGAGAAGAATGGCATCCTGACCACAGTTACACACAATGGCACCGCCCTGGGCTGAAGTTGGTGGTTGTGCTGCCCGAGGAGGCGGCAGACTGGCTGGGGGGCGGTTGCTGTCGGCTCGGGCTCTGGGTGCAGGAGGTCTCACGTTCTCCACCCTGGACGGAGGTGCTGAGTTGGTTCGAGGAGCATGATGCTGATTTGACCCAGATCTGTTATTAGGCCGAGAGCCAGAATCTCCTTCTCCTCCTCCTCTGAGATATTTTAAGTTCAAGACCTCTCTGAGAGTCTCATCACATCCTCCAATGCAGCCAACAAATTCAAGGGGCATCATAGGTGGCAAACTTCCTCTCTTGAATTTAAACTTCAGCCTGTCAAAGATGTTATGAATAAAACAAGAGTCAGTATGAAAAAATAAACATTATTAATGTTCTTAATACATGGTACTGGTCTTATTGTCCATGGTTAATTAGCACAAATTTCCACACACACAAACAGTAACACTTTAAAATAAGGTTCATTTTCTCAAGATTAGTTAATGCCGTATGAATCGTGAACAAACAAGTAACAACCATTTTTACATCATTTAGTAATGAAGGTTAATGTTAATTTATAATTATATTGTTTGTTGTCAATACATGACTGTTCACAGAAATTATTAAAAACTGTTAATATACACAACTTGACATGTTTTAAATGTATTAATATAGATAGAAATTAATATTAATTAAATGCTGTAAAAGTATGACTGGTTATTTCATATAAGCTATCGCATGAAATAAAGTAAACATATAAAACCTTCTTGTAAATATTTTACCAAAAATACACTACTGTGCAAAACTTTGAGGTCAGTACGATTTTTTGATGTTTTGAATTTGCTCACCAAGGCTACATTTATTTGACCAAAAATCTGGTAAAAACAGTTATATTGTGAAATATTATTACAGTTTTCTACTTGAATATATTTTAAAATGTTACTTATTCCTGTGATGTCAAAGCTGAATTTATTCTGTATATTACTGCTTAATATTTTTGTGGAAACCATGCAACCATGATACATTTTATTCAGGATTCTTTGATGAATAGAAAATATTCAAAAAAATTATATGTCTTAACTCTCATTTTTGATTAATTTAATGTGATCTTGCTTAATAAAAGTAATCTAAGTATTATAATAAATGTGTTTATCTTATGTAATGATACGTATTTCTTTTCTTTTTATACTGACCCCAAACTTTTGAAGGTAGTGTAACTGCTCTGCAATATTAAAATGATTACAATGCAGCATAATAACCACATTCCTTACATATGGACCGGATGTGGACGGCACGTCGAACAGATGCTCTCGTCTCTGCTGACCTCCAGAACTGTGTCTGGAAACCACACGGCTGTTTTACAAGCTGGATATCCCACACATGAAAGAAACATCCTGCACAGAGTGATATAAAAAGGACGATCAGAAAAGGAGTAAACAAACAACATTTCCATTTCAGATTCAACCTGAAAACCCAAACTGTTAGATTATCCCATGATGTTGTCTCACGTTGTGCTGTCTTTCTTCCTCTTTAGGACCATGTCACGGTTACACTGAGGACACTTTCGCACTGGTAATGGCATCTCCATCTCTCCTTGTATCTCTTCTGTCATCTGCTGAGCCGGGCCCAGATAATTGGACAAGGCTTCATCCAATCTGCACGCAATATGACAACAATCACACTCAATCCAAATTTGTATGTAGAAATATAATTTGCAGTGTAACTGAAATTGAAATGGGGTGAAATGCTGCATTCAGACTCACTTCTTTGCCTTCCTCACGGATTCAATAAAAACAGCCTTGTATTTTGCGATATGATAACTGAGGACAGAAGCTTTGTCCTTCTGGCCCTCTGACACAAGTTTAAGATCCGCCTCCAGCTCCGCTCTCAGGTCTGGTTTAGACATTTCATACCCCATGGAGTTATACCCTGAAACGATGCGACACTCAATTTCACACCAATCAGAGAGACTGAACTGCCTCTATTATGCTATTTTAAAGGTTCCTAATTTAGTTTTGACCGCATCCACTAATATGCTAATTTCGTTACCTTCAACAAGACCCATGCCGAGCTCTCCAGGAAGGAACCTCTGGTCAGCCGTCAGCCCCACGTACATGCGACTCTTTATGGTCTCGATGTGTTCAGCATGTGTTGCATCGGTACCTGCAACAGCAACTCAAGCTGAGTGCCACTCTTTTTCAACAATGATGTCAAATATATTATTTAAGGTTCAAAACTTGACCGATGTGTTTCAGTACCAATGCCATGTTTCTCCATGAGCGATATCAAATCGGCCTCTGTCAGAAGCTGTGGTGGACTGGTCTGTCCTTCCACCATCTCAATCGCTGTGGGCTGGAACGTGGTGTCAGGCCTATATAATGGAATTACCTGTGCAAAAAATAATAATAATTCATAAAAAAAAAAAAAACTGAACTCAATATGTTCAGCTATAAGATGTGTTATGCTTTGAGTAGTAATCACCTTATTGTACCACTTGTCATAAGGGTACACTTCCAGATAATTGCGCGCAATGATCGTCAATCCACTAGCAGAGAATCTCTCTTCAGCTATTTCAATTTCAACCGTCACCTCTTGACCCTGAGCATCTTTGGAGCAACAGGCCAGGAAGTGACGTACAATGAACTCATACAGCCGCTTTTCATTACCCTTCAAAAAAAAGAAAAATAATTAAACATTGCCATTGTGTACATTTCTAGCTAATTGCAGCTGCAGATATGACGGTTCTAACAGAGAGGGTGCGCCACAGCCGGCGCCAGGACACATGAAACGGGGAATTCATAATTCTTGAGGGAGGGCATCTGTATGACAGATGTATTGCTTTTATTTCATTTATTCCTTTTGCATTCAAAATATTCATAAACCTGTTAACTATATCATGAACTATCTGATATATTCAGATTGCTGAATAGGTGAAAGTGAATCCGTTTCATTGCTTAAAAACCTTTATAATGATCATATATAACGCGCAATGGGTGCCGCCATGTTAGTTTGCGCTGCCATTCAGAGAATCGGATCAGTCGGATTTACATCATGTATCCACTTCTCCTGAAATACATAAAAGTTGACGGCGAACTGAGAGAAGAATAAACTTCATAGTTTGCAAAACAATGCGTATCTGATATGAATAAAACATGTCGTCAAATTATATTTGAATGGATTGTTGATTGCGGCTTCCATAGACATCAGTACGTATTTAACAAACTATAAATATATATATTTTTTTGCTAGTACTTATGAGTATTTAAATGTCTGAAACCAAAAATACACATTTGAATTTAGCAGTTGTTCACGTGATGCATTGAATATTCTAATCACAACGGTGTGATCGTATGCGTCAAAGGATTAAAAATCAATCGCGTATTGAGGTGGAGTGGGTACACCTGTACATGTGGGTTGCTCACCTGTAAACTGTTGGTGTATTTGGTGGGGTGAATGGGGGGATGGGCCTGATCTGATTTGTTTCCATTTCGAGGTGTGGGCCCACCGCTTTCCAAAATGCGCTGAGCAAAATTTCCCCATTCATTATCTTGTGTCTGTTGCTCAACCAGCAGGGTAAGGTTCAGGTTCTGAGGAAACATGTTGGTCTCAGTGCGAGGATAACTGATAAACCTGGAAGGAAACAGACAGGCTGATTTGGGAAGGACCACGACAGACATGCTGTAGACCAGTGTCTCTCAAACCCAGTTCTCGGGACCCACCTACCAGAATGTTTTAGATGCCTCACTAATTAAAACACCTGATTCAACTCATCCGCTTTTTAGTGTGTTGTTGAATAGGGAGACAGACATATGGATTAATGAAATAACCAATAACATACCCTTGAGTGTACAGCTTTTCTGCGGTTTTCATGGTTTCTTTGGCACTTATCCTCAGTTTTCTTGAAGACAGTTTTTCAAGTTCCTAACCAAAAAAATAAGTAGACATTATCATATATGCTACATTTTTAATCTCCATGATTCAGTTATTAATTGCACTTAACTCATGCAACAGCACTACTAATTTGTGGATCATTTTGGGCACAAGTCATTCAAGAAATTGCACTTTGAAAAAAACTTTAGTAGCTGATGACAATTGTGTACATTGTTGTAAAAGTCAAATTTGTTAATATTCATCAACTTGACTGTAACTGTACAACAAAAAGTACACGATCGTTCAAAAGCTTAGGTTAGTGTTCTTTTTAACTTTCTATTCATTAAAGTATCCTGAAAAATGCATAACGTTTTCCACAAAAATAACCAAATTGATTATAATAATAAATGTTTCTTGAGCAGCAAATCATCATATCAGAATGATTTCTGAAGGATCATGTGACACTGAAGACTGGAGTAAGGATGCTGAAAATTCAGCTTTAACATCAAAGGAATAAATTACATTTTAATATAGATTAAAATTTAAAAAAGTTATTTTAAATTGTAATAATAATTCACAATATTTGCTTTTACTGTATTTCTGTCATCTATAAACTTTTGAATGGTCATGTGTGTGTCCACATTCTTTTGTCCAGAATTTCCAGAAAAATCTTTCAAGAGACATGTTCTCAGTTACTCACCACAGTGTCAAGGGGTAAAGGTCGCCATTTGCTTTTTGGTTTACTTGTTACAGATATCACTTTCGCCATGGGATCCTAAAGAAAAGATTAAAGCAGGAAAACTTATGGTGACAGAATAATGACCAACACATCTTACATATGTGTAATGCAATATTTCAATGAAGAAAAAATTAAAAAGCTATATTGTTGCTATGCATTTAAAAATCCTTTTTAAGAAATTAAATAGAAGCACAGACCTCCATGCACATCTGATACAGCACAAGGCACGCTGTGTGATTGAAAAGACGATGTCTTTTCCAGCTGAATTCCACCGATTCCTCTTCGTTAGGCTCATGGACAACTAACAGGCAATTAAGTGTATGTGAGAAAGCACTTGACAGATTTCATTCATCAATATTAAATGTGAACTGTGTAAATTAAAAAAGCAGAGTACCTTTGATTTTAAAGAAAGTTTCGGGGACGAAGGCTTGAATTGCTTTAAACCGCTCTACTACAAAGCCAAGGGTTGGGAACTGACAGCTGCCATAACTGATGAGCTGATCGGAGAGAGATTCTGGGAATATCTTCTGCAAGCGTAATGTCTGGAACCTGGTAAACGATGCCCCTGAAGGATCACAATGTACATAAGATGAACACATTAGATTTCGTCTTAAAGAAAGTAGCTTGTGATGATGTTCTCTGATATTTTAAAACGCCTACCGATGCGGAGATCAAGCTCCTGTCTCACATCCACAGCATCACTGATGTTGATATTCGGCTCAGTGAGGGTCTCACAGGCTCTTCTTATGGAGTTCGGGGTGATCTCAGAGAACCGTGCACGGAAGACCTGAATGTTTGGCTTCACTAAATTGAAAGATTTCACAGGAGGTTAAAGGTCACTGTGAAATCAAAATAGTTTATTCTTACTTTTATAGCAGTATTTATTATGATTTATCCATGATTCTGTGTACAATATTATTATTATTTATTTTTTTCCTGTGCCCTCGTAATAAATCTCTTCACAGATTACATGTTTACTGGCGTGAGGGCGGGACAACCTGTCACTCACAAACCACAACCATCCAACCTACACTTATTCTTATTTGGATGTACGTCACGATAAGGAAGAAAAGACTATCACAACTTCTGTTTCATGCCGACTTTAAAAAGTTGTAAGAAATATACAGCACCAGTACATGATTCACCAAACTTACCTGCTTTGCAGACATTAATGACCTCGAAGCCGATATTCTCTCCTTCCCGGTCACAGTCAGTCCAAATGACCAGAGCCTGACACTGTCTTACCTCTTTCTCCAAAGTCCTCTGGATAATGTAAATACATTGTTTTAATATAAAATACAAGCTCATATTCAAAACGGAAGGAATGGAAATTAGTACCTTGATCGGTGTAAAGTTTTCAGGGCAGTACTTTTCCACCTCAGCATCAAACAACAGGACAGGGTTACAACTATGCCTGTGGAAAAGATCACATAATAAAGTTTGAATAAACTATAGCTAGTTATTATTATATTAAAGCTATATATATATATAGTACCATTTCTGAAAAGGAGCTTTGAATTCGAGACCCAAGAGATGCCCTGATACTGATGTCATGTTTACAGTTACATTCTGTGAAGGAATAAACACCATGATCAGCATATAAAGACTATATGTATTACAATATATATTTTTTTATTTTTTCTGTGATCAAACAAAAAAAGTAACGTTACTTACTTGGCCAAACAGGTTGTATTCATACTCATATATTTTGTTGTAGACAGAGTAGCCTTCTCTCTGTAAATAAAACCAGGTTCATTAACAATGACGACCATCCTAACAAATAAAAGTAACAACTCTTTTGATGATAACAATCAGATTTGGCATTACAGATCAAGATAACTTGTACAACAGTCAGCACTCACTCTTCTCGATCTCCCATTTGACATAATTTCTGCTATGCCCTTAGCAGCGTCGTTTTTCTCCGCAACACAAAGCACTTTCTTAATCTGAGTGCGTCTTATCATGTTTACAGATATTTGCCTATAAAGTTGACTGTGAATTGTCACTCTTAGAGACCTATGCAAAACGTTCATAACTGTGATCTAGCAGCGCATGATCACAGTACACTCGACATTACAGCACATTAACGGCAGCTTGCTTGCTAAGTAGCATAGTAAAACACTGACAACTATAAGACAACTGAGAAAAAATACATCAGTGTAAACTCAAAGTTTTGAAAATACATCTGTAAAAGTATAATGTGGGAACACAGCAAATGAATCAACTTCCAATTCCGGCGCCTGACTAGAATTGTCGTAAAAATACCGTAAAGCAATGTGTCAGAATGCCGTATGGCTGTATTGTGTATTTCCCCAACGAAATGTCATTGACTAGCTAACTAACTAAATAAATAATTTAATTTAATTTAGAACAATTGTATTAAATTAAAATTTTAATATTTCCAGAGATATAAGAACGAGTCTTGTCATACGACACGAATAATCAAATGTCTCCCCTCGAACAACTACAAAGCGCGTCACAACAAATGCCCTGTCTGTGTGTCAAAAACCTAGTTAGTACCTAGGCAGCATATCGGGCACTATAAGCGCTTTTCGAGTCCGCTGGCTGGGAACCTCCAAAATGCTGTCTAGCTAGGCAGTTCACTGGGTTTTGAAACACATCCACTTCCTCATCATGACGGTCACGTGGGAAGGTTACGATCGTTTAAATATGGCTGCTTTCAGAGGATGTCAGTTTATTGAGCAGCTGGATTGTTCAGCAACAGTGGTGTTTTCGCTTCGATATACTATATAGATGGCCGATTATAAATAGGTTTATATAAGCGGCGGCCGTTGACAGATGTTTCAGATTTATGGCAGGTGACGGCAAAGGTCTGTCGGGCTGGACAGCATCGTCTTCAAGCTCATGCATAGCAGATCGTGATCTGGCTCAGTGGACCAACCAGCCCCGCTGCAGAGAGGGAGAGAGTCCTCAGTGCACAGCATATTGATGATTTGTGTTTTCAAAACGATGTCTTTGTTAATATTATGTCTTCATTGATGGAGATAATGAGCATTGAAGGATATTTCTGCTGATGTCTCTTTATATACTCAGAGAACATGATTGGCTCACCAGATGTGGTGGCTTTTACCAAAGAAGATGACTTTGGGGAGTCATTCTCGGATCCATTGTCACTTCCAGAGGAGTTTTCTGTGCCTTTGTTTACTCATACTGCCAATGCAAATCCATGGACGAAGACATCCTATGCGAAATTCTCGAAAGATTTCATACTCATCTCTGAATTTTCAGAACAGGTTGGTCCACAGCCTTTACTCACCATTCCCAATGACCCCAAAGTGTGCGGGACATTTGACCTTAACTACTTCTCACTACGCATCATGTCTGTGGACTACCAGGCATCTTTTGCCGGACATCCTCCTGGCAGTAACTACCCAAAGCTAAATTTTGTGGAGGACTCAAAAGTTGTCCTAGGTGATTCCAAGGAAGGGGCTTTTGCCTACGTCCATCATCTGACGCTGTATGACTTGGAGGCTCGTGGATTCGTACGGCCGTTTTGCATGGCCTACATTTCCGCAGACGAAAGGAAAATCATGCAGCAGTTCCAAGAGCTGTCATCCGAGTTTTCCAAGGCTTCAGAAATTGTCAAATCAGGAAACAGGAAAGCTTTTGCAAATGAACTGGAAAAGAAACTGAAAGACTTGGAGTACACCAGATCGGTGCTGCACAAAGAGGCAGAGCTGCAGAAAATGAACAATGGCTGTTATTCCACACAAGCTATTGAGAAGGCGAATGAATTAGCAAATATGGAGAAGTCTATCTATGAACACAAAGATCTACTGAGGCAAATCACATCTTATCCTTCCAGGAAAAAGAGAGATATGGATTTTGTAGAATGCAAGACAGAAAAACAGGCTGACACAAGTGTTTCAGATGATACACTAAATAGTAATCATTCTGAAGTTGCAGAGAAGACTGTAGAATCTGAAAGCGATGGTAGAAAGTCCTCTTACACGCCTCAGCTCATCAAGGCCAAATCTGCGAAGTGCTTTGATAAGCGCTTGAAAACGTTGGAAGAGCTCTGCGATTCCAACTTTTATCACCAAACTCTAGAGCAACTAAATGTAATCGAGAAGTCGTTCCGAGGAGATCTGTGCTCTATTTACACCAGCCAGATCGACAGGGCTCTTCTGAGCAAACAGAGAGTTACTAGTTTTCTCTTCGAAGCTGAATGTGACTGGGAGGACGAAGGAACCTCAAAGAACTTCAGTTTCACTTCCAACGTCCCAACAGTCCCCATTCTGCACTTATCTGGTGAGCCGCTGAGTCTCGAATCCTACACCACCTGCATAGATGTCGATCACATTAAGCCAGGTGTGGAGTCTATGGAAGGGCCTCCTGAATCCAGTACATCTGACATCACACAGGAAACCTCTGAAGCCGCAGACACCGAGACCAAAGGGAGTTTCAGTAGCGACAAGAGCATTGAGGCTCTTGGAGGTGTTAGTCCTTCCAGTCTACAGGCAAATTACTTTGATGGCCTTGAAAGAAAGTGCAAGGTATCCATTGCATCCTCATTTGAAAATGCATCCCATTCTGTTGCTGTCCCACGTAGGTCATCCGATGGGAATCTAGTCCCGATGGATGCATCCTGCTGTATTGGACAGGACAGTTTTGTTTTTGAGGAACCTTTACCTGAGCTCGCTCAGGAGTGTTGTGGCGACACTGTGGTGAACCAAGAACCCCTGTCTCTTTTTCAGGGAGATACTGCCTTACAGGGAAACTACATTCTGGAAGAGTCAGCCCTCGCAGAGAGCCCCAACATGGGACTGACTTTTTCTGAACTAAACACTTGCGTTCTCTCAGAGGATGTGGCAAAAATTAATATCGAAGATGCATCTGATAGTACGAGCTACATGAGCGCCTCCACCAATTCTGACCGAGCAGTGTCTCCGTTCACTTACGGCAGTGCGGTGACACTAAAGCAGAAGAAGAAAGCTGGTCACAGCGCGCTTCGATTCATCAGGCAATATCCATTTGCTCAGCAAGCCATTTTCTGCCTTCTGAGTGGCCGAACGCTTGTTATTTTGGGGGTGGACGAGGGGATGGTGAGGAAGCTGGTCAATGCTTTGTTCGTTTTCGTGCCCAATCTCGGCAAGTATGGTGAAACCGTCCAACCGTGGCTTTCGACGCCATTTCAGCTTACCGACTTGCAGAGGTGGAAACTTATTGGATTGCAGAGGTATGTTGAGAAAATTTGACATGTAGTCAATCAATAACTCCGTATCAGTTTCAAAATAGTGGTCAAAATCATTTTTTTAGCTTACAATGCTTTAAATCAGTGACCAAAAGTGCTGTGTACAGAGTTTTGACATTTCCTTCTTCTTTTTTTTTTTTCCAGAGCTGCCTCCCCGGCTGGATCCAGCATCCTCCACTCTTTGAATCGATACAGCCGTTACATAAGCATTTTGGATTGTGACAACAAGACCCTCCGGTGTCCACCATACAGAGGAACACTAATTAGCCATTTGGCGGACCACAGGACTCAGATCAAGCGTGGCAGCACATACTTTCTCCATGTTCAGGGTATGTTGACTCAGCTTACAGCCAAGGCCTTCCTTTACACATTCTGCCATCACATTCATCTTCCCATGGACATCAACGACCAGGGCTCGGTAAAGTCACGCAGGACTAATTTCTTGTTGCAGCTCGGCTACACTGTTGAGGAGAGTAAAATCGTCCAGTACCTGAGTGAGCTCATCAAGCAACATTACGTTCAGGGGTCCTCGAAGTGGGTCAAGCAGTCTTTTTGTTTTAATTACACCACCAGCTATTTGTACAAAATCTGAATGTGTCTATTATCTGTTCACCATTAAACCCGGTTAAGATCAGGAGACCAAATGTATTATTTGAATGTAATCACTTTTTTGTGTGTGTGTGTGTGTGTGTGTGTGTGTGTGAATATTCTCGTGGGATTCCAGGAAGTAGTCCGGTGTTACAGAATGTAGTCTATTTGTTTAGTGTAACGGTTGCATATTTAAATCTATTGCCAAACCGTTTTCCATAAAATGGAGAAAATGGGTTCCTCATGTGGTCTGACCTTACAGAAGCTCTGCAATAAAATCAAGATTCAGCAAGATTTCACCGTCGTCCAAGCGAAAGTAGACATGTTTTGAAAGAGGCCGTATGAAACGGCTCATTTAAATGTGTAGTTACAGGCTTGTTTTCATTAACAGTTATAGCTACACAGGAACAACAGCAGGAGAGTCTATAATCACGATTTAATTAATCTGGTCCTGGTAGCCTGTTTAATCTTTAATGTATTTTCGCCTTAATGAGCAATGAGACTGTTGCAAGCATGTAAATCACAAGCATAATTTTAATGGAACCAACTTAAGTGGCATCAGAAGTGTATTTTACAATACATGTTCTTCTCAGTATGCTGTTTACCATTGACCAACAGCCTCAATAAAATGCACTAACATGGCATTATATGCATTTAAATTAGAAGAAAAATTTGATGCTAATTCATGGATTGGTCCTTTATTAGCTTTTTTGATTCTTGCATTCTGAGCGTGCGAAATATAATGCGCTAATTGATTATTAACATAAGAAAGATTGCTCCTTTTTTCTGCCCTCTCTAGTGGACATAAAATCTGAGGGGATTTTTTTTAAATACAAAGGTTACAGACATTGTTAAACAAACAAAAACTGAGCCAACTGCCCTTTGTGTTTAAACATAATTGTGTGATAAGGTGAATGAATGTACTGCATGTAAAATGTCACATCGTGGAGAACTGTTACACAATCTTCTGCATGTTTGAAGAACACAAAAATTGAACAATGGCAAAATATGGGGGCATTTATGAACACTTTCATTGTTTCTCACGTGTTACTCTTCAGCCTTTCTAGATATAGTTAAAATGGATATAAATTGTTGTCTAAGTTGTGTGCAAGCAACGTCAGCATGAGTAACTGTGAGGATGAAGTGGCACTTCATTCTAATGTCTGTTGTGGTGTTGTGAAAAGAACGAAAATGGTGGTTGTTGCCAATACGTTGTCTGTAACTGTTATTCCCACTACTGCATGAATGCAGTTGTAGTCCAGAAATACAGACCTGAACTGCCACCGCTGTTTCATCACAAGTGTGTCTTAATATTAAGTTATTTTGGCTACCCAGTAATTATTGGCCTTTGTAACGATTTTCAGCATTTAATTGCAGAGTCTGTTGAATGTAAATTGAGAACAAGCCATACCATTATACGCACATTATAAGGTTATTTCTTTTTACTGATTTTGAACAAATCTTGTTTGCTGTAACTCTCTTAATCATGCAGTTTTGTTGCTACTTTTCACAAATCTATTTTAAGACAGTATTGTGAGCTTTTCTGGGGTAAGGTGTTATCTTCATGCTAAAATATTTATGGATGTTAAAGTCGAGTAAATCGAGGGTCATCTGTGTGCTTTAAGTTGCTGCCCACTGTGAAATTACTCTGCCTTCAATCTCATTAAATTATTTCTGATTTAGCCATGTGCATCACATCTTTATCAAATGGTATTATACCTACCTTGTAACAGTTTGTGTATTTAGCAAAACTATACTTTCCTTTATTATGTAATTAAAGGCACATGATTTGTCTCATTCTGAATTTGTAATGACTTGCACATGTAAACTTATTAGGGTAAATAGTAACAGTGAAAAGTACATTTTATACTTAATAAACAAGACACAGGTCCAGTCACATGTTCACAGGCTTTATTTGCATTGCATGTACAAATCTATTGTGCCAGTTGGATATTTTTTTCTCTGTTGATCGGTTTCAGTGGAAACTTTTCATAGCTTACGCAGGTTAATTCACAGAAATAAGAGAAAACACAAGCAAGAGTACAGAAACCATGTTATTTAAGCCTCTGTGCCCATACAATCAAAAGAAATCTTTATTTTGGGAAGACCAAAATGTCAGAAAGACAGTAATTATAACTCCGGCAACCCAGGCATTGGGAACTTTCCAGAAAAGTCTTCGACTTCCTTTCGGATTTCTTTTATTTTCAATTGGTACTTCTCATTTTGTGCCAGTTCCTCTTTATACTCCTTCAGAGTTGCTTTAGGATTCATGTTTCTTTGGATCTCCAATGTCAACTCAATGCCTAAGAGCAGATACACAATCAATGTCTGAGGTAGGTTAAAAGTTTGTACCATATCCTTTAATATTATATTATTGCTTAAAACAAACTCACCCTGGTGAATGAACTCAGCAACCTTACGGAAATCGTCCTCCAATAATCCACGAGATGTAAGTGCGGGAGATCCTAAACGAAGGCCGCTTGGGCGCAAGGCACTTTTATCACCTTCAAAATGGAGTTTGGGAGAGGGATAAGTGGAAAAACTGATTAGGTTGTTTTGTTGTAGTAAAACATCCAAAAACATGTCCAAAAAGACTGTAAAAGATTATTATTAATGGAGCATTTTTAAGGCACCTGGGCAGGTGTTCTTGTTGCAGGCAATGGCACAAGCCTCCAGCACTTTCTCTGCCCGTCCTCCATCAGTTCCATTTGAACGTAAATCAACCAAGATGAGATGATTATCTGAGCCGTCTAAATTTAAAATGAAAGATAAAGGGAACACAGTTGCCCTTCTGTATCCAATCTCCATCACTATCAGCCAATGGTTTCATTTAGCTATTATTTATATCTAAATCCTAAAGAAACTTACCTGTAACAACTTTGTAGCCCTTTTCCATTAGGGTGGCTGCTAAAGCCCTGCAATTTGCCAGAACTTGCAATTGGTAGTTCTTGAACTCTGGAGTCAGAGCCTGCTTCAAAGCAACAGCAACCCCTGCGCATCACATAAATAAATACAAATCTGAAATCAGATTAAGAATTTAAAAAAAATATGAATAATCGATTATTATAAAATGTAATTATCGTCATCAATAAACAATTTAAAGTAGTTTATATATAATTAATAAATATTTAACGTTCAATTTGACCAAAGCACATGTTCGGTAGAAAAAAAAAAATCTGAACTCAGATTAAGGATGCCCATTTTCAGGAATATTAATAATTGTCTTAGTTTAATTAGTAATTTGAGTGATAACATTAATCAACATTAAATAATTATTTAATTTATACAAATGAATGCATATTTACTGTTAAATTTAATTAAACGAGACAAATCAAAATCAAATTTACTATATTTTAATATATTTATGTATTAAGTGTGAACATAGTTTGTACATAGTACGAATTTAGTTGAATTTGGAATTGAAGTCAAGTAATAACTCAGGATGAATCCAGTGCATACCATACCACTACACTGGTCATTGTAAGATGACAGTGCACCAGTACCTACATGCCCTCCTGGCAAGCACTGACATGACTGTTGATTGGGGTGATACAGGGAGGCCAACACATGAATGGTGCTTTTTGTAAAGTGGTGTTATCATGGTGTTTGCCGTGATTGTAATCCTTATAATATATAGAGAAATACTACTGCATCTAGCATCAGATAACTATGTATAGACGGTGTTTTCAGCATCTGGTTACTGAACTAAATTAAACGGAAAGCTTAATCAAATGTCAATTAATAGATCTTCGATTAATCATAAACATCCCTAGTGTAGATGCAAACTTATCTAACCTTTATATCAAAGACATGGAGGACATCAGCTCTTACCTGCAATGGCATGGTTGTGAGGGCCACCCTGCAGTCCAGGAAACACAGCCTGGTTAATCAGACTCTCCAGGTTATACAGGGTCTCCTTGCCTGTCTTTGCATCAACACTACGAACTCCTGAAATAGAGTGTATTGTGATCAGTGTTGGGGTTACGCATTTCCAGTAACGCAAGTTATGGATCACTATCAGACCACTTATTTCCCCAAGTAGTAAAGTAATGTATTTCTTTTAAATTTGCAGAAAATATCAGAGTTACTTTTTAAAATAAGTAACGCAAGTTACTTCGTTTTCCCATTTATTGAATGACATCTCTCTAATCAGAAGTGCAGAGGTGTTGTGAGCGCTGTGTGAACATGATGGTTATTGTTTTCCGTATTCTTCAAAATGAATAAAAACAGTGAAATTGAAACTAAGAATATATTATGCAAACCTGCAATAATAATAATAATCATAATATAACAAATAATCCATATACTTTATGCATTTAATCTTACTTTATTAATCGTACAGGTGTGAATTTGCATTTCCTTCAGCCTGAGACTTATTCAGTTCACTGGTGTGAAGGGACTTTACATTTGCCAAAAAACTTAAACTTTTTTTGTTATTAAAAACCAAACAAACAAGCCCAGCCCAGCCCAGATGGAAGAAAGTAGCGCAAAATGAACGTAACACTACTTTCCATAAAAAGTAACCAAGTAATGCAATTAGTCACTTTTTTAGGGAGTAACACAATATTGTAACGCATTAATTTTAAAAGTAACTTTCCCCAACACTGATCAAGGCACTGCTGTCAAGGGCCTAGATTTAATGTGACAGGTCAGTTCACACTGAACTCACCCTTCCTAAAGAAAATGACTCCTGCCCTGCAGCCCCTCAGGGTCTTATGGGTCGTGGTGGTCACAACATCACTGTATTCAAACGGAGATGGAACGACTCCTGCTGCCACTAGACCACTGATGTGAGCCATGTCTGACAGAAGGTAAGCTCCATTCTCATCTGCGATCTTCCTCAGCCGACTGTAGTCCAGGTTACGGGAATAGCAGCTGGTTCCTTAACAATGATGATACACAGAAATGTTAAAGGTGATGTTTGTTATTTCTTTCAATGTTAAAGGGCACCTATTATGCTACTTTTTACAAGATGTAAAATAAGGCTCTGATGTCCCCAGAGTGTGTATGTGAAGTGTAAGGCGGGTCCCAGCAAGTCTGGGCTATCCCGCGAAAAAGCAAAAGGCTCTCCTGAGAAGGAGGCTCTAATGATGCTCAGATATCATTAAAACCTTTTTCATTTATGGAGTCAGATGAAATAACGAGGTAATGCATATGAGAAAATGTTTTTCATTTAATCTTGTTGTGTTGCATGAAAGGAAAGACAGTAACGCGCAGAGACCTTCACCCGTTCTATCGGAAACCGCCATTGGACCGATTTAGATGAGCTTACAGAAATTTTAGCTCAAAATACCACACATATTTTTTATAGCATTGTAAAATTGCCACTTTTTGGGGGGTGAGCAAAAACATGGCATTTTTAGGGGGGAACGTTTTCATAGTTTCTAGAACTATTGGCGGAAGTTCCCGGTTTTTGGCGTGTTCACACAGCAGGAACTAGGAACGATTTTAGTTCTAGGAACTCCTTTTGGAGGAACTAATTTAGCTCCTACTTCAGAGTAGGGTCTAAACCAGCACTATAGGAACTACCCGTGACGTTAGTGTACGCTGATATAAACTTTATATCTGTAAAACTTCTATGAACTGTAATAAAGTGCGTGCTCTAGCTTTCATTACTGTCGTGACCAGTATCGCTCTGGAGACTATCAGCTGGATCACGAACGGTTGGTACTGATCCATCCTTGAGTAGACTGGCAGTGGTGCGGTGGTTGGGGGGGTTGTTTTGAAAAAATAAAATAAAAAATAAACGAGGCTCAAACATCCATTTTGTAACAGACATGCGTTTATTTGAGCAATTCTGTCAAAGAAACAACACACTAAAGCCTGTAAAGCATTGAAATAAATATCAGTAAACAATTGTAACTTAAATAATATAATAAAGTTAAGTATAAAAAATTTGTTTTATATTTCCACACAAAAACGAGTCATATAGCCTACCGCTCTGTGCTTTGAGACGGATGTGGGACACGAGCAGGAAAGAGACCATCGATCTCTTTTCTGATATCTTCATGTTTTCTACTTGTTGGACAAGGGCAAGGCATTAAGGCTATGTTTGATTTTACGCTGCCAGAGAAAGCAAAACTAAAAATCACCCGCGTGTGTGAAACGCGGTTTACAAATAAACTTGACGCGCCCATGTCTAATAACAAGCACAAACTGTGTTAAAAAGAATTTGATGTGCAAGTTAAAAGGTAGGCTATCTGTCCTACAACGTTTTTTCTACTTCACCACAGTAAAGAATGCGAATATAATAGACCCAATTAAAAGCGAACCAAGGAAGAAACGTTTATAATCCCCTTTGAAAATGGGTGAGACGTGAGTGAAGATTTGGGAAAAGAAACAAGAGATTCCATGTCCAGTGGAATAACTAATGGAATATTGTTAAATTCGTTGATAATCGGGTGACCAGATCGCAAACCAGAATACAAAGCCGACAAAGCTTAAATTTATGGGCTCACGCACAACTCTCTCATTCGTCATGAATCCAAATGCTTCCATGGTTGCGATGTAACATTTAATTGCTAACCTATTATTTATTTTTGTAAACAAAGCTTTGTGCTCCACTCGTGTCATAATATTCATCATGTTAAACAGCATTCACAAACAAAAAATGTGTTTTGACGGACCACCGCCAGTGCTACACCGCGGAGCCGCGGTGCTGTTCACACAATCACATGCATGTCCAAAAAGTGGATTTTGAATAATAGGTAGCCTTTAAAATACATTGTCCCAACCAGCAACACTGGCTTAACCAATTATCTGAATTTGGGCAGAGCTAATTGTTTATCTTACTAATAGCAGAAAAAGAGGGAATATTCAGAAAACCTGTTAATGTAGTTTTTTTTTTTTTTTTTTTTGCATGATGTATTGTTGTTTTTTCACATTATTTAGTTGACATTTCACATTATTTATCTAATAAAATATCAACTCTCAAAGATAAAAAGTTTTTTTTTTTTGTTTTTTTTTTAAATGGCCAAAAACTAAAATTATGAATACTTTAATCCTGTAGTTCAGAAATTCCTTAGATTTCCTAAGAAATTACTTATGCTGACCTGCAATGATTAGTCTTGGGTGGAAGAGGCGAGCATTTTCCTCAAGTCTGTCATAATCAATATATCCAGTTTCTGGATTTACCTGGGGGGGAAAAAATGGTAACACTTTACAATAAGGTCCCAATACTTAAAGGAGTAGTTCACTTTCAAATAAATATTTCCTGATAATTTACTCATCCCCATGTCATCCACGATGTCCATGTCTTTCTTTAGTCGAAAAGAAATTAAGGTTTTTGAGGAAAACATTCCAGGATTTTTCTCCACATAATGGAGTTCAATGGCAACCAACGGTTTGAAGGTTCAAATGTCAGTCTTAATGCAGCTTCAAAGGCTCGACACGATCCCAGCTGAGAAATAAGGGTCTTATCTAGTCAGTCATTTTCAAAAATAAATTAAAATTATATACTTTTTAACCACAAATGCCCGTCTTGTACTATCTCTGAGATGCGCCACGCATTACGTCATCATGTTGGAAAGGTCACACGTGACATAGTCGGAAGTACCAACCCAGTGTTTACAAGTTTGGAGTAGGAGGACCATTCAAAGTTATTGTATGTTGAATGACACATGTTTATATGTATTTGTGTCAGTTCATTGTTTAAAATGGTCCTTACGTGTGCATATCCTGGATGTTTAACAATGTCATGTTGCGCATCTCCGAGATGGTACAACACGGGCATTTGTGGCTAAAAAGTATGTTATTTGTAATTTATTTTTTAGAAAATGACCGATCGTTTCGCTAGATAAGACCCTTATTTCTCGACTGCGATCGTGTCGAGCCTTTGAAGCTGCATTGAGACTGACATTTGGACCGTCAAAACGTTGGTTGCCATTGAAGTCCATTATATGGAGAAAAATCCTGGAATGTTTTCCTCAAAAACCTTAATTTCTTTTCGACTGAAGAAAGAAAGACATGGACATCTTGGATGACATGGGGGTGAGTAAATTATCAGGAAATTTTTATTTGAAAGTGAAATAATCCTTTAATGTTAGTTAATGCATTAAATAAAATTTGCTATTAGAAATACAGTAAGAGTATTTATTCATATTTGTTACCATTAGTTAATAAAAATACATTCATTGCTAGTTCACTTCTATTAAAAAATATTAACAGAAACAACCTTTGATTTTAATAATGTCTTAGTAAATGTTGAACTTAACACTAACTAAAGAGTTCACTAGTGTTGATTCTAATCACAAGGTTACCTTATAAGGCATAGACTCAAAGAAAATAGATGTGGCTGAGATTTTCTTCTTGTCAGTCATGAAGCCATGGGTGAGGTGGCCGCCATCAGGAAGATCAAGCCCCATGATCCGCCCATGAGGTTCCACTATGGCTGTGTATACGGCAAAGTTCGCAGGTGACCCTGAGGAAAAACAATATACAATATATTGAACAATGTGCACTTGAGTTAATGTTTCATATGTTACATCATCTCTTCCAGCACCAACAGTCCAGACACAGAAACAAGCCTACCAGAGTACGGTTGAACATTCACTCCCCATTTATCCGGGTCGAGGCCATAGACCTTGAGAGCTCTTGCCTGACACAAACGCTCCAATTCATCAACATGCTCCGTGCCTCCATAATATCTTATAAAATGAAACAAAATTTGGCATTTAACACAAGCCCATTTTATGTAAGTGCTAAGTGTAAACGAAATGATATTAATCTTATTCTCATTACAAAAACAACATTAAATTGTAATTAAACAGTACATTAAAAATTCCACTGCACAATAGTCACCTCTGACCAGGATAACCTTCAGAGTACTTGTTGTTCATGCAGGAACCAAGAGCCTCCAAAACAGCTCGACTCGTGAAGTTCTCAGAGGCAATGAGCTCTAATCCGTACGTCTGCCGCCGCTTCTCCTTCTTTATTATGTCAAATACCTGGTGCAAACAGTAATCTATCAATGCGATAAACAGATAAGCAATGACACAAGTTGTTTTAATTGACTCAAGCAGAGATGTGCAACAGCTCTCAGTCACGGGGCAGATCCTAGTCTAAAGGTGATGATACACAGGGCAACTTTTTGAGCAATGTTGCTGTCAATGGGCAACCGGGTGAGACACAGGACCCATGACCGATCTAAATTATCCAGATAGAAATGTATTGCCCATTTTCAATGGGAAAGTGCCCAAGTAACAATTGCTCGGCAAGATTGCCCATCAACATTGCTCAAAAAGTTTCCCTGTGTATCATCAACTTAAGAGACACATTTCACAATATCACTCATGGTACACTGCATGCTTTCAAAATAATCTAGTCTTAAGGCTGTTTGTATAATCACACACTTACCTCAGGATCATTTGTGCTGAGAGGCTCCAGCATCATCTTGTTATGAGATTCCCATGTTTTATTATTATGGCCGTTGAGCTGAGCCATGGTTGATTACCTCTAGAGGAAATTATGTTATTGTTACATGTGAGAAGACTCCCATATGCAAAACATACTGTATACACTGGGATACATTATTTATAACAGAAGCATTAATGTACTTGAGTTTGAGTTCTTAAACTTTAATGCAGGGTATTCTATTCTTCGTCCAAATGCAAATTAGTTAAAAAAAACTTTTTTTAACTTAAAGTACTAAAATTACTCAAAGTGAAATAAGTTAAATAGAAAAATATATATATATGAATAAATACCATAATAGTAGTATCTAGTACTAAAATAACAGTGCTCGTCTGTCAATCAAATGATGTAACTGCAGCTGCCAGCGCGGAGGGAGCACGCTTACGAAACAGTTTTTCCATGTCTTATCGATAACTTTAGGGGTAACGTTAAAACAAAATTAGATTCGCAGCTAGTGTGACACACAAACCGGAACTACTGCCTTTAGGGGTTACATTTTTTTCCCGCGAAATACATCCTGTAACTAAAATAATACATAGCAAGTGAGTGATGGAAACTAATAAAAATTGAAACGATGCGATTCTTTGCACATAGCACTAATGTAAGCGCTATTTATGCACATAACGTTATCTGCACAACCGTAGGCATTAACATTAACGTAATCGGCCAAGAATGTGGAGCACATGCAGTCACAAGGTTTTGATTTGATCCACTTAATCACAACTCTGCTTCACGTTATCTAAACTTTGAACATAGCTAGTAATATACAGTGGGAATGTTCTTCCTCTTACCTTAACAAACGTGATGAATGCTTCGTTCAGAATTACTTTTAGTGAATGTAAATGTTCTTTTAGGTTTCCTCGTGTCAAAGTCCGCGAAATTTGGAGACCAATGATCACGCTGCGGGGCGTGGCTAGTCGATCACGTCCTGCCCCGCCCACTAGCGACTGGCGTGGTAGTGTACACTACAGGGAGCAAACTTTCTGCATTGATACTTCTTTGTTCAGATCTTACATTTGAATAACTTAGACTTCTTCACAAATGCTATTTTTTAAGGCTTAAGAACACCCTGGGACTTTGCGAACTACGGTAAGGGGTTGTGTGCCATACATAGACTGTAAAAAATAGGTGCCATATGATAATACCAATATGATAATGCTAAAAATATACATTTTAAACATCTTCGCAATATGTTTCTTAAAGCACATTAAAATGCTAGAAATATATAATATAAATGATATAATGTATAATGTAATGATCTAAAAATAATTTGTAATAATAAATGTCAATACATATAACAACTACAAAATGTCAAAATATATATGCATTCAAGTACAATGTACAAAACTACACCTTTAAAAAAAATCAAAACAATTCCTCGGAAGGGATTCAAGAATACTATTAAGATTCACAAAACAATTCACGATGTAATAAAAAGTTCTGACATTTTATTGGTATGTTTTTCTTTACATTATTCGAAGGGAATACCATCAGAACATCCTTCTAAATTACACCAGGTCCTTTACAACTGAGGACAGATGTCTTTATTCTTACAGTAATCCTTTCAACTGAGATGGCAAAGTCCACTCAGTTACATGTGGCAATATGTTAATATATTAATAAATATGTCTATGCTAATATCACTGAGTGAAAGCAAGCATTAAGATTTAGTCACTTTAGTGAAAGCACCAGAGCTTTCACAAAGGCATTTTATTTGGACAATAAAATGCCTGCTTTCTGGGTTAATATACTCTGAAATATTCCTTTTCAATGGAACATTGTGTTATATCATCTTACATAGCATACCACATTATCTTTTGCGTTGTCTTCAAAAATAACATTGTCAATATATTTGTATACTGTCCACAAATGCATTAAAACCTCTAAGAATCCAATATGTGGATTACTTGAGTGACAATGTATGTAGTCCTTTAGCCGCTGCTGCTGCCGCCGCTGTTGCGTCTTTTTCTACAATGACAAAGAAGAAAACATTCATTTGACTGGTTCATCTAACAACTGCATCCCTTACTGTATGTATATTTGTTTGTTTTTGTTGTGGGTCACATGAGGGGCTACGGAAACTCTAAAGGGACATGGTAATGGGAGGAAACATATGAGGTGGGAGGATAAATGAATTTTAATGCTTTTGTGTTCTTTCACAAATGTTTTGCGTTCCCCCAAGAAACTTTGCATTCACTCTCAAAACTTTTGAGTTCTTTGAGAAAGAATGCAAACTGTCTTGGTGGAAAGCAAAACTAAATGTATATAAAATATATAATTGTTCTCCCATTTCATATTTTTCTTTACATCTCCATGTCGCTTTAGTTGAAAATGGAAGGGGATGTTTGTTTGTTTATGTTGTTTTCTTTCTCTTTATATAAAAACACTTAAAGTGACCCACACTGACTCTTCTACCTGTTGCTCTTTACATATCTAGCAGTCTTTTACACTGTGAAATGTAACCCCATGTAATCCAGATTTGGTAAAAATCTGAATCAGAGTGATCCAATCCTATTTTACTTCATTCTTTTTTTTACGATACAAAAGAAGACGGAATACCTGATCCTGGATAGCAAAACATGGGATTTATAAATCAAGTTTATTCTGATCCAGATAAAAAAATGTAAACAACTGCGCTCAGGTCGTCAAAAAAATCGTATATAGTCAACAAATTGGAATTGGGCATCAAGACCTGCCGTGTAAACGTGGCCTTTCACAAGTGGTTCTACAACATTGCCTTGTACTGAAGATTTACCTTTACGTTCCTCTTCTTTTTTCCGTGCGGCCTCCTCACGTTGTTTTCTAATAATGGCAAGTCGAGCGAGGTCGGCTTTAGCTTGATCTGTCTTTCCTGCTAAATGCATTTTCATATACCTCTCCTTGGCCTTTTGCTTTTCAATCTCTTCTCTGAAATATGGAAGAAAAATAATATATATATATTGAAATAGCTGAAAGGGAACAGATGTACGTATCTAGAAGACTATGTATAAAAGCATATTAAAGTATATCAAACATTTAGTATAATGTGAGCAGCAATGACATAAAAAATTATACAAATAAAATGATGACAAATAATGAGAGGGTAACAAGTAGTTGGAGATAAAGACGTTGTCTCTTACCTTTCTCTTCTGGAAAGCTGTTTAGGACCCTCAAGTTCTATCTCTGTGACTTTCTTTGTTTTTTGGGCAACTCGATTAGGATTTTCAATCTCTATCAATCCCTCAATACCCTTCCTTTTCTGTGACAAAAATGGAGACAGTGTTGTTATTGTTAACTGAAACTAAAACTATTTAAATGATTTAGTTAATTCAAATATATAAATATTTTAAAAAGAAAATAAGGCTGAAAGAAAAATAAAATAAGAATATTAGATAAAAAAAGACATTAACTTAAAAAAACTAAATGTATATTAGAAATGTTGGCTTTGCAACTAACTGAAATAAAATAGGTTTGTGTTGAAGTAATAAATTACTAATACTAAAACTGAAATAAAAATCAATTAAAGCTAACTAGAAACATAACAAAAAATAAAACTTCAACTAAAATATAAAAATAAAAGCTAATTCAAAATATTTTAAGTATCGCCAACCAACCTTCATCCATCAGATGACTGTGACTGACATTCCACATAATTCCTACATTCTAAACACAGTGTTTGAGTGACTAATTAAAGAGCAATGCTCTGCTCCACCCAGTGAGATTCAACATTAAGGTCCATTCAAAACAGGGACGATAACTATAACGATAATTATGACATTTTAATAATCATTATAGCTCTATGAGAATAGGGGCAATCCTATTCAACAACGACACAGAGTAACAATATTGTTGGAATCACTTTTTAGAACTATGTTTTTCAGCTGATGAATGAAAGAAACATTGACAGCCAATCAGAATCCACAGACTTTAACAAGCTTGAGCATTTAAAGCGGCAGATGACAAATCTGCAGCACACGCTTACAATAAACAGAACGTTAGAACATACATTAGTGTGGATGCTAATATAGTTATCGTTATAGTAATTGTTCTTGGTGTGAGCGGTCCTTAACAGTGTGCCTGATGTTTGGGACCAGAACTGGCTGAATATCCACGTCCTGTCACAGTAGTCTCTGATGAATGAATCTGCAGAAGTATCTAAAAGTAGATGGACAGCTCTGGAGGAACAGGGAAGCACCAATTCTGAGATCAAATTTACCTGAGACCCCTCATCATCACTGTCCTCTGAGCCTGAAGCTGTCAGTTTGTCCTCAGTCTGGTTGTCGTTCACTGCTGCACCTTCTTCTTCTTCATTCTAAAGTGTTAAAATAGACCATTACCACCATACAATACTTAATTTGTTTAGGTAATTTGACTTGCAGATGGCCACTGAATCTGAAAGTGGCAGTAGAGAGTGGAGCTCTTAGAATCAATAACCTTTTGTATTTTTCTTAACTACTGTTATTTTAAATTGTGAGAAAGGAGTGGAGTTTATACAGACTAATGATTGGAGAAGTCTGGCGTATGTCACCAGAGAGAAGTCTGTCATTGCACTGAAAGTTTTATGACATTTTTGAATAAAAATGACAAGGTCAAAACAACACTGCATGGATGAATCCTTCACAATAAGATCATTAAGACACACTTAGTGAATTAATGGGGTTCATTTTTATTTCATGCCGACTTTAGACAGCTGTTTAAAGGAGAACTCCGGTCAATTTTAACATTGAGCTCATTTTTCGGCTGAAGTCCACAGTATTCGATTGTCGAGTTCGGGCGCATGATCATAGGTACTAAACCTATGCGCGTGAACTCGACAATCGAATACTGTGGACTTCAACTGAAAACAGGATGTAAATACAGGTATGTGCGCTGGCTGAATTAACATCACTTTTATTCATATCTTTCACATCTACTACAGTCAGATTCACCGTGTTCACTCTGAAGGAATCACTCACATGGCTGGGCACTTGTAATGACACATCAAGGATGATAAGAGGCTAAAAGCAGGTTTAAAACTTGCCCCATTGAAGTCAACAGGGTGCAAATTTTAAAAAGAGGATAACACGATGTAGGCAACACCGATTTTTGTCGTTGTTCTCTGTATTGACAGCACTCCAAATGTACAAAAAAAAGAGCTCAATGTTAAAATTGACCGGAGTTCTCCTTTAAAAACGTTCCCTTCTTAGAGAAACTACTCAGAACTGTTCCAGCAGAGGGAGCTGCTGTGTTTGATCGTATTAAAGGGTTAGTCCACTGAAAATATTTAATTCTTTCATTAATTACTCACCCTCATGTCAGTTCTGTTTTTTGGCAAGAACAAAGCACTCACATCGCTTCATAAAACTGAGGTTATCCCACTGGAGACACGTGGATTACTTTTATGATGTATTTACTTTATGGGGCTTGAAAGTGGTAGTTGCATAATTGTCAATGGAGGGACAGATTTCATCAAAAAGATCTTAATTTGTGTTCCGAAGATAAACGAAAGTCTTACAGGTTTAGAAACGACATGAGGGTGAGTAGTTAATGACAGAAGTTACATTTTTGGGTGAACTATCCCTTTAAGACTATTACTTAAACCTTAATGCTTACTTTAAAAGCTCATTCTTGCCCATATTTGTTTGTATTTCTGTCTGAAGCTGCAATACAACTTACCTTTTTTCGTTCTTTTTCTTCTTTCATTTGAGCATCTATTTCTTCAGGACTTGTGTAGGTTCTCATGCGACCTTTATGGCCCCCTTTTTTCCCTAAAATAAGCAACAACAACAAAAAATCACTTTCTAAAAGTATTGAAAGTGTACATCACTTTCTAAAAGTATTGCTCTCAATTAAAAATATTCAGATAAAGCAGAATACTTATTTTAAAAGTACAGAATACCGAGACTGTATATAATGTCAATCATAAAAGCAGACTATATGAGCAGCACCAGCTCATGACGCGCTCAGTCAGTGATCTAAAACTAAATGATCTCTTACCTCCTTTAGGCATGATGAAGATTAAACTTAACTTGTTATTTTTTAAATAAAAAATCCACTCAAACACACTCCCAGTCCCAACAAAAGCTTGGTACAGTTATGATAGCTGGTTGCCTCACTTCACCACACTCTCGCGTATCCAATTCTGTAGGCACAAAATTGCAGTAAATAATTGTAAGTGGTTGTGATTGGCTTGGGGGAGATACAGTAAATAAAACAAATACACAATTCCACGATTAAGTAAGTACAGTCATCGATGATCATATAGCCAGCGGGTCCATATTTCTATATTTACACTCAGGCACACACTCAGGCACCTATAGCCTGACGCAACATACTGGAAGAGAGAATAACACCACAGCTTCTCCATAATAAAGCCAATGCTGACATGTGTATGAGTCGGGATTTCAATGCAACCCATTTGAGCAATGAAATAAGCCTGATAATAATTATAGTTCGTATTATATGTGTAAGAACAAAGACGTTGACGTAACTTTCGTGTAACAAGTCATTCTATAAGGACCTAAACGAGTGACGTCATCAGCCTGGCGACAGAAATCGGTAAAGTTCCTAATGCATCAGCTCGTTGTTGCTAAATAACTGAGACGATCGTATATTACAATGCCTAAGGTGAAAAGGAGTAGGAAACCCCCTCCAGATGGTTGGGAGCTCATAGAGCCAACTCTTGACGAACTGGACCAGAAAATGCGCGAAGGTTCGTTCAGCAAGCTACAATCTATAGCCAGAATGCTAACAAGTCGATTGTTTATTTGTTTAATGATCAGAAGGAACGTTGGTGTAATAAAACATTAATATTTATGTATGTCGTTGATAAAACATTTAAAAAAAAAATAAGAAGTCACTTTTTTTATTGTGCAATTGGCTAGATAATATCACGTTTGCACGTCTGCCACGGTGTTCCTAACAGATGCTTTACATTCACAGCTGAAACCGAGCCACATGAGGGCAAACGAAAAGTTGAGTCTCTTTGGCCAATCTTCCGACTTCATCACCAACGCAGCCGTTACATTTTCGACCTTTTCTACAAGAGAAAGGCCATCAGTCGAGGTATAGTAGTTCGATTCAGCTTTGTAGTGTTTGTTTTATTTCGAGATCTGTACGTTGTTAACTTTTCATTTCTATTTAATTCCCAGAGCTTTATGACTACTGCATCAAAGAGGGCTATGCAGACAAAAACTTGATTGCCAAATGGAAGAAACAGGGTTATGAAAACCTGTGTTGTCTGCGGTGCATTCAGACGCGCGACACTAACTTTGGAACAAATTGCATATGCAGAGTTCCCAAGGGCAAGCTTGAAGTGGTAAGACTCAGAAAGAGCTTCTTTGTTTACACCAGGGTTTCTCAAACTCGGTCCTGGAGGGCCACTGTCCTGCACAGTTTAGCTCCAACCCTGATCAAACACACCTGAGCAAGCTAATCAATGTCTTCAGGATCACTAGAAACTCACAGCTAGGTGTGTTTGATCAGGGTTGGAGCTAAACTGTGCAGGACAGTGGCCCTCCAGGACCGAGTTTGAGAAACCCTGGTTTACACACACACACAAGGAATTTACCTTGGTATTGAAGCTTCCAGTACACGCATATAAATATAACGAGACATGATAAAAATTAAGAATAAAATATAAAAATAAATGTATAAAGACACAGATATGTTTAGTCACAATAAGCATTCACAGTATTGTGAATAATAATATGAATAAATATGACTTAATTTACAAAAATATTGCACAAACAGTTGGAGTATTGCACTTACAGGCAGGTGCCTTGGGAGGCATTTAAAGGGTTAGTTCACCCAAAAATGAAAATTCTGTCAGAAATTACTCACCCTCATGTTGTTCCAACCCCGTAAGACTTTCGTTCATCTTCGGAACACAAATTAAGATATTTTTGATGAAATCTGAGAGCTGGATCACTTCTTCATAGGCTTCTAGGTAATTTCATTCTGCCGGCCCAGAAAGGTTAGTAAAAAAATCGTTAAAATAGTCCAAGTGACTACAGTGGCTCAACCTTAAGTTTATCAAGCGACGAGAATACTTTTTGTGTGCAAAAAACAAACAAAAATAATTACTTTATACAACTATTCATTTTCTTCTGTGTGGGCCTCTGACGAGAGTTCACGAGAGCGCCACGACGCATGCGCGAGAACTGAGATGATGACACCGATGGGTCTCGATGTAGTGTTTAAAATGGTTCTAAAGTGTGCATTTCCTGGATGTCCGAATCGTGAGAAACCAACAGTAGCATCTCCCTGCAGTACACGAGATCCAGGGGGCGGAGTTGGATCCAGATCTAAGGGATGGATAGGTTAAGGGATCAGGGGGTGGAGATGGGTAGGTTTAGGGATGGGTTTAGGGATCAGGGGGTGGAGATGGGTAGGTTTAGGGATGGGTTAAGGGATCAGGGGGTGGAGATGGGTAGGTTTAGGGATGGGTTTAGGGATCAGGGGGTGGAGATGGGTAGGTTTAGGGATGGGTTTAGGGATCAGGGGGTGGAGATGGGTAGGTTTAGGGATGGGTTTAGGGATCAGGGGGTGGAGATGGGTAGGTTTAGGGATGGGTTTAGGGATCAGGGGGTGGAGATGGGTAGGTTTAGGGATGGGTTTAGGGATCAGGGGGTGGAGATGGGTAGGTTTAGGGATGGGTTTAGGGATCAGGGGGTGGAGATGGGTAGGTTTAGGGATGGGTTTAGGGATCAGGGGGTGGAGATGGGTAGGTTTAGGGATGGATTTAGGGATCAGGGGGTGGAGATCGGTAGGTTTAGGGATGGGTTTAGGGATCAGGGGGTGGAGATGGGTAGGTTTAGGGATGGGTTTAGGGATCAGGGGGTGGAGATCGGTAGGTTTAGGGATGGGTTTAGGGATCAGGGGGTGGATATCGGTAGGTTTAGGGATGGGTTTAGGGATCAGGGGGTGGAGATGGGTAGGTTTAGGGATGGGTTTAGGGATCAGGGGGTGGAGATGGGTAGGTTTAGGGATGGGTTTAGGGATCAGGGGGTGGAGATCGGTAGGTTTAGGGATGGGTTTAGGGATCAGGGGGTGGAGATGGGTAGGTTTAGGGATGGGTTTAGGGATCAGGGGGTGGAGATCGGTAGGTTTAGGGATGGGTTTAGGGATCAGGGGGTGGAGATGGGTAGGTTTAGGGATGGGTTTAGGGATCAGGGGGTGGAGATGGGTAGGTTTAGGGATGGGTTTAGGGATCAGGGGGTGGAGATGGGTAGGTTTAGGGATGGGTTTAGGGATCAGGGGGTGGAGATGGGTAGGTTTAGGGATGGGTTTAGGGATCAGGGGGTGGAGATCGGTAGGTTTAGGGATGGGTTTAGGGATCAGGGGGTGGAGATGGGTAGGTTTAGGGATGGGTTTAGGGATCAGGGGGTGGAGATCGGTAGGTTTAGGGATGGGTTTAGGGATCAGGGGGTGGAGATGGGTAGGTTTAGGGATGGGTTTAGGGATCAGGGGGTGGAGATGGGTAGGTTTAGGGATGGGTTTAGGGATCAGGGGGTGGAGATGGGTAGGTTTAGGGATGGGTTTAGGGATCAGGGGGTGGAGATCGGTAGGTTTAGGGATGGGTTTAGGGATCAGGGGGTGGAGATCGGTAGGTTTAGGGATGGGTTTAGGGATCAGGGGGTGGAGATCGGTAGGTTTAGGGATGGGTTTAGGGATCAGGGGGTGGAGATCGGTAGGTTTAGGGATCAGGGGGTGGAGATCGGTAGGTTTAGGGATCGGGGTGGAGATGGGTAGGTTTAGGGATCAGGGGGTGGAGATCGGTAGGTTTAGGTATCAGGGGGTGGAGATCGGTAGGTTTAGGTATATGTAAGGTGGGAGGAGTTGGATCTGATCCAACTCCTCCCCCTGGATTTCGTGTTCTGCTGTGAGGACCATCTCGAAACCAACAAGAAAACGTAAAAGTGCCTTACCAATGCCGCAAAATTAATTGCTCACCTTTTACACTTTCCCATAAAATGATCGTGAGCGTCATCATCTCAGTTCTCGCGCATGCGTCGTGGCGCTCTCGTGAACTCTCGTCAGAGGCCCACACAGAAGAAAATGAATAGTTGTATAAAGTAGTTGTTGTTGTTGTTTTTTGCGCACAAAGTATTCTCGTCGTTTGATAAACTTAAGGTTGAGCCACTGGAGTCACTTGGACTATTTTAACGATGTCTTTACTAACTTTTTTGGGCTGGCAGAATACAATTACCTAGAAGCCTATGGAGGAGTGAGCCAGCTCTCAGATTTCATCAAAAATATCTTAATTTGTGTTCCGAAGATGAACGAAAGTCTTACAGAGTTGATGAACGAAAGTCTTACAGAGTTGGAACAACATGAGGGTGAGTAATTTCTGACAGAATTTTCATTTTTGGGTGAACTATCCCTTTAACTGTTTAAGAGGGAAATGGCCTGTGAGAAGAAGCTGTTTCTGTGTCTAGATGTTCTAGTGATTGCATTTTCCTTCACCAAACACTGCTCCTGTTAGTAACTATGTATGCCAAGATGTTTTACATTTCTTTCATTGTCCCTAATTTGCTCTTTGTTGTCTTAGGGTCGTATCATTGAGTGCACTCACTGTGGATGTAGAGGATGTTCTGGATGAGGCAAAGGGGAAACGGCTTACTGACCTTTGATTTGTATTTTTAATACATTTAATGGTGTTATTGAAATAATGATTGTTGTTTATGTATGTTTTGAATTTTTTTTTATTATTAAACTGCTGTATCTTAATCATTCTGGATCAGTGTTCAGTCTCATACTTTGATTATCAATCATATATATTAAATATTATATTACATTTCAGGGTTTCCCAGACTGGGGGATGGAATGGGATGGGATGGGATGGGATGGGATGGGATGGGATGGGGGGGAGGGGGTTGAGTTTAATGAAAAGCTATTAAGTAATTAAATCATACATTTAAAATAAAAACAATCAAAATATAATAATAAATACATATTTTATTTGTTTGCCTGCATGTCATGTGATCATTAACCGACATCAGAGAGCCATGAACTTCATTTTATTTTGTATTATTATTGACTTAATCCTATTATTGACCTAACCTTATTGACCTTAATACTTCAAGTAAATAGGTCAAATAAGTTCAGCTGACAAAAATAATAGTTGGGGATAAGATCTGAATCTGTACATTTCAATGTGTTTGAAAGACAAAAGCCTTCCAAAGACATACATGGTTAAATGACTGACTGCGTGATAATTAAAAGAATGGATGCGTTTGTTAGGAGCTGATTAGATATGCAATGTTGAGAAAACTTAAAAGTGAAATGATGTCAGTAAATCGCATGCTGTGTGGGTCTCGGTTCTCAGTGTTAGGCACTTGACT
Source organism: Squalius cephalus (assembly GCF_949319135.1). Taxonomy (NCBI): domain Eukaryota; kingdom Metazoa; phylum Chordata; class Actinopteri; order Cypriniformes; family Leuciscidae; genus Squalius; species Squalius cephalus. The sequence goes on along the minus strand of NC_137122.1, from coordinate 33,779,189 downwards.
AGTGGCTGGTCTGTGTGTGGACTTCCACAAACCTGGAAGACATTCTGAATATATAAGTTATAGACATTTATTTTTAAAAAGGAACATTTAAAAGATAAAAAAGAAGTAGAAGGGAGAGTTAATTGTGAATAATTTACTGCCGTTGTGAGAATAACATGTAATCATTAAAAAAATGACTGTACTGTGATTATGAGTATTTTAAAACAATATAATCTTATTACAAGTACTTTTTTTTTTTTGGAACTGGAACTGCCTACTCACTCAGCTAACACCTGCAGAATGCCAATTAAATTGTCCCTAATATTATTGAAAAATGTTTACTGATGATACAAATTCAGTTTTTACCTCAGTTCCTTGCAGCTTAAGAATAATTTATTAATGAGTGAATGGGTGTTATTCCTTTTATCTTAAAAAAATGAACAGCTACATTTTTAGAAGTGGATGTGACTTAATTCTTATCCTTATCTGTTCAAAATACTCAAATGAAAATGGACATGCCAAGCTGAAATACAATTCCTCCTCCGGCTCCTCAGCTATGTTCTACATTTTCTTAACTAAAATATTAAATGGAGAAATACATAAATGTATGACTAAAACTCAGATTCACACATTCAAATTTGAAATCCCAGTACAATTTGTCCAGCCGCACCACTGTCAGCACTGTTTTGTAATACAATCGGTTGGCACTGCATGGCGCTAGTGGCTGCAACAGACCTTTTAATCAACAACCAACACACTGATCAAGATCAGCGTTTCGTATATTCTTTATGTCGCCCAAATCGCCATCTAACGACAAATCACCAGTAGATAATTAGCACACCTTTTTTGATATTAATAAGGCGAAATTACTCATTTTAGGAAATACATTAAAAAAAAAAGTAATTCCCAGAAACCTCGACGCTGTTGTAATTGATTATACGGCCTGGAGTTCGTGGGTCAGGGGTCACTCGTGAGCAGCGCTGTGGAAGCAGACGGTTCTAAAATCAACTGTTTATTTACAATGTTTATCTCTTTTACCGACCCACTCATGCGCTACATTAAAAATCGTTTACTCAATTAATACATCTGCATACTTTTTCGCTATTCTCTCTTTTTACGTCTTGTATTAAACCCGATCAAAGGCACACTGATAAGTTGTTAGCCATCAAGTCTTCTTATAGTTTTCCGATAAAGTGTTATAACGAAAAGAGTTTCAGCTGCTGTTAAAAAGAGCATACAGAATATAATATCAAAATGCAGGAATTAATCGCTAGTGCCGATCACCTCAAGTTTGATCTAGAACTGGCTGTAGAACAACAATTGGGCGCTCAACCATTGCCGTTTCCAGGAATGGACAGTAAGTTAACTGGAGCACTGATGAATATTTGTTTCGTTTTCTGATTTATTATTTGTAACATATAAGACGAACTGCTTGATAAATATTGCTTAGAACAGGAGACCTTTAATAACAAATATGTTCTTGTTATTCTTCAGAATCTGGCGCTGCTGTGTGCGAGTTCTTCATGAGAGCTGCCTGTATGAAAGGCATGTATTCCACACGCTTGTTTAAGGTTTTAACGTGTACATCAGACTCACTGATTGGATCTGACTTTACTCTCTTCTGACAGGTGGAATGTGCCCCTTCAGACACATCAGTGGAGAAAAGACTGTGGTGTGCAAGCACTGGCTTAGAGGTTTATGCAAGAAAGGAGACCAATGTGAATTTTTACACGAGTATGACATGACAAAGATGCCTGAATGTTATTTCTACTCTAAATTCGGTTAGTATTTTATTATCTATCTATCTATCTATCTATCTATCTGTCTATGTATCTATCTATCTATCTATCTATCATCTGTCTATCTATCTATCTATCTATCTATCTATCTATCTATCTATCTATCTATCTATCTATCATCTGTCTATCTATCTATCTATCTATCATCTGTCTATCTATCTATCTATCTATCTATTTATCTATCTATCATCTGTCTATCTATCTGTCTGTCTATCTATCTATCTATCTATCTATCATCTGTCTATGTATCTGTGTATCTATCTATCTATCATCTGTCTGTCTATCTATCTATCTATCTATCTTATCATCTGTCTATCTATCATCTGTCTGTCTGTCTATCTATCTATCTATCTATCTATCTATCTTATCATCTGTGTATCTATCTATCTATCTATCTATCATCTGTCTATCTATCTATCTATCTATCAATCATCTGTCTATGTATCTATCTATCTATCTATCTATCTATCTATGTATCTATCTATCATCTGTCTATGTATCTATCTATCTGTCTATGTATCTATCTATCATCTATCTATCTATCTATCTATCTATCTATCTATCTATCTATCTATCTATCTATCATCTGTCTGTCTGTCTATCTATCTGTCTATCTATCTATCATCTGTCTGTCTATCTATCTATCTATCTATCTATCTATCTATCTATCTATCATCTGTCTGTCTATCTATCTATCTATCTATCTATCTATCATCTGTCTGTCTATCTATCTATCTATCTATCTATCTATCTATCATATGTCTATCTATCTATCTATCTATCTATCTATCATCTATCTATCATCTGTCTGTCTATCTATCTATCTATCTATCTATCTATCATCTGTCTGTCTATCTATATCTATCTATCTATCTATCTATCTATCTTATCATCTGTGTATCTATCTATCTATCTATCATCTGTGTATCTATCTATCTATCTATCTATCATCTGTCTATGTATCTATCTATCTATCTATCTATCTATCTATCATCTGTCTATGTATGTATCTATTTATCTATCTATCTATCATCTGTCTATCTATCTATCTATCTATCTATCTATCTATCTATCTATCTATCTATCTATCATCTGTCTATCTATCTATCTATCTATCTATCTATCTATCTATCTATCTATCATCTGTCTGTCTGTCTATCTATCTATCTATCTATCTATCTATCTATCTATCTATCTATCTATCTATCATCTGTCTATCTATCTATCTATCTATCTATCTATCTATCTATCTATCTATCTATCTATCTACATCTGTCTATCTATCTATCTATCTATCTACATCTGTCTATCTATCTATCTATCTACATCTGTCTATCTATCTATCTATCCGTCTTTCCGTCTGTCTGTGTAATAAATGTTAATAACTTCTTTGTGCAGGGGAGTGCAGTAACAAAGAGTGTCCATTCTTGCACATTGACCCAGAATCTAAGATTAAAGATTGCCCATGGTATGATAGGGGTTTTTGTAAGCATGGTAAGTCTTTTTATTTTCGGATATATGCATTTTTACATTTATATATATTATTACATTTAAAAAAGTTGTATAAAAATTGTATTAAATCAAGCTAGGATGTTTCAAATGAATGTTTTAAGTTAATATTTATATTTAAATGAAAGTTACATTACATATATTTCAAAATGAATTGCTGTAACGAAAAATATTAAATGTCCATTTCTCCCACCCCCCCTTAAGGTCCGGATTGCAGACACAGACACACAAGAAGAGTCATTTGTGTAAATTACCTTGTTGGCTTCTGCCCAGAGGGCAAGTCGTGCAAATTTATGCAGTGAGTATCTGTCATTGCAATTGTGAATGTGATTTAAAGAAACATTTCTGCTTCAATTATAACCAAATTATAATTTTTTTTGTAATTCCTAGCCCAAGATTTGAACTCCCAATGGGTGCGGCTGAACAACCACCATTACCTCAACAAGCACAGTCTCAGCAAAAGGTTTTTTTTCTTATTATTTTTTTTAAAAGTACTCTTAAAGGGGTCATATGATGATTTGTAATCTTCTCCTCTTCCTTTTGTGTGTAATGTATCTGTTTGCCCATGTATACAATCTGCAAAGTTACAAAGCACATAGTCTCCCACAAAAGGGATTTAGGGTATGTTTGCATTACAGTAATGTACTAAAAACGGAAAAGTGTTTACTTTGAGTATTTATCCCGTTCACACGGATCTTTAACAATGTCCAAAAACGCGGTATTACTCATGCCAGGCCAGTAATTGGCCTGAACACATAATGCGCATGGCATCACCGTTTTCACAAATTCATGTTTTTGTAGTGTACAAGGAGACAATAGCAGTATTCATTTTCAAAAACGTGCACTTTGTATCCCGTTTTCAAAAGCATTTTAAGGCCCCCAAAACGCCATTTTGGTGTATATGAAGGGCCAAAACGGTTTTTAGTTGAAAACGGTGTATTGTAAATGGCCCTTATTCTATCTAAAAAATAACACTGATCCAGACCTGTCTAAAACGCAAAGTCAAAGTCCAGACATTACTTCCGCAAACGTCTGTCACAATTTGAAATGTTAGCATAACGCCTCCCCAAAAGTATAAGCAAAGAAATCATGTGAGGCTTCAGTGAATTGTAGTGTAATCGCCATGTCGCGGTATGTTATGGTAAGGAGTTCAATCTGTGCTTTTCAGACAGACTGGGAATAGAAATGCTGCAATAATATACATTAGGTGAAAAATAATGTTCTTTGAACATTAAAGCCTGTTTACCTATTCTTCGGAACCCCTAAAAGACATGGTGATTGAAAAAATATGAAATTAGAGGAAAAAATATATTCAAATGCTATTGCAGTCTCTCACAAAACTTTTCAAAGAACTCAAGTTTTGCACACAAATGCAACGTTTTTGTGGGAAGACAAAGGTTTTACGTGCGAACACATGGTTTCCCAGGGGAATGCAAAAACATTGACAATTTCATTCTTACTTTTTTCACTACTGTTTCCCTTTCGGGGCTCCGTACCTATCTACAGGGTTCCCACCGGTCCTTGAAATCCTTGAAAGTTTGTGAATCTGGAAAAAAAAATTCAAGGCCCTGGAAAGTTTTTGAAAATAAACATGCATAGATACAGGTCCTTGAAAGTGCTTGAATTTTTGAATGCTTGAAAGTTTTCTAGAAAAAAAATCCATATTATTCCCTCCGGTCCTCTAATGTGTTATTTAGCCAACATTTCGTGGCCTATGCATACTAGCTTGCTGAATTTACTTTAGTTACGTGCATTTACGCATTACGTTGCCATGATGTTCACGGCACGCACGCACGAAACTACTACAATGGCACCTCAACGTTTGTTGTTGGACACAACAAATGTGTCCCCGCATTAATCCGCATAAATTTGAGGGTATTGGACCTGGAAGGTCCTTGAAAGGTCCTTAAATTTGAAGTTAACCAAGGTATGAGAACCCTGTATCTAGTACAACCAATACACAAAATAATGAACTTTTCAAACAACATCATATGGCCTCTTTAATGCTTACTTTGATACTAATGTTTCATCTTAATTTTTACTCTCCAGCAGCAAAACATGCAGCCCATAAACAGATCGTCACATTCACTCATCCAGTTAACCAACCCCAATATCAACAACAACCACCACCAGAGAATGCCAAATGTTGTTGGGATAATGCATTCTCACGGCAACATGGGTGGACCTCGCGGTCCTCGTCCACTGGACCAAGTTACATGTTACAAGGTGGGAACGCCATTTGATTTTATGCGTAAACTTTTTATGTCTGCCATATTAATTTGATGCCCTCAAAATGTGCAATCACACTCAATGTCTGTTTGCTTCTTCCAGTGCGGCGAGAAGGGCCATTACGCAAACAAATGCACAAAAGGACACCTGGCGTTTTTGAGTGGACAGTAGTTTTCTGAATAAAGGATCTCCAATATGTGGTGATAACTTGCAAAGTGAGGTATTTGATTCCTAGTACATTACCCTTTCACTGTAAAGGTTAGAGATGAGTGATGTAAATGTGGCTCTACCTCACTGTCCACGTGCCAAGAACATCACAGTCAAAAGGTAGAAAACCACTTTTTTTACTGATTTTTGTTTTTCTTTCAAACAAAACCGAAAACAGAATCACATATTTGAAATGTGAGTCTTTTGTATTGGAGCGACAGGCATCTTGATTGCTTAAGCTTTAAAGCAATGCTGAAATTCTTGGAAAATATATGAAACAGTCTTTAGGGAGAACATTGTGTCATTTAGCAGCCAAGATGATCTGAAGAGACATCATTTTGCAGTCTATTGACATGCCTTTTTTATCTATAAAAATGGATGTTGTACTTATTACAATAAAGGTTAACTTGAGTTTATAAAAGCATTATCTTTGACTTGTTTTATCTGTATCTTATAACATGACAAGTGGCATATAACAAACTATTCATACTGTTTTAGCTTTTGTGTCTGGATGAGGATCATGTTGTCCCTCTTTTCCCACATTCTTGTGCTTTGAAAATTCAGTGAACATCCCCCCCCCCCCTCTAATAATCTGTTGCAACCTTACTGACTGCATACTGAATTTGTATTCAAAATCAGTGAAACTTTCCTAACGCCTGAGTCGTGACAAAACACAAAAAGTCTAACCCCCATCAATTCAATACATGTTTATTTCATCACAAGAAATGTGAATAATCAAGTCTTATGCATACAGCCTACACTTTTGTATGCTTTCAATAAAGAGTCCAAATTAAATAAATGTCATTTTATTCTTGGTCACAAACAGAGAAAGCTGAGAGGTGTGGCGATCACACTGCTGCAGACGAAGGATTTGTTTTAGTGGTACTTCCTCCACCTGTCGTGCTCTGTTGAGGGGCAAGAAAAGAAACACTTCCTTAGTGACACTAAATTTAGACAACAGTACAACGGCGAAGGACATCGCTGTGGATTCTCCAATACTTTTAGTACTTACTGATGTGATCGTATTCCCAGAGGTAGCTCAGGGCAATGTAACCAGCAATGAACATGGCAACTCCACCAATACCTCCTTTCTTCACATTGATGTATTTGTTGTAATATCTCTCATAGCCTGAGATGAGATTAGAGAAATTATAACACGCAAACAGAAATTATTATAATATTATTGATCAAAGATGTTTTTCTAATTAATATATATATATATATATATATATATATACACAAAAATACATTAGTCATTACCTCCACGAACTCCACCAATAAGTCCATTTGGGGTGAAGTCTCTTTTTCCGAGCCACGATGGCAGTTCCCCAAGCTTGACGTCCATAAGCTTCTTCTGGGCCAGGGCAACTGGGAAAAACAAAAAAACACAATTAAATAAACACAATTGTCAAGGCATTTCACTAGGTTTTATTTGATCAGCTCAGTGGGTCAGTTTCCTTGTGTATCCAAATGAAACTTAAAAATAGTTTGTAAACAAGTAAAATAAGATTATGCAAAATGCCCTTTTTCAAATTAGTCCAAAGCAGACTCAAAAAACACTTTGCTTTTTAAAATATTAAAAGTACTATCGTTTTCAGTACTATTTGGTTGGTATTCAATACCATGGTGTAAACATATAAAAAACTTTGGCAATGCTACAATACTTTTTGTAAAGAGAATACTATTTAATAATATATTAATAGTTACTAAATTATTTTGGTATTTTCTGAAGAATGTGAGATGAGTCAATGAGACACAATGACAATCTTAACTCACAAAATGTAACAATTGCTGCTGCTTTATTACTCTTGAGTGAAAGCTGTCAGCTTCAATACAGTATAATATAGTAGTTCAGCATAATGTAATTGTATTTTTCCCGCATTAACAAACCAGCACGATTCACTAACGAATATCTCACAAAACACTACGGGAGGATTTGCATGTCCTGGGCATTATATTCAGTCATGAAGGTAATCATGCATCCAATGTTACTGAAAGTCCTTGACATGACTCGCGTCTGCCCGCATCGAGGCCTTCAGCGTCACTACACGCACAAACGGCATCATGAACACTCACGCCATTAGTCTTCAGACACACACATGAATAAAACAGCACGACTTCTGTAAAAACCTTGACGCAATACAGAGAAACATATTCAACTGTGCAATTCCCATTCAAGCATACCTGGTTTATCCGCCATCTTGCTCTGAACTTCAAGATGATGGCTGCGCTGCTGCGAGCAGGGTATGCTGGGAGTAAAGTGAAGTGACGTCTACGGGCAAAATGTAGGGCGGGGCTTCCAGATCATGTGACCGCTGGATAGAAGAAGAGCGGTGCTAAACGACCATACGATCAATAATATGCTGTTTGTCCTTGATATATATATCAATGTAATGAAAGAAACCAACATAAACAATATTATCGGTTTATTCTAGGATTAACTTTAGCAAAGGCCTACACAAAAGTAAATACGCTGATAAAATACCACGTTTTCTGGAATAATGACTGTAACAGTAGGCTACGTGAAAACAGTCTTATCTAAGCATCTAAAACACGCAGAATAAAATTATTATATATTATATTATTTTCTTGGTCTGTTTAATATAGGCTACTACCACTGGAGGGAGACATTACTGCATACGCGCTTGTTTGTAAAACAGGCAATGATGAAAACACATCAAATCACATACTGCATCTTTCTGGCGGTAAACATGTGCTTAATGGCAAGTAATCAGACCTACTTGTTGGTTTTTATAATGTGAACACTTGCACATGTTTTTAGAGTAATGCAGATCTGTTTTGATTGTTTTAAGTTTAGCTAGAGAGAAAATTACTGGATTTTTTGCAGTGGTTATGTGGTTTTAGGCAAAAGCATCATCCTCTCTGAGCAACAGAGACATAGACACTGAATTTATTGTTGCAAAATCAGGTAGTTGTTTTTAGGTATGTTCATAGGCAAGTGCACTTAACTGTATGCCAAACTCGCTTAATAACTTTGTTTTGCAACATTACAAAATGGGATGATTCAGCGTTGTGTCAGGATTTTTCAAACAGTAGATGATACAGATGACTTAACAGTATCATTATTTACAGGCTCTTTCCTTAATTGAAGGCCCAGAGTAAAAAGTCATTCCGTAACAGCCATTTGCCTTTAGGTGCACATACATCTATTTGTATATGGCAGAAGACCGAAAGCTTTCATGGCAGCTGAAAGCCTTTGAGTGGATATGTAGATCCCAGGTAATGTGTATATACTTTAAACTGTGAATATCCTCTATATTACATGGATTTGTTTTCCGCTGTGACGTTTAAGTAAATGATGGTAAAAGAAAAACAATTAAGTAGCCTAAATGATGGTTTAACCATATTGACTATATATTTATTAATTTTAATAAAAATTAATTGTTACTATTAAAACGCTTGATTATTGTTTTTAACTCACTATTGTTTTGCACTAGTGTTCAATAACATTCAGTAAATGAGAAAGAGAGAAGTCTGTCATGGTGATCTCATTAGAATGAGAGACATGAGAGAGACTGTGAAAGATGCATTAGACAGGAGGTCAAAGGCATAAGTGTCATTCATTACTCTGCTCTGCCATAAAAATCCCCGGCAGAATTATAATTTTGAGATTTTAATTAAGATGGTGCCGCAGTCACATCAAATGGATGCATCAGTTCATATTCTTTCAGAAATGTCCAGCGTGCAGTTACATTATATTGGTTTTCATTATTCTCCTGTCTGCGCTGATTTTCACTATCCATATGTTTACTCCTCAAATATTATTATTGCCATAGGACACATATTACATTTTTAAATAATATTATTTCTAATCTATGTTTTCAGAGACCCGAGTTTATTAGTTCATCCATAATGCCTGCTAACAGATGGAAGATCAGGCCAATTTCAATTCCAGACTCTAATTTAACAAGTTAATAATCCTCATGATTAGGAAAATTATGTAATGGAAAGAATGTTATTATTCTAGCTCATTTATCTGCCATGGGAATGATAGAGAATATATGAGTTCTCTGTGTGCCAGTGGATTTTCTAACTTTATTTTCTTTATTTCTTTTCTTGAACATACTGACTCGTACTACTGCTGCAGACCTCCCGTATATAGTATGTATACTAGAATGTTGCTGACTGTTTTCTGAATTTAAGGATACCCGGATGACTTCCATTTGCCAAAACAAGCAGTACACAAATGACCTTACCTTACTGCATGGACTGCTGTATCCCACAATGCAATGTGCCGAACTTGACTTGCTATTTCCATTGTGATGGATAAACCAGAAGAAATATCCTCTCCACATCTCTTTCTTGACTCATTCAGTGTGCTTAATGTAAATGTACAATTCTGCACAAAATCTGATTCAAAATGCTCAATAACCATTTTTATTTTCAAAATGATAACTTGTCGCAACATGCATAATTACAAAGTTATATCGCATACTATAGCATACTATTTTATATATTTATTGTGGGATTATGGCTTTATTTACTTTTTTTAAATAGTAGGCAGTATACAGTGTATACTGTGTTCAGATTATTCAGATATTCTGTAATTTGTATTTAAATTACGTCAAATACTTCAAATATATATTTTTATTTCACATATATGGCTTAATAGGACCATAGACATATAAAATACGAATAGGACTACCAAATTGCCTATCACAGTTTTTGGCTAGATGCAAGAAAATCACGTGACGTGACACATCCTATTATTGACCCTGTTAACATTTACGGGTTTCTCAGAAGTGGAAGTGTTCGTAGTTAGGTAAACTTTTATAGCAGTGAATGACTACATTAAAAATATATTTTTTGTGTTCCCATTTGCTCAAATAGCAAAAGAAAAACGCCACAACAGCATTTTCACAACTTTCAAAAAGAGTTTAAAAAAGAAATATGAGAGATTGATAATGGCAGTCGGCAGAGTGAGAAAGATATCAACTTTGTCACAGCCGCTGTATTAGAAACACCCTCACAGCAGCGTTAGTTTTTTTGTAATATAATACAAATATAGTTTTATAGGCGTAATGATCTTTTATTATGACAGTATGTGGCAACATGTACATTAAACCGCATCTTCTGCACTAAACAATGAAATTCTGAGATTCTGTATCTAACTCCACATTTACTCTCGCACTTCAAAAGACTGTAAATTTTGTTTGTATTTTCAAATTACAAATTAGTAAGTAATGAGTACGGTAAGTATTTGTAATTTGTAATGAAATACTTTTTGATGTATTTGTGCCCATCTAGTATGCAGTAATATGGTATTGCATTCTGAACACAGCCTACGGTTTTAATCTTACAAGTGCTGTCGAGGGAGATCAGTTTACACTGATTGTATTAATAAAATTAAGGCCTTGAAGTGTGTCCAGGTAATTCTTCCTCACCGCATGTCTCACAAGCTGATTGCTTTTGACAATATATCAAAAATCTGTCTGCATGGCAGAGAAGAGAGACTATTATGTTTTGCATTATATATTCATATCTGCAATAACTGTCATGATAGGAATTAACATGTATAGCATAATGATTTTTCATTTACAATATTCAATCTCATTATACAAGAAATAATTGTTATAGTAATTAGCTATTCTGCATGCACAAGGCCTGCGATACAATAAATGCCACCTCCTGTAAACCCTTCACCCTCACACAATCTCACATGATATTATTACATAGACTTATACCCTGAAACAGCTTTTTCCCTCAGGCTATTAGGCTCCTTAACACCCTCGTATCTAATTCCAATTCTTGGAACATGATTTAAATTCATCCTGCAGTGTTTACATTGTTATCTTGTTCTCTATACTTGTTCTTGTTCTCTCTGTGTTCTGAGACTTATGACTGCACAAGCGCATTGGTTGAAAAATGCTGTTTTTTGGGGGGGGGGGGGGGGGGGTAGTTTGTCATGATTTCAGTGTTTAGAAACAAAATTTACGAGACAGTTGTTGTGAGATTTCATTGGTGATTTCAAATAGGAAATTCAATCGATAAGTGAACAGCTTTGGAGAATTCAATGTTTTCCCATTAAAAGAGATAGGAGCTGTACTTCCATGACTGAAATAGCTTTTCAAAGATGGCCGCCAAGTGAAATGTTGTGACTTAAAGGTACACAATGTCTTGACTTTAGGCACAGGTCGGTTTGGAGGCGACCTCTTGATGCCATTGTGAGATTTAATGTTCAAATAATAAAACATAGTAAAGCAAATATAAGATCTAAAATCGCAATAGCATGATATACTGTTTCAAAGTCATTGAATAAATTTGCAGTTACAGGATTTAACAATTGGTGTTCAAAATACATTGCAAATAAGACTATAAGGTGCTGCAGAAGGCACTATTAATACTGAGCAAGTTCTAGAAACAGATCATATTTTCCTTTATTTATTTATTTGACAATATGCCAACTGTTACTCGCACACACTTAAGTTTGTCTATCAATATCTGATTTACATCTTCAGTGGCTTGTTTGTGAGATCATAGCTATATCATTAATTGTGGTTCAGGTAAAATGTATCTTATCTTGCATAGAATTGTTATTTGGGGTTTGTGCTATGTATATTTTGTTGGAATAACTATTAACTTGAAGCTTTAAAAATATAACATGTTGATTTGTTTTTATAGCTGCAAGTTATGAGAACATTTCCTCTGGTTTATCAAGGTAGCTCATGATGTGCTACAAACCCCAGCAGTAAACGCGATTAATGAAGGCAGTGTTTGAGCCGTATCTCATTACTCTCCAGTCTTATCTTATTCTCCTGCATGATATGGATCATCACTTGTCTCCTGCAGCACCATATGCTGAAACAGCAGCCCTACTAGTAGCACTTAACCGAATAAGAAGCGATCAACTCAAAACTGAGTTAGAGGCCCGCTAGCACATAGATGAACTCTGAACCTAAATCTATCTTGTTTTATGTATTTAAAGTGGACATGAAAACAGAAGTTACAATCTTTCTGTTCTGGTCTTTTCTTCCCTGTTGTGACATATATCTGAGGGTGAGTTTACACTACAATGATGTACTAAAAACGGAAAGGTATTTCCATTGCTTTTTTCACGTATACGACAACGTTGTCAAAACGATCCCCGTTCACACGGATCTACGAAAATGACTAGACGCTGTATTAAGCTGCCAGGCCAGTAGTTGACGATGTCACTTTGTAAAGAAACACCAAAGTCACCTGAAGGCAAGCCTGCAACCTTTAGCCAAAAAGCTTAACAGCTAAAGCTAACACTTCGGCTTTGGCGGTATACGCAGGGAAGGATCAAGAGGCCTTTTATATGGATATCAATGAATAAACAGCTTTTGTGAGGAAATAGGTTAATTTACAGTTTTTCTCGATTGCTTAAACACTATAACCAGGCTTTTGAACTAAAATTTCAAAACCACAATGCCATTTATCAAAAAGCACACCCATTTCACTAAACTATAAACACTATTCCCTGTTTTGACACATGAGTCAGATTTGTTGAACTGTCACTGCAAAACTCTACACACAAATCCCTTCAATTCTCATTGCTTAGACCATGTTATCATTTATAAAGCACTAGCATTCAATATTGTTCACTCAAGTCAGCACAGCTTCAGCTCAGTTAGCACACAATTACCCAGGTGGAAACACTAAGAGTCAAAATTGAACACACATCAATCAGATCCTTCAATAGATAGATAAAAGGGCCCAATCAGTTTATTGAGTTTTGGAACAATGGATCCAGAAAGACATGAAGGAAGAGATCGAGGAGGGATAAGGAGGAGGACGAAGGGCAAGAGCAAGAAGACAAGCAGTCTCAGATGAAATTCAAGCCACTCTAGTTGCCCATGTCTTTATCAATGGTATGACTATGAGGGAGGCTGCAGAGTGTGACAGTGAAGGGAGGGCATCCTTTCTCCTTTATAGTCTTGACTCCCAGAATGTTATCTTTCTAGGCAAATGATGGTATTTCAACCATACGGGGACCACAAGCAACATAACTGACCAGTTTTGGAAATGTTTTGAATTTATTGCACCAGTGTGTTAGACTATGTTGTAGTGTGTGTGATTTTGAGGGCTTGTGTGTCCTGTCTGAGGGCAAAGTTTGGTTTTTCAGCAAAAGTGAATGGTTTTGGGTGTGCTTCATTTTGACCTGAATAGGCTATAGGATGTTTGGGGAATTGGGTGAGACGTGGGAGAGGGTGGTTTCACTTTTTTTGCATTTTTAAGCCCCCAAAACGGCGTCGCCGTCTAAACGAAAGGCACATCTGATAAAATATTTTTACGTTTTCACCCGCGAGCGTTCTCGTGTAAACAGGGCCTAAGTTAGTGTTTTGATTGGTTCCTGTTTTCCTGTTTCCCCCCACCACTCCTTCGTTTCTTTGGTTACTGTCATTTAGCTCAGATGTATCACCTGTGTTTAGTTAATCATCATCATCTGTATCACCTGTGTTCTGTTAATCAGTGTAATCTGTGTTTGTATTTAAGTTCCATCTGTTCTGTCAGTCTTTGTCCGATCTCTGTTACATTTTAGTGTGTGTTGCTACCTGTTCTGCTGTCTTGTGATTTAGGCTACTACATTAAACCTTAATTTGGAAATACATCTTCGTCTACGTCTGCCTTCCTGCAATCACCCGTGACAAACAGCTTCCTGAACAAAATAAAAAAAATGTAGGGCAGGACTTTGATTGGATCATTGTGGTTTGCAATTGGTTTGCAATTGGTCGATCTCATGTGAGTGACAGATTGTCCCGCCCCCATGCCAGTAAACACGTCATCAGAGAAGAGATGTCAACACAAGAGGGAGGGGAAGTTATTTCGAGTAAAGAATATGAAGACACATGTATTTAAAAAAAAAAAATATATATATATATATATATGATGTGCACAAATGAATAATTTATAATAAATACGGCAATATTCCATAAAAAAAATTGTACATGGTGACTTTAAAGAGGCAGTCTGTAAATTTTTGTTGAGGGTGCGCTGGCTGATATGGTTGTTTTGGACTTTTTTTGTAATGGGAAAAAGAGTGCACTGCTAAATACATGAAATTACAAATAGTTATGTCAGGAATTATGAACAATATACCTATCGTTATGCCAATAATGCACTGGGTGAATATGAGACTCAGAATACCTTGTTTTAATACGATTTGATGTGTTATGTCTGGGATTTTATGTCTTATTAAAAAATAATATATAAAACAGACACTAGATAATATGCATTCTGTAAAGCTGCACATGTAAAAGACAAATTACAGAAAACAATGCTATTATCATTTTACTCAAATAGTAGAAAATGCCTTTTGGGCAAATGCCTTTGAGCTATTTTGCACTCTCACAGAGCAGGTGACAGAGGAGGTAATGAAACAGCCCAGTCAGCTTTGTGAATACACACGCACAGAAGCATTCTGGGGAAATGACATTGGCTAGGAAATTAGATTCCCACTGGGAAACAGAACATCCAGGCTAAGAACGGACTCATTTAACTTATGTTGCTGGGCTCAGCCATACACAAAGCGTATTATTTCATTGCTAAATGGTAAATAATAAAGCATCCTGCATGTGTCTGAATTTTGCAACCTTCCTCAATAATATTGATTGAATTAATAGCTGAAAGAGAAAGTTTTCAGCTGACATTTTCTTTTACATGGTTGAGTGTGTGATATACTATTTGTCATAAATATGAAACAGAAAGTTAATTTCCCCTTTATAGGGCATTGTTGCTTTGACAGGTCATTTGACAGGTGAACACTGCATTTTCACCTTGTTTTTGCTGCCTTCTCACTCTATAAGAGATGACATGATATAACATCGGCATTGTGTATTATGCATGTGGTATCTAGACCTTCCCACTAGTACATTCGAAATCAAAAGGTGTCCATTGATTCCTCCAAAAGGCAAATAAAGCAATCTCACGCACCTTCCTCATTGAGATTCACTGTTGAGCTTTGATCTTACCCAATTATGTTGTCTGGACATCTGATGCAAAATCCAGTTCAAGGCTGAATGCTGCCCAACCATGTATTGTACACATTGATCATCCAAAATATGTCACTTTTAATAATGACAGAATTAATACTTTTGCAAATGTATTCAGTATGCATGGGTCCCACTTGTTCCAATCTGTTGCAATGTATTATATTTTTCCAAAATGTGGACTGTTTTGACTTTTTTTCTACAGAGGCTAATGTAGAGGCTAATGTAGAGGCTAATGTAGAGGCTAATGCAGCCTTCCTGTAGCTCAAACAGTAGAGCGCTGG
Organism: Squalius cephalus; assembly: GCF_949319135.1. Classification (NCBI taxonomy): domain Eukaryota; kingdom Metazoa; phylum Chordata; class Actinopteri; order Cypriniformes; family Leuciscidae; genus Squalius; species Squalius cephalus. The sequence continues at coordinate 33,763,211 of NC_137122.1, read as the reverse complement.
CGGTTGCAATGCCAAGGTCATCATGGGTTTGATTCCCAGGGAATGTAAATGTGTACCTTGAAATGCAATGTAAGTTGCTTTGGATAATAGCATCTGCCAAATGCAAATGTATTAATGTAATAGACCAAATAACATACTGAGATGCAAAGCTGAATTTTCAGCATCATTACTCCAGTCTTCAGTGTCATGATCCCCAGAAATCATTCTAATATGATGATTTGATGCTCAAGAAACATTTCTGATTATTATCAATGTTGAAAACAGTTGGGCTGCTTCTTGTGTAAACCATATGTATTTTCTTTGATGAAACTAAAGTTCAAAACAGATTTAAAAAAAATAGATTTGTAACCATTTAAAAGTCCTTAGCACGTTTGATCAACATCCTTAGAAGTATTAAGCTAAAACTAGGCTATTCATTTCCTTTTTAACACTTCTATTGCATTCAGGTCCATTTTGAACTGGAAGAGGTAGACTACATAATTTTTAGTAGCCTACAAATATGACATTTTGTAAGTGTATTGTCATTTTTTTATAAAAGAGATATAACCTTTGGGCTGCATTTTGTTTATAAACATGCTAGTGCATACACACACAATAATTCTGAGATAAAAAAAAAAAAAAAAGATAAACCAATTAATTAATTGTAGAGCAAAAGTAGACCAACATATTTTAAGTTTAAAAAAGGAAAGAGGGAAAAGAAAAAGTCCACATTTCACTTTGCTGCCACCTATTGATGAATCATTGCAGAATTAAAAGGAGATTCAAGCTGTTTATCATAATGTTTTCATAAAAAAGTAAATGTTTATGGAAGTAAAATTAATATATTTTGTTTGAAAACATTTCAGAGTAATATTGTTGTTGTTTTGTTGATGTTGTTTTGTTAGGAAAAGAATATGCAAGTTTAACAAATTTAGACTATTTTGAGCAGTCATGAATTATAAGTTTCAAATTAATTGAATTCTATTTAAATATATATATTATAATTAATATATATATATATATATATACACACACACACACACACACACACACACACATATATATATATATATATATATATCCCTGCATCACACTTGTTTTTGTTGTAGCTCTGTGACATTTTACATTTCAAAGAATTTCTTGATTTTTCAATTAAGTAATGGTAAAAACATTCAAAACCGTTGTGCATTCACTCATTAATGATACGTTACTGATTAGATACATACAATATGGTTTTAGTCCAAAAATATTAATTTATGACTGTTTTATAAGCTTATATTCCACCGGGTCCAAGCAGACCCAGCAATGCAAAAAGTGTGTACAGATTTTTTTTTTTTTAAGCATTAGGAAGAAAAAAAAGAAAACGTACTGATCCCAAACTATCCAACCAGTGTATTATTATTACAAGGACTTGAATTTTTATCTATTCAGAAATGATGAAAACCTCAACTGACCAATCAGAATTAAGCATTCCATATATAGGCATATATATTCTAATTATTTGTTTATATTGAAAATATTAAAATTGTGAAACTGCATGATAATCATTGATTAGTTTTACATGTATTTTTAACTGCATTATAAAATAAGTGCTCTGAGAATCATGAAGTGCACTAAAGCAGGTTCCTTTAATAAAGCGATAATGAAAGCTGGTTTCCTAGGCAGACAGCTGGAGGCTTGTAGACCGATACAAACGCGCTGTGTGGGAGGGAGAATGACAGCGGCTCTGTCAAGGAGGATATTTACATCGGAGAACCGAAACATCACCGCACGTATGATGAAAATACTTTATATGTAAAGAAGGGTTGTGGTTACACCGAATAACATGCGAATAAGGGAGTAAAGAGACATTTAATTGTTCGGGGGTAAGATTTAACCTGTTGTCTTTCTGATAACTGTATCGCTTTTGTCTCTAAATGATGCATGAGCGCTGCTAGATGAATAATGGAAAATATACGCTGCGATTTGATTGTGTGACTATAACAAGTCCCGTGAGAGCAACAAAGCACCTGAAAGAAAGCAGCCTACAGATAGTAGAAAATGATTTGAGATTTTCTCGCAGGGATGGTATGTTTTGAAAAGAAGAAAGTGATTCAATTAGTGCTCACTGAAAGGCGCGTTGACTGCTGTTTTTTTGCCATACTGCTAATAGTGCACTACTAAGTGCACGATTAGTTCGTTTTTCTTACGTAAGTTTTCTTACTTCGTTTGGATTTAGACTTATTGTTTTTTCATACAATTTTTAACACAAATGTCAGAGATTTAACTTGTGCTAAACACACAACAACACTAGGCTATCTATCACAACAAAGCACTCGAGCATCAGGTCCTTTGATTGTTCCTCTTGCATCATTCGTCTGCGTTCATCAGCATTTTCTATATTATTATTTTGGAAAGCTTTTATACATTTCTTGATATTAAATTTCTTGTTTGTGCTTATCATTATCGTCTAACCTTTAGAAAATAAGCGGAGTAAAATGAGTCTCGACAGACCTTGACAGTTCGTCCAGGAACAGGTGTTGCTCTGTGCTTTTTATTTGCATGTTTCAGCACTGTTGACATACAGTATCTTAGTTAACCAGCATGAACCACTATGATACTATATGCTACATGACAGCTTGGTGAATATGATGTACGTCTTTGTGTTTGGTTACAAACTCGTACTGTGTAAATTATTGACAATGAACAATTCCATTTGGTTTGTTCATCACTCACTCAATGCAACACAGTCGGATAAGGCACAAAATGAGCCTAACCGCTCTCTAGTCAGTGACGTAACACTGATATCAAAGATTGCTTTTCTTTTGATCCAGTCATGCATTGCAAGCCCAAGCCTCCTTCAAAGGATGCACTGGCAGATTTCCAAGATGAAGAAGATTTCAGGAGCACGTCCAACATCATCTTGGCTAAGGCTCTGCTCGCTAGAAGTGCCTGATTTGCATTAACAGAATAGATTTTTTGAGATAGCCTACTGTCCCTTCCTAAAATAGAACACATAGGGATGCAATATATCCCTTGACAATTCATCAGTAATGATACACACTCGCATATGCAAACAGATATAAAGAGGACGCTACTTGGACACTTGCACAAAGGCATACAACATATAGCTAAAAGTGAAATGTCGCATATGGTCGACTTAACAGAAAGTGGCTTGAGGCTGCTCTTCACATGCTTTTATTACACTTCACTGTTCAGTCGCTAGAGCCAATTTGACATCACAGGCCCCTTTCATCTCAACTGAACATGCCTATAATATTGCCTATAATGTGTGTATTGAACTTTATTTACATCAGGAATACGTGCAAAATAAAAACACAAAATACATGTTTATCTTGTGAAGATATTGTTAAGATTGATCAGAATATCATCATCTCATGTGATTATGTTACATGGGGTGTTGTATTATTAAAATACTTTAAAATGAAATATCTTAGCTACTTTACATTTTGAGGTAAAGTAAATTTAAAAAATCGAGATATTGATAGTTTTGCATGTAATGTGTTGCATCTAATCTGTTTTGTAAGTTGCCGGCACATGAATAATTCTCATCCTCTTACAGATCATATTTCTTGCACTGTTAAAAAAAGGCCTTTTTGAAAGACATCTCGGGGACTATGGGCTCAAAAGGAGTAGAGAGACGTAAACAGGCCACCCCTGGCCAGACCCCCGAGGGCAATGTGGTGATGAGCTTCAGTTTCGAAAGCTATCAGCTGGAGGAAGAGGACTGCCAGGTGAAAGACATCTCTGATAAAGGAGTGCTGGCCCTTTCAGAACCTGGTGAGTCTCTGCTGCATTTGATCTGCCTTAATGTAAAATCGTCACCTGAGTCACTATTTCATATTTGGTTGGGCAAGGATGAAGACTCACCTTGGTTGGAAAGGTTACATTACTTGGCATGTATGCTGGGTCTAATCATGTTAGGTGGAGAGTCTGTTGTCCCCTCATGTTGCCTGGCTACAAAGGTCATGCTTATTAAATCAAGGGATCAGGAGAACAGGTTACTCCATGATCTTTGGTAAAAGCTAAACATATAATAAGTTCTATTTTACATTTGATACTATATGCACTAAAGACAGCAAGAGGCACAAAAGTGCTTCCATCAATCAGTTCCCCGTCCAGAGAGAGAGAGAGCAAAATGTCAAATGTCTCATACATATGCATAAATATACTTCAAAGAGACTGCAGACTAGGCTGGGAGCCAAATATTTCAAATGCATTTATTTTGAAATGTCACACACAAATAAAACATAGATGGGACAGTGTTTCTAACTCTGACTTGTTGTTTGTGCATACAAATGTGTGTGATTTCTGTGCATAGTGTTTGAAGAACCTATTCCAGACGACCGTTACCATGGGATCTATTTTGCCATGCTCCTGGCTGGAGTGGGCTTCCTGCTGCCTTACAATAGCTTCATTACAGACGTTGACTACCTGCATCATAAATTTCAAGGTACTCCATCATATTTATGCCTCATAACTTACCAAAACTGTGAAATTAATGAATTCACTTGATTTATGTTATTTTTTGTGATTTGTATATCCTCCTGGGACCCAGGAATGCTCTTTTAGTGAATTGTTTTAGTGAATTTCTCTGACGCCATACATGCCAGAGTCTGGATGTCCTGTAAAGATACCAAATGTTTGGAGGTTTTACCATGACAACAACTTTTACTTGGTCTTTAAAAATGACTGACATTAATTTGGTGATCACATTTAGCACTCTTATGGAAATATGATGATATTTTGTAATCATTTAAATCGGACTAATTTTCTAATTGTTTGCCATAAATCAACATCTCAGGAAAATGTTATGGGGTTTCTAATCAAAATATGACTTTTTGTTACAAAACAGCGCATTGATTTCATACATGTCCACTGTAGTGGACACCAGGACTTTAAGCATGTTTATCAGGCATATTGGGAGACACAACAAGAGAATAGCGAAATAATAATTATATGTCAGTATTCATTATGAAATATTAGATATTATTATGAAAAAGTTGGCAATTATTACTCCCATTACTACACTTCTTTTTTCATCACATGTTGCCCCAAGAACACATTAATAGGCAAATTAGATGCAGTGTATAAATACATGGGTTTTGAATGGGTCTACCCATGTATGGCCATTTACCCACATATTGCATAAAGTAAAATGGTATATCAATTAATTCCCTTACATCTTTCATAACATAGTTGAGAATCATCTTTATACAAAATTTGGTTTAAAAAAAAAATCCTGAAAACCTAAAAATGTATTGGTGAATGAGAAAAAAAAAATCCTATTGTTTTTGCCTATACATGTCATTTTATTGTCCTCTACAGTCCTGGTGTCCACCACAGAGGCATAGCATAACATTTGAATAAAACATATTTAAAAATACATTTGTTTCTTATGCTCTAAACAAAGTAATGACATGAACAAAAATGCTAAATTCGATTTATTTTTTTTACAAATGTATATACACAGTACATAGTATATAATAAGATGTGTATAATATATATAAAAAAGTTTGGGGTCAGTTTGATTTTTTTTTAAAGAAATTAATATTTTATTCAGCAATTAAATTGAACAGAAAAACAGTAAAGATACTTATAATGTCACAAATAAATGCTGTTTTTTTTAACTCTCTATAGAATCCTAAAATAATGCACCACTGCTTCCTTTTCACCGAAATAATAAGCAGCACAGCTGTTTTCAGCAGTGACATTATTAAAAAATATATTAAAATAGAGAAAAGTTATTTTAAATGATAATAATTTTTCACAATATTACTGTTTTTTTACAGTAATTTTGATCAATTAAATGCAGCCTTTGAGAGCAAAAATCATACCGACCCCAAATGTTTGAACAGTAGTGTAGACTGTAAACATAATATAAATCAGAAGATTTGTGAATTTTGATGAATTTTAAATATAAAACAAATGATCAGCAGAAGGTGCAACTTGCAACTCAGGTTGTGAATGGGTGATTTCTTCCACGGCTCTTTAGGTTAACATTTCAGTCTTACAATAACTGTTAACTTGTTATGACTATGATTTTTCTTTTAAAACAAATCCAAAAAGGCTCAAACATCTGATTATGTAAATATTTCAGATCTGATATCTGAAAATGCATGAATCTTCTCTTTGTGGTTTGTGCATTCAATTTGGAAGTCATTTCCCCTTTGTCTTCTGTGTCCTTCAGGAACATCTATCGTGTTTGACATGGGTTTAACATATATTCTAGTGGCCCTAGTGGCCGTGATCCTAAACAATGTCCTGGTGGAGATGCTGAGCCTGCACACCAGGATCACTGTGGGTGAGTCTGTTTATCTAGAGAACAAAGGGATGGGGGAGGAGGCCGCTGATTGACCTGAGACAGCTGCTGGCCTGAGGGGAAAGCTGCATCACTCATCTGAACCTGAAGAATAACACTCGCAAAACACAGCGAAATGCACACTAATAAGATGGATCACATATAATGGAAACAGGAGAAAAACAAAGGGAAAGTGGTTGATGACACCAAAAAAACACACACTGCCACAACAAACCCTTCACTAGTGACCTTCAAGAATGGGAGCAAACAGGGAATAATTTCATGCTTTTAAAGAAATAGTTCACCTAAAAATGAACGTACTTACCCTCATGTGGTTTCAAACCTGTAAGGGGCCGAATAATGCTACCTATCAGATTGTGCTACCAACACTATTTGCATTGTTTTAAGGGTAGGTGTATGGTAGGGGTAGGTATGGGTGTTAATAAAGCCTCAAACCACATGAATATGATTCTGGCAGTACAATCTGAGAGGTAGCATTTTTCGCTATCGAATTCTGCTACCTACTGTTTTAATGAGAGGTAGCGGGTAGCACAAATCATCAGAACACCTGCCCATACAGAACGTGTTTTTTTCCATTCCACTGCGCTAGTTTTCCACTGTTTTTCAATGTAAACACGTGCTAGTCTTTAACCATTGCGCTCGCATCTTTTGCAGCGTTTCGCATTCTAAAAATGCGGCACTCAAGTTAAAATAAGTTTAACGTTTAAAAAACGCATCTCTAGGCCGTGCATTTTTTACTCAACTGTCCCGCGTCTCTGTGTGAATGGCCCCATGCATATTTTTTTTCTTCTGTGGAACACACAAGATGTCTCAGTTTTTTTGTCTGTAGGCTCTTAGAAAAAAAGGTTGACTTTTTGGATTCTTGATTCTTTTGCCAAAAAGGTTCTATATAAGGTGAAATGTCCTTAACTATTACATTACTTTTATAAAGTGATCAAGTATGTTTATGATCTGTTAAGTTTAGTTTAAAATAAAGTCAATTAAAACAAAATTTAATTAATTAAAGCTAAATTCATAAAATTACCCCATGATGGGAGCCCATAAAAGGTTCTATACAGTATATAAAGCACCTGACAGAATCCTTTACAGGTTCTATATAGAACCTTTTCTTCTAAGAGTGTACAGTGTAAGTCAGTGGAGTCCAGTTTTTGTTTTGGACCCCATTAACTTTCATTACATGGACAAAAACACTAAGACATTTTTCAAAATGCATTTTTGTGTCCCACAGAAGAAAGAAAGTCATATAAGTTTGGAACAATAGGGTGAGTCAGTGATTTTTGGGTAAACTATCCCTTTAAGAGCCCTCCAAAAACAAATCAGGCCTGTTTAAACATCTACTATATTGAAATATTCAATGATATTACTTGCAAACATAGTTTGATTTTGAGCTGTGCTATGTCAGATTTGTTTATATCTGAGTTCATCTCTTGCAGGTTACCTCTTTGCACTTGGACCTCTGTTTTTTGTCACTATTTTTGATGTGTGGCTGGAGAAGTTCACCACAAAGCAGGCATATGTCGTCAATCTGATGTCTATGGGGACTGTGGCATTTGGATGTACAGGTATTTAGTCATATTTTCCTTTCCGCAGAATCATGTTGGGTTGAGTTAGGCTCAGAACATTGTGTTCTCAACCATTTCCAGACATAACAGTCGTTTACCCTGTTGTGTCTCCAGTGCAGCAGTCCAGTTTCTATGGATACATGGGGATGCTTCCCAAGCGCTACACACAGGGCGTGATGACCGGAGAGAGTAAGAGGCTTTTTGTCATCAGATGTGGTTATGAAAAACCATGATGTTTGGGCAAACTGCAAAAACAAGATTCTCATTGCTTGTTTTTGTGTGTGTGTGTGTGTGTGTGTGTGTGTGTGTGTGTATGTGTGTGTGTAGGCACGGCAGGAGTAATCATTTCACTCAGCCGAATCTTCACCAAACTACTGATCAAAAACGAAAGGGAGAACACCATCATCTTCTTCGTCATTTCCATCTGTATGGTGCTGGTTTGTTTTGTCCTGCACATGCTGGTGCGACGGACACGTTTTGTCAAATACTACACGAGTCTGGCACGACAGGGCCTGTCCCATGCCAAAGACCACTCACACCATGGAACCCAGTACCAGGTCCACCATGATGTAATTGCAGAAGAAGTAAGATTTGTAAGTTTTGCATGTCAAATGTGAGAAGGACATATTAAGATGAACCTGTTTGTGGCCTCTCTCCAATAGTGATTCTGTTGTTGTTCTGAACTAGCAAATGGCATTTTCACCACATCTCAATTTTATTTTATTTTTTTCAGTTTGTGGTGGACATTTGGAATAGTCTTACTCCTTCGATTTCTTTAAAGGGTTAGTTCACCCAAAAATGAAAATTCTGTCAGTAATTACTCACCCTCATGTTGTTCCAACCCCGTAAGACCTTCGTTCATCTTCGGAACACAAATTAAGATATTTTTGATTAAATCTGAGAGTTGTCTCACTCCTCCATAGGCTACTAAGGGACTGAAACTTGCTGGCCCAGAAAATGTATTAAAGACATCGTTAATATAGTCCAAGTGACTACAGTGGCTCAATCTTAAGTTTATAAAGCGACGAGAATACTTTTTGTGCGCAAAAACAAACAAAAATAACGACTTTATTCCACTTTTCATTTCCTTCTCTCAGGGCCTCGGGTCTCTTCACGTAGTGTTTAAGCGTAGCGCGTCTGTGTTGTACGTCACCACGTAGGCTCACTATTGGCCGACGCTGGTCATGTGTGTGATGCGTGGTGACGTGCAACACAGACGCGCTACGCTTAAACACTACGTGAAAAGACCCGAGGCCCTGAGAGAAGGAAATGAAAAGTGGAATAAAGTCGTTATTTTTGTTTGTTTTTGCGCACAAAAAGTATTCTCGTCGCTTTATAAACTTAAGATTAAGCCACTGGAGTCACTTGGACTATATTAACGATGTCTTTAATACATTTTCTGGGCCAGCAAGTTTCAATCCCTTAGTAGCCTATGGAGAAGTGAGACAACTCTCAGATTTAATCAAAAATATCTTAATTTGTGTTCCGAAGATGAACGAAGGTCTTACGGGGTTGGAACAACATGAGGGTGAGTAATTACTGACAGAATTTTCATTTTTAGGTGAACTAACCCTTTAAGGCTAACTTTTTATGAATTCTAATTAAATAACAATTTCTATCTTTTTGCATAATTTCACAAAATTACAGCTTGACTGGCAATGATGCACATTATAAACATACATTAATATTAACATATATTTTGTATTGATATGTATTGATATAAATATATTAATAAATTAATTACAAAAATGAAAACATTAAAAATACAATTTGTACATATTCGCTATATAATACATCAATACATCATAATCTAACAATATTTTAAAAACAAATAAGAAATGCAATTTGCTAATATATACATGTCAAAATATATATAATACATAAATAATATGTAGATATTTATATAGATAGCTTACCTTGAATTTTCATTGATGTTCACTAATGTTTACTTCTTTGTAGCCAAGTGCACTAACTATTCTAAGCTTAAAAGTGTGGAACAAGGGTAAAACAATGAAATATATATCCGACAGGATCCAAAATAGAAGCTTAGCTAAATTAAAACGTTTATTGGAAAGTAAAAAGTTGATGTGCCTGTAGTCATCAAACCCATATAAGCAACTTTAAGATGAGCAGGGTTAAGGCCCGTTCACATCACAAATATAAAAATAACAATATCGTTGGAATCACTTTCAGAATGATTTTTTCCAGCTGATGAATGATAAAAACATTGACAGCCAATCAGAATCCATGCTGATTTAAAGAGCTTGAGCAGTTAAAGCACGACAATAGCAGACAACAAACAGAACGTTATCGTCAGCTGGTGTGGACACTAATATAGTTATTGATATAGTTATCTTGATGGTTATCGTTCTTGTTGTGAACAGGCCTTTAACCCAGTCATATGGTTTGAGTGTGTCCACAATGTGCTCTAGCTTTCTCATACTTTTGCTTTAATTGTTTTTGTCACAATTACTGCTGCCCAGTCCAACATCTGAGGTCAGTTTTAGCAGGCGAAAGTCCCCAAGAATTCTGTGTAAATTAAACAACAAACCTTCTCTCTTTGTAACGGAGGCCAGCTAGTGAGAGCTGTGCAGGTAAACCTCACTCCCCTGATCTCAAGAGCGACTGCCGCTAGGTCTTTAGCATCCTTGTTAGCGCGCCCACTTCCCATGCAGGAAGTGCCGGTTTGAGTCCGTTCGAAGCAGGGCGAGTAGGACCGAGGGGTTTAGAAATAGATAAATTCTGCTGGTAAGTTAATTGAAAGGTTCGTATATCTATTTAACTTAGCTGGACTCTGAAAAGACTGTTTTAGTAATGCATACTCAGCAGTGTTTTCTGTAAAATTCGGTCAGTGCTCTCTGAGACTGAGAAGGACACAGGGAGAGTATGATTTAAGTGCTCACTGCTCACTCAGGTACAGGCAGCCCAGGCAGAGTAATATATGAAAGCACTTCAGAGTAAACTCATGTTTTTCCTGTGGGTGAGTGGTTTTTCCTGTGGGTGACTGAACTCAGAAACGGCACTCAGCCGTTTCTCCCCTCAAGATTTCTTCATCTTGTTTAGAAATCCTAAATGATTGCTAGTGGGATTTCTATCATAATTGGAAATTGATCCTAAATTCTCCATAAATAGATGTTCTAAGAATCAAAACAGATTTTTATTCCTATTATTAATACTAAATTATTACATTTATATTATTTTTTATTATTGTTCAATCTGGTATTTAGAATTGGTCCAAATTCAAATTATGAGAAAATAATTAATGAACAATCCACTACAAATTAAATGAAAGATTTTTTTGACTGGCCAGAATGTACGGCTGATTTTTAAAGTATAGCAAAGACAAAATGCCCCTAAATGAGGCTGCATTTGTATCTTAAAGATTCTCTCTGTTAGTAATTGCTGTGTATTTATTTTTGATATATACAATGCTCTTCTATGCTAGAGCTTAAAGGGTCATTTCACCCGTGGATACATGAATGTGTATTGAAAGTGGGTCATTTATGTAGAAGAAATGTGAAATTATTTTTGAATTTGGAGCTTTCTAGACTGAGAAAAGCCAGAAAATGTATTTTTGGCTTATGTGGATGAAAGACAACAACTCCCAGAATGCACTTGCTTCGCTGCCCTACAAGGCCACTCCCAAGCCACGCCTACCGGTAAGACAGCGAGCGCAGTTGAAAACAACAAGGCAAGGCTACGAGTGAGTCTCCGTGACGAGTTTGCCCAAAATGTCCGGGATTCGGCTTTTGCGTTCTACAGTCGCCATTCATCATGTTTACTGTGGCGAGCAGGACGAGGCTGAGGGGCGCGGGAGAACGGCGCGAGGCCGGTGGCGTGATTACTGACGACCGACACCTGTGAGGCACTGTTCTCGTATCTCGCACGGAGGAGCAGGTATTTTCTTAGCAATGGTAAAACACACATCAACCGATCACGCCACCGGCCTCGCGTCTTTCAACCGATCACGCCACCGGCCTCGCGTCTTTCTCCCGCGGCGCTAGCCTCGTCCTGCTCCCTGTATTACTGTGATTACTGATGAGCGCGCCTGTGAGATGCACCGGTCTCATGGGCTATCTCTCACGGAGGTGTGGGTATTTTCTTAGCAATGTTAAAACGCAAATCAACCGATCACTTGTTTAGCATTCATGTAAACATTAAATTCAGATTCACCAATCGGGGTGAATTCAGTTAGATTGAAACAAAAGGTGAGCATGTAAACAATGGATGGCGACCGCAGAAAGCAAAAGCTGAATCCCGGACATTTTTGTCGATCTCGACGGCCGGACATGTCCGGGAAAAAGAGTATGGTGGTAACCCCTACTACTCAGCTTTCTTCGTCCCTGTTTTCTGCAGGTTTCTGCCGTTGAAATCAAACGCACTCGCACTGATCTGTGATAGGTCTGTTAGCGCATTAGGTCCAACCCCCTATGGGCGGGTTTGAAAGGGTGGATCTAGTGCTTGTAGTCTTAACAGAAATCCCCCCCTCTTACACTTCCTCCTACAATGACGCAAAATGACGATTTTTGTGTCATTGTAGGAGGAAGTGTAAAGAGGTAAATACAGATTTCTCTCGTCTCGGGGGAAAATGAAAAAATGTTGCATGACCATTCAATAGTATGACTGGGTTTCTAACAATGCAAAGCTTAATGCAAATGGGTGAAGTGTCCCTTTAAAGGTGTAGCTACTCTGAAGGGGTATTTCTGCTGAGCAGTTCCCTGTGTGTGCTGCCGTGGGACCCGAACGCTCTTGTTTTATTCTCAGCAAATTAAGGAGAGTGGTTTTACTAGCTGAGCCAGACACTTAATCAAGTAATGGCCTTCCTCACAAAGCCCCTACATTTCTGCAAGTTCATCAAGAGAAGAATTACAATATCTGAATTCAGTGCACGCGCTTACAAAGTTGCAGTAACCTGCTTGATGTGTTAGATTTTGCTACATGTATTAGTGAATGCAAGGTTGCCGTACTGAACTAAAAACAATTATTGATGGTCACTCCACTGTCCTATGTATGCAGATATAATGTATTCAGTATGAATTGTTCAGATGTCCTGTCTGTTTTCAAGGGTAATGGTGCAGTGGGCTCCTCCCCAGCTGAAGACGGATCCACAGATTTTGCTGGAGGAAACACTTACGTAAGGTTTGACGTTCCCAAACCAAAGATTAAACGGAGCTGGCCAGGCATCAAAGGTGTGATCTAACTTACAATACTTTATTTTACATATTACTCCTTAATGCATGTTACAAAGAATGTATGATTTGAGGATGCATCAATATTACAATTGTAGCCTGATTATTATAAATTATTTTCATGTCATGGCCAATAACTGAGTGGTTGATATCAAAAACCTGTATTATTTTGTCTAAATAAAAAATAAAAAAATGCATTTTTTAAATACTACTAATTAATGAAGGCCCAACAACATTATAATATACAATTTGAAGTCATTAGGAGATCTATATTTGTTAAGTTTTTTTAAAGACTGACTATAAGTAAGCATTAGATCACCTCAAACGTAATGTAAAAATATAAACTGTAAATATGTAAATGCAAATATATGTATGTAATATTTTCAGATAACTTATATGTTACTGTTAGTGCATTCCTAATAAGCTAAAATGTGCATGTATTCTACCATTTAAAAGTTTGGGTACATTTTTGGTCACTTTTTGAAAGAAGTCTCTTATGCTCGCAATGGCTGCATTTGACAGTAAAAACAGTGATATTGAGAAATATTACTACAATTTAAAATATATATATTTTTATGTAAATATATATATTTAAAATATAATTTATCCTTGTGATGGTAAAGCTGGATTTTCAGCATCATTACTCCAGTCTTCAGTGTCACATGATCCTTCAGAAATCATTCTAATATGCTGATTTGCTGCTCAAGAAACATTTCTTATTATTATCAATGTTTTTTTCAGGATACTTTTGATAGAAAGTTCAAAGGAACAGCATTTATTTGAAACATTATAAATGGCTTTACTGTCACTTTTAATCTAATGCATCCTTGCTGAATAAATCTTACTGACCTCAAACCTTTGAACAGTAGTGTAAACTGCCAAAAGCACCTAATTTTCATGTTACTGGGTTAATCGAGCAATGACCCCCCTCTGTTGCAGACATGATCCTGCATCGCTATGTGGTTGCCCGGGTGATCTGGACTTACATGCTGTCTATTGCCGTCACGTACTTCATCACGCTGTGTCTTTTTCCTGGACTGGAGTCTGAGATCAGGAACGTCACAATGGGGGAATGGCTGCCCATCCTGATCATGGCCATCTTCAACATATCCGACTTTGTGGGCAAAGTATGTTCAGAGACATGGTGACATAACAGAGTATTTGTCGCTTTGAACGTTCCCTGAAATCATTTGATGTCTAATCTCGTCTGTCCGTGTGTGTAGATCTTGGCAGCCGTCCCGTATGAATGGAACGGAACTCGTCTTCTCTTCTGCTCCTGTGTGCGAGTAGTTTTCATCCCTCTGTTCATCCTGTGTGTGTATCCCGCTCAGAAGCCCATCTTCAGCCACCCGACATGGCCTTGCATCTTCTCTCTCTTCATGGGCATCACTAATGGCTACTTTGGCAGTGTTCCCATGATTCATGCTGCAGGCAAGGTGGCACCTGAGCAGAGGGAGCTGGCAGGTAAATGTATCACTCCGTTTAGATTCATGGAGTATAAATGCAGATGAACAGGTGCTTGTAGACAAGTCTAAACCTTCAGAAAGTTGCATTTATAACCTCCTCTCTAGAGATGCTGCAGGCAGTAAATTTAGTTTGCGTGTTTTTGTCCCACAGGGAACATAATGACTGTGTCCTACATGTCTGGACTGATGTTGGGCTCTGTGGTCGCCTATGCTGCCTACAGTTTCACCGCTTCAAGCTCCATCTTCCACTCAGAGACTGGCTACAACTTCACCCAGGGGTACTAGTGCCCTATAGTCCAAGCCAAAAAAACATATCTGTTCCTGTCATCAATCTCATCAGGCAGCACCTTTGCCACACTGTGTAGCAACTCCGCAGTTCCCATAAATCAGACCTCTGCTGCGGGCTTCTTTTGGCCCACCTGCAATGCTGTGTGCCTGTGAATGTAGTCAAATAGATGAAGAAACAAGCTTTGACACTGTAAAGAGTTATATATATATATATATGTGTGTGTTCTAAGTTGTGTTGCCTCTTTTGTTCTCTGAGAGTGTTATCTTCATGTTGCCAAATGTTCTTTGAAGGCGCTTTGGTCAAGATGCCAAATGTTAGTTGTGTGGTGATAAAGCTGGCAGCACTGTGAAAATCACTGTGGGGTTTCTTCTGGTTTAAAGTCTGACTCCACATTTTGTGTTGTTATATGGTATTGACAGACAAACATGAACGTACATTCTGACAAGTCTGAGGAACTGTACTAGATGAGGGTCGTTATGTCTGGATGCATGTAAAAGGGATTTGCCGAAAAGAAAATCATAGTGCAATATGGATACTGGACCTTTTTGCTAAAGCTAACTGAATGTAAACATATCTAAATAAATGGGTTTTTTTTCTTCTTTGTAAACTTTCCTGCATTTTTCTTTGATATATTTTTTTTAGTAAAGTTATCTTCATTTGGGGTGTGTGACAGTATTATTTTAAAACTGCAGTCAAGTCAAAGTCACCTTTGTTTATATAGCGCTTTATACATTACTGATGGTTTCAAAGCAGCTTTACAGTGATAAACAGGAAAATATTGATCCCATGATGCAAAAAGCAATGATGCTGTAAAGCAGTTCTAAAAAGAAAATAGAGTCATTGTTCAGCTAAAGTCAATTCAGTGTTGACTCAGTTCTGTTCAATAGCTGATTAAAGTTCATCAATTATGGATTGAGTTAAATTCAACTATAGCTAAAAGAGCTCTGCACAAAATAGTAATGTCATCTTATAGCCCAGTTCAGTTATCATCCAATAGTATCAGTGCAGTCAAATCAATAATATTCCTGAATATTAAGTGTCCCTAACTAAACAAGCCAGAGGCAACTGGCATGTAACCCAAACTCCATTGGTGACAGAAATAGAGAGAGAGAAAAAAACAACTTGGGAGAAACCAGGCTGAGTCAGGGCCTGTTCTCCTCAGGCCAAATGAACGAACAAGGCATGATTGATTCCCGGCTACATCACAAGTCAGATTGTGGATTGATGTCATTCAGTATATTTCATCCAGTTCATAAAATGCCATCACAGTGACCCGAACATCCATTTTTGAAATGACAAAATCCTTACATGAAAGATTAACTGTAAGATTTAATAAACCTGATTGTATTTTGCAGCTGCAGTTCATTAGGCCTATTCATTAAGAAAATGTAATGCATAAAGTAATATTATGGCTCCTTCCCACACAATTTATATGATGTTAAAATCATTTAGAATAGCATAGATTCATATTTAAAGGGATAGTTCATCCACAAATGGAAATTCTATCATCATTTACTCGCCCTCAAATGTATCCAAACCTGTATGAATGTTTTGCTTAAAGGGACAGTTCACCCACTGTCAAATGAAATTTCAATGAAAACTCTAGAATTTTCTAGAAGGAACTATCCCTTTAAGCTTCCCTTTTTTGAGACTCGAGTTTAACTTTTTATGTCACAAAGCATAGGCCTATGTGTTTGAATGTAATAATTCTCGTTGTTATATCACATTCCTAGAGCAACTGTGAGCGATTTCTACATCACGCATGTTCGTTTGTTGGATGATTGGCTCACAAGAGCGGGCCGTGGTTATTTCTTCTTCTTCTTCTTTTCTTTATAGAGCCTAGGGCTGTCACAGGGACATATAAGATGTCTATAATAAGACACATATTTCAGTAATATCAATTAGATCTCGGGCCATTTTATGTTAGGTATTAAACACGCAACATGTACAATCTTCAAGACAGCAGATGGCGCTGCTGCACTAAGTACGTTTTCAGACTAGCATACATTACATAAACACTGTCCAGTGTTCTTGGCAAAACACTAAGTTTTATATAATTTTATGTTGGCTGCATGCGTTACAATTCTGTTTACAGATAAATCTGATTAAACAGAAATTATAGCTTAATATATAGCCTATACACCACGACCAACAGCTCATGCTATATAAAAAAATGCAGCTCATATCCTCATGTGCTACTGCAGAGAGCAGATGATTCACTGGTTAACGGCAGGACATTCTGGAGATACTCTGTACTGTGGTGATATGGGATAATCAGCCAAATCCATTACAATTTACAGCGACTCAGTGAGAATAAAAATGCAATTTGCAATCAAATTCTAGGCAGTAGATCCCTGTCTGGATAGCAGACACAGAACAGATTTCCTCCTAATTTAGCTGACATATTCTTAGCTAATACATTCACACAAAACCTGCTGGGTTGGTATTAGCCCTCACCCAATTATTTTTACTGAATATAATGACAGTAGTCATGTTATTAGGTTTTAATTGCATGCAGCAGGAAAAGCTTATTTCCATAATTTTAAAATATTTAGTCACTAGATTTGCAGTAGGCCAACTTTTACTACATGGCCAGGACAGCCCTCCTGTGGGCGGCAACCTGAGGCTGCTCAAGGGCACAATGGTGATGATGGGAGATCCAGGTCAATCTCCAGCTCATCAATTGACTCTACTGGGGTTTCAAAATAGCAACCCTTAAAGGGACAGTTCACCCAAAAATGAAAATTCTGTCATCATTTACTCACCCTTGTGTCATTCCAAACCCGTAAGACTTTCGTTCATCTTCGGAACACAAATAAAGATATTTTTATAAATTCTGCGAGATTTCTGTCCCTCCTTTGACAGCTATGCAAACCACTTTGATGCTTCATAAAGTTCATAAAGAGATCGTAAAACTAATGCAAATGAATTGAGCGCTTTAGTAAAAAAGTTCTCTAAATCGCTTTATATCATGAACAGATTGAATTTAGGCTTTTATTCACATATAAACATTCATCAACTCACATGTCAGTTGGGGTAAACTTGCAAGAACCAATGAGGTTCATTCTTGTGTGTTACGCAGCACATTTGAGCTTCTGCAAGAACCAATGAGGTTTGTTCTCATGTGTCAAGCAAGTACGGTTGAGCTTCTGTTTATGTTCGCTGATCAATGTTTATATGTGAATAAAAGCCTAAATTCAATCTGTTCATCATATTGCGATCATTCATCATAAAGCCATAGTGTCTCTTCAATTCATATGGATTAGTTTTATGATCTCTTTATGAACTTTTTGAATCGTCAAAGTGGTAGTTGCGTAGCTGTCAATGGAGGGACAGAAATCTCTCAGATTTCATTAAAAATATCTTCATTTGTGTTCCAGTAACTCTATAGTAAGTACATGTAGTTAATTAATATTACTCAGTACTTATTTGAGTACAATTCAAGTACAATGTAACTACATTACCCTAAAATAAAGTGTAACCAAAATGTTATACCACAATCTGACTTTCCCTCAAGTAGCATAAAATGACAGGAATTTCTCATGCGTGAGGATTTATCTGCTACCATTTTCCCACACACTCTTGTTTTCACAAAACCACCTGAGCGTACCGTAGAAACATTATGTATAGTAGTCTTGTAACCACGCTGGCCTAATTAACTCCATAGAGAATTAAAATAGGGTGTAGACTTGGTTACAATGAGGCTTCTAATTTTGGTCTAGCCGCTGGAGGGTTTCTGCTGTCTAATAGTACAGTTCCTGAACATTTTTCACTCTGCTCTAGTTCTCTGGCACTTTGTTTTGAGCAGCTTCCAAAACTCTAGAGGAGATGGATCAACTCGTTGAAAGTTAAACGGGCCAGGATGTGCCAACTGACATCCAATTCATCACTGGGAATCATCTTCTATCCTTCGTTATAATCCCACTTTGCTCCCTGTCCTCCAAACTGGAAACACACCACAATGTCAGAAACGTACGTTTTTCTGACCTTGGTTATTTTGTTTAACTGCACTGCAACTCACTAAAAAAAATGTTTAAATGATATATCGATTTAACTTGACATTTATTTTTAAACAAAAATTACACTACCATTCAAAAGCTTGGGGTCTGGAAGATCTTTTAAATGTTTTTGAAAACTGCATTTATTAAATCAAAGATTCAGTAAAAACAGTAATATTGTGAAATATTGTGGCTATTCTAAATTTCTATTCTAATATATTTTCAAATGTAATTTATTCAGCAAAGCTGAATTTTCATCATCGTAAGTGTCACATGATCCTTCAGAAATCAATCAAATATGATGATTTGATTTGATGCTCAAAAAACATTTATTATTATTATCAATACTTAAAACAATTCTGCTGCTTAATATTCTTGTGGAAACAAAACATTTTTTTCAGGATTCTTTGAATAGGAAGTTAAAAACAGCATTTATTTCAAATAGAAATCATTTGTAAAGAATATAAATGTCTTTACTGTCACTTTTGATCAATTTAATGTATGCTTGCTGAATGAATGTATTAATTTCTTTCCAAAAGCTTTGAGAGAGTGAGTTCACCAGAGACGTTTGCCATGGACGATGGTGAATATTAGGAAATATCTGACAGCAGGGTGCCACAACTGACCAATGAGAATCAAGTTTTCCAAACTGCAGTGAAATAACTCATTTCTAACTTACACTGTTGGCCAGTAACAATTCAGAATCTGTCTCTCATTGATTTATCATTGTTGTCATAGTTTTGTTATCATTGTTGTCACTGACTGTCTAGTTTACTATGTTTCAAAGCTAAACGGTATCTCCTTGTAAACATGCCACTTAGTCCTTCCCTTGAGAAAGTAGGTGATTTTTATTTGTGTTTCCAAGCTGTGGTGAAATATTATTGTTCTTTGTAGCGAGCTTCTCAGTTAGTCAAGGACATTGCCAAAATTGCATTCATACTCTTTCTCTGACATGCACATACTCAGGACTACACAGTATCTAATAGCGGTTTCATCTTGTACAAGTGTCAGCACACTCAAGCAAATACTAGATGTGTATGTGTTACTTTCCTCCAGGGACGATACAATAAATGTACACTGGCAATGGAGTTATTTTGCTTGAAGGTTAAACTCATGAAAAAGACATGTGAATGGTTTAAATTGTGAGTGTGTCAGAGCGAGAGTCTCAGGCGTGACAGACATACTGATTACAAGGAGGTGCACTCTCAAGGGATGGAGCAGATCGTGAACATCATACCAACATACTACAAATTTTTCCCGCTTTGAGACCTCTAATCGAGACAGTGTTGAATGTTTAATGACATGCCAGACACTGTGGCCCCAATCTTATGACTTATGCCTTCTTAGCCAGGAAGTGTACTGAGAAGTCCCATTTTATACTGAGAGCTTTCTAAAGATCATCATATAAGGAACTAATTCGACAGCAAATTACATATTCGAACCATTTATGCTGACCAAATTTTAAAAATGACTTGTTAGAGCGTGTAAGTTATTTGATTTATACTTTCTTTCTTTTTTTCTACACTGCATCGCTAAATACTTCTGAACTATAGTACATTGTTAGTGATGGTGAAAATACATATATATGCACTACCAGTCAAAAGTTTGTAATAATTAAGTTTAATGCCATATTAGAATGATTTCTGAAGGATTATGTGATACCAAAGTCTGGAGTAATAATACTGAAAATTCAGCATTGCATCACAGGAATAAATAAGGCTACATTTTAAAATATATTCAAATAAAAAAGTTAATTTAAATAATAGTTATATGTAATCTTTCATAGTATTACTGTTTTTACTGTATTTTCCATTAAATATATGCAGCCTTGGTGAGTATTAGAGACTTCTTTTTTATTCTTAAGAAAATTCTTAATTATTCCAAACTTTTGGTTGGTATTGTATAGTCCTTTATTATGTAATGAGACAGTAAGCAAGTACTGGGACATGAAAGATAAAATTGTAAAAGAAGATTTCTATTTCAAACTAAATAATAGTGCAAAGAAATCCATCTTTCAAACATGTTTACTCAAATACACTTTGATATAGCTATAATAACAATTTATATTTTAGAGATGTCAGGACGGATGTAGCAGGAAATAACTGTATAGCACTGGTTGTGGGTATGGTGAAGCTTAAAGTTTGTTGTCTTTATATAAAATAAAAACTTTATTTATTTGTCCATCTGCTCTGATAAAATGTCCTATATTCATCAAACCACATTCATCTGCGTAGAACAACATAGCCGAAGCACAACCAAGAAAATGCTCTTCTGCAAGATTTAATGGACAAAAGTTATATAGTGTAGCTTTAAACAGTATTTGCCTAATATTCAACTTTTGGATTCATGCATTTAAAAAATGTGGATGCAGCTTCAGCCTTGCATTCCTCAGCACTTGAAAAAAAAAAAAGGACACAAACTCCCCTTTCCGTAGTGCAAGTGGTCAATACAATTTTAAAAAGCATGCACAGATACACACTTTGAAGATTCCAGAAAACTTTGGTATTCTTATATTTAAGTGTACTATTATTTAGGACACACTACTTCTAATGTTGCATGCTGTTCAGGAAAAATATGTGGCAAACTAGGATACAGTCACAGTCTAGTCGTTCATTTTCGACTTGGCCAACAGATGGGGTGCTTCTAAAGTTTGTTGGGTTAGATGTCTTATAGCAGCACATTCATTTCCATGCTAGCTGGTTTGAAGTTATTGTACAGTCGTCTTGTAATAGCCACTTGTGGGTGTCTGAATTACCATGAACCAGTTAATGGCAGGGATACAGGGACTGTAATGAACAGACTTACATTTGACACAGCTGCTCCAGACAGTGCTAAGAGTCGGACTTGACTGTGAAGGTGCTAATGTGGCTACACTAGATGACTCATAGAGCAGGAGAAACACTGGGAAGGACAGATGCAGCTGAAACTGAAGACAAAAACACATTGTTTAAGAAACGGAAATATCTACACAAGCTTAATGTATCATGCTATCAGCTAAGTCTGAAAAGACCAGCTTAACATGGATTTCCATGCTGGTCCTGGCTAGTTTATGCTGGTTATTGCTTATTTTCAACAAACCGGCATTCTATGGGAGGGGCCAGCGTCCAAAAGACATGGTGGTTATCAGGGTTGGTGAAAAGCATTACAAGTAACACGAGTTATGTTTCAAGTTACTAGTAAAGTAACGCATTACTGTTAAATTTACAACAAAATATCTGAGTTACTTTGTTTTCCTGTTTATTCACTGATACTTCTGCTGTCCCCATGTTGAGAGAAATAGTGAATGCAGAAGTGTTGTGTCGCTGTGTAAACATGATACATATTGTAGTTCTATCTAGACTACGTGTGAGCAGGCATTTACTCAGAAGGCTATTCCTCAAAATGAATAAAAACAGTGAAATGCAAACTAAGAATATTATGCAAACCTGCAATAATTTAAATGTTAACACTAATATAGGGTGAATAGTGGTAAAGTGGGACACTTTCTGATAATTTACCTTCTGCATAATGTTTTATTATGATCCAAATGTCTTAGCCCCTCATATGATACTATTCTAAATAGCTTAAGAGCTCTACTCTACTATACAGAATAAAAAAGAAAGAAACATTAAACACAGGATGGATGACTCTTCCTCAAACACACACTGACCCCAAACCACATTTTTCCAGGCGCTACTGTCAAACTGGGACACCTTTATTGGCAAACTGGGACACTTCAAACACATTAAATTGTTACTCAAATGTATGCCCAATGAATTAAATACACAATAACAATATAAACAACAACAAGAAAAATAATAAAAATCACTTTTTTTTAAGGAGGGGTGCAGGTACAGCAGATTCTTTCCACCCCTCCCTCCCTCGCCTGTCCACAATATTTTGTATTGGGTTTAGTTTATTTCATATAAATTTAAAAAATAGAAATCTTCATACACATTTCTTCTTATAGGCTAATTTTGTTCCACACAGGCTAAGTTTCATTTCTTTTTGTTGAAAAGTTTTTTGCAAATATTGCAAATGTCCCAGCCATACAAGCATGTATCCTCCATCTTTCTTCTTTTTTTTTTCTTTTCTTTTTTTTTTTTTTGGAATTGGCATTGTTTTTTAAAATCAGTTTACAATCTTTGTTGAAATATGTAGCTAGCTAACTAAATTTATGAGGGGCATAAAAAAAGGGAACTCAATTCCCCCATTAGAATGACTTAAATGGCTGTCCCAGTTTGCCAGTAATACCCTGTCCCAGTTTAACAATACGCTATTGGCAAACTGGGACAGTGTCAAAATCACATAAAAAACAACAAAAAAAGATTCATATGAATGTGATTTTTACAAATTCAGATTCACCATTACATCCTATAACAAAATATATAACAATTACAAATTATCCATGAGTGTTTTAATTTTTATAAGCTTAACAATATTCACCTCAGAATGCTATGTCATTTTACTTTACCATCACGGTTCACTGTAAGGTTGTTGAATATGGTGTGCCACACCCCCGGAAGTGATGTCATAGCCACAGAATCTATATTTTTTTATCACATACTTGCTTATGATGAGCTCAGTGTTGATTTTTAGTAATGGAATCATTTACATGTAAAGATAGAAATTAAAAAGCTTAACTGTCCCACTTTACCCATTGTCCCACTTTACCACTATTCACCCTACTTTTTGTATTTAATCTCACTTTATCAACCACTGTCTTTGCTGACCTTTGATGGTACAATTCAACCATGCTAAATGACTTTAGATCAGCATCACATTTGTGTTTCTTTTTTTAATTTATTTGCTGAAGTAAGAGGCTGTGTCCGAAATCGCATACTCTCTTAAATAGGTAGGACTACTTATTTTGAGTAAGTAATTATTTTACGAGATCACGACCGCTAAAAAAGTACATTCTATAGTATGAATGTGTGTTGAACGTAATCTGGACGTACTACATTCGCCATGTTGTCATTATCACGTGACCTACCAGCGTCAGTTACGTCGCTTCACTGCCTTTCATAAATCCTCTCCCGTGTCCATCGTATGCACACTTCAGAATCTCGCCAGAAGAAGTAGGTAATCCGGGTACTTTTTGCCTAATCTTTTATCAGTACCGTGAATTTGGACATACTTATTTTGTCACGTACTGTTTTTCGCCAACTATATAGTAGGGAAGTGTGTGTTTTCGGATGCAGTTAGAGTATACTTTTCGTGTACGTCCTTTCTTCCGCAATCCAGAATTGGCAGCACATAGGTTTGTTTGAACTGCGCCCTCTACTGTACAACCGTGAATTTGCATTTCCTTCAGGCTGAGGCTGAATCATTTCACTTTTGGTGTGAAAAAGGGCCTTTACATTTGGCAAAAATAGAACTTTTGTTTTGTTCGTTATTAAAATAAAGTAAGCAAGTCCAGCCCAGGTGAGAAAAAGTAACACAGAAGTAATGTAACTCTTTACTTTCCATAAAAAGTAGCCAAGTAACACAATTAATTACTTTTTGAGAAAGTAACGCAATATTGTAAGGCAGCGGCCATTTGCACTTATAGTGCAAATAGACACTTTGATATGGGGGGCAACTTTCCCCAAACACTGGTGGTTATCAGCAATGCTTGCTTTTTATTTATTTGTTTTCACAGGATTTGTTTAAAAAATGAATATTAGAAAGAATATGAATGTGTTGCCAGTGATTAAGATGAAAAGTAAAGGCAGTAATTTCCAAGGCAGTGAAACCAATTAATTTGTTGCTTAAGAGATATTCCAGAAAGTGATCGACATTGCGTTTTTGCTCTTTGATTTTTACAGAGGAATCACATAGAGACCACATGCTGGCTCTGTTTTCTTTTCTTTTTTATTCTTTTTCTCTGATAGCGCCGCATCCTGCCTTTCTACCTCTGGATTATGAGATAAGCGCAGGCAAAATATCCACTTTGAGCAGAAAACGCAATCAGGATTATGATTGTGTTGTATGGTACTGAATACAAATCAAGTGTCATGACTATAATTCAGGTTCCATTCTATTCGCATGCTAAACCTCTTTTACGGTTAAAAGTGGTACAAACCTGATTTGGGATATCATTTATGAAGCTCATTTTTTTATAACACACAAGGCATTAGCTGTAGTTTACAGGGCTTTTTGTGAAAACCAGGCTTATATGGGATTATGCATTTACTTTTTTATGGCTTCAGTGGCAGGTTATGGATTGGATTATGATTTGACAGGAAGAGACAGAGGTACAGATTAGCGTGACCTCAATTTTCACTTACACATGCACTCAATATGGGATTGAATTTCAGATCAGGTGTTACACAGGGAGCTTTTTTTAATCTGGGCCAGGGAGTGTCTGATGGTTTTGAATGAAGGCGCTGAGCATGTCCACTGATCCCTCACTTTCTCTAGGCCAACTTTTTATTATATATATATCTGCTATTGGTACTTATTATTTTCAAAACAATTTTCAAAGCATTTTGTGGAACCAGAACCATGTGAAATATGTTCCCTCGAGAAAAAGAAAATTGGTTTCCCATTAGCTCTCAATATATGGTAGTTCTCCATTTTACAGCAACCAGCATGACTCCACTGAAATGGCTGCTGGTAGGATTCCTGTATTGTGTCGAAAAGGAGAGCATATAAACCTTGTGACGTCCATTTTGGTAAGCCAGCATTCAATGAAAGTCATTTTATGAATTGAAGCTGTGCTGTAACTCTTCCCTCGTCAGGCTTCACAGTTGAGTTCAAGTGCGTTTTATTGTTCTATAAACCTGGTTTGTCAGGCCAACCACTGTTCTCTTCTTCCACTAACAGTTTTCACAATGTTAATGGTTCAAAAAGGACTGCATGTACTGTAGGAAAACTCATATTTAATTTCTATTAAATGATTCAGTGAAAAACTTTAGCTGCAGAGGGTAATTTGAGGGATGGGTAATTTAATATAAGAAATATCTTGATTTGTAGTTGGTTTGGCTTATTTTAATGCTTGTTTTGTCTTATTTTATTAAATCTTTTTAGGTCATCTTGAGCCCCCTGGTTGACAACAACTGCAATACAACATCAATAGGAATTTCAATAAAACCTCTTCAGGATTGATTTTAAAGCTCATATGGGGGTAAGTACTGTACCAAAAATACGTCATTTAAAACTACTAGAAGATTTCTGATAAAGATGACACAATATCCAAAAAGAACTCTTAAGAATCAACTAGAAATCAAATAAACCTGTATATTCACTAGATCACATTTGACTTGATCCCATTAGATTTTGAAAAATTCCTTAGGGTTTATTTTTTTACCATAATATGAATGCTTTAAACAATCCTTGTAAGAACAGCAACGATTTCAGTCTTGACAAATGCTCTGTTCAAAAGAAGACAGCCAAGTCACAGGAGTATTTAGATAATGTTGTTTCACTGAATACAGCTGGCACAGCAATTCAGACAACATCGGATCTTGCCATGCGAATTGCAGGGTGTGTTTTCAATATCCAAGCCACATTTACTGTCACTATAAAGCACCCCCAAGGATGTCTGGGATGCCTGTAAAAAATTTCATCCATCAATGCTCCTTTCAAGCGATCACAAATCCAGGAAAAACGATTTGACAGCAAGGACATGGGTGTGGGTTTTTGTAATAAAACATGTTGATTGAATCTGTGCAAAATTATAAAAAACATTCTAAGGTCTTCAGATGATGGGATGGCTTCTGTTTGTCATGCTCCCGGCCTCTGCTCTGTTAAAGGCCATGCAGGCTGGGCTGGTATGACCCAGATTTGCAGACAGCTGTTTCTATGCATTGGACACACCCCAGAGAGCACAGGAGATGGAGCCATTAGAAATTAAAAGGAAACAAAGTGCGATCAGCCTTGCTGGGCTTGAAATAGCATATATGTTTTACTGCTCCTTCCTGCCAATCCTTTATTCAGGTTTTATCATTTTATTCTCCCCACACAGCTGGGAATCTCGTTCTGGAGAAGGGGTGCTGGTAACAGCTTATTTGGTCTGAGCCAGAAAGCTCATAAGGCAAAATGAGTAATGAAGGTTTCCACCCATGCGGTATGACTAACATTTTAGAGACATTACATCCTTGGAGGAAAAACACTGCTTGCTACTAGGATTCAAACATGGCAAGGGCTGCTTCACAATGCTGAAGTAAATGTGTTTGACAGTCAATCCCTGCAGACATGAGCTGCAATTATATAATGTGTTGCTTGAGTTTAGAACTACACAATGCCAAAGGTAGTTGAAATTCGTGGTTTGCGTTCACCACACATGCTACATTTTAAGCGAGAACATTATTATCCAGCTGACATATTTTCTACCGCAGCCCAGCAAAACAATTACGAGTGTGATAATGCTTTTGTACAAGTTCTATAAACTAGGAAACTAGAAGTTAATATGAGTACGCTTTTAAAAAAATATGAATAATCTATGAATTTTACAGTAAAAAAAGGCAGCTGTGGTTGCCAGAACTTTACTGTACAAATACGGCAGCTACATTTTGACCTTAAATTTACAATAAAAAAAAAAAAAAAAACATGAATTTCATCGACTGAAGTCATGTTAACTACCAAATCACTAAAATCTGTTTTTTACCTTTATAATACTGGCAACCATCATTAAAAAACAGGTGTTAGACAAAAGAAAGCCAAAGTTCATCACATGTAGCTTTTACTCAAGCTGAGGTAAATACACAAGCTGACGCACACAGTGTCATACACACAAACACAAAACACCATCATAGTAACACACACGACACTAAAATAATGCAATAAACATGAATTTAACATTAACAACATAAAACGTAACATAAAACCCTATATAGATGATAAGAAAAAACTAAGAAAAGAAACTTCTTAGTAGAGTATTCTCCGTATAAAGTCCCGTTAACAGGTTTTTACTGTAGCATTTTTACGGCCGTTAAAATTACAATAATTTTTTTACAGTGTAACTTACATTTTAGACACAATAATACTTAGTGTTTTTTGCTTCATCAAAAAAAAATGACAAACAAAGCTACAACAGAATGAACTGTTGAGTCTCTGTGGACACACAGTAACATTTATTTTCCAAATGAATCAGTGGCTGTGTCCGAAATCACCCCCTATACCCTTATCCACCTTATTTTTCAGGTAAGAGCGGGCGCGGCCATTTGTAATTTTAATGTGTCTGGCTTCTACTGTCATCCGCTCCCAGTTATGTAAGGGATAATGTATAGCGAGGCGGTTGTTATAGCGAATAACAACCCCGACAGGCTGAACGGTCGCGGAGGGGTCTTGAATCAGCCTGAAGGGGTTGTTATTCGCTATAACAACCGCCTCGCTATACATTATCCCGCTTAATACATGGCTACCTACAAAATAACTAAATAATTTGACACAAATTATTGATTTAAAAAGGAGTTTATTGATTTAAAAACGATTGTATTGCTTCCGCTAAAGAAAATAGTCCGTTCTGCGTCCATAGCAACGCTCTGTTTTTCATGGCAACGGTCTGTTATAGTTCGCAGCGGTCTGTTATCATATCAAGAAATAACAGACCGCATTCTACATTGGGATTCAACCAAGCCATGTAATAATTTTAGATAAGTGTTTTTTTTAGATCAGAAAGTGTTACAGAAAATCCCTGCTTTTCTGTAGCAGTCACACAGACAAAACACAGTGAAAAGTCTCTGTGATTTTTGTCTGTGTGTATCAGCACTTTTGAAGCAACAAAAAGGTATATAATATTATAGCCTACACCTTAATCAAATGGAAGTTATCGTGAGAAATGTGACACGAGAGTCTTTATAAAAGCCAACAGGATTTCGGCATACAGCAATGCCATTATTCATCTGAAAGTGTTGTTAGCAACATGCACATATTTCCTGAGCATTAGCACGACACCGTCAGCTGGATATAGAACATCTACAGTGACAGTTTCATTAAAGTCTTTCAAACATTTGTCTCTCATTCTTGTAATATGAAGTTGCTTTTGTGCCAAAGCGGCAAAGCTTCTCTCTCATCTGCGTGCACTTGTCTACTTTGTGGAGTGACACGAGCAGCTGCATCTGGGCGCCTTTTCAGAGTAGGAAGCCGATACTCATGATGTCATGATTAAAAGAATGCTGAAAAGACCGAGTGTAACTGTAAGGTATTGTTTGGCATGCTAAGTCCCGGCTCCTGGGGTGAGCTGTGGTTTTCATGCCCTGAAATGGCATGCATGTTGCGGTTGATAAAGGCTGACGCCCGCACTCTAGAGGCCTCAGATTCACACACTACGCAAACCACACACGGGTAGATGAAAATGGAGTGTGGGTGCATTCAGAACGAGAAGACGGTGCATATTAACGGGAGTTTGTTTTTGTCATGCTATGCTATTTTTGCACAGTCGCTAGCAAACTTCAAAGCCACTTCCACGCAGGGTTTTTGCACACGGGTACAATGCACATTGCTCTTTGTTGCATAAAACCTAACTTCCTTTTATTCCAGCAGCTGCTGAACATGATGATTACTGTGATTTAGTAATGAGTAAAACGTTCGACTGTTGTTGATTTCAATGGTTTTGTGCAGCAATATAGCCTGTTTGTATCAAGCCATCATCCTCTTTCTATCAAGCTTTATGCTGCCTTCCTTAAATATATATGTCAATATTTCACGACACATTTACCAAACCGAATAAAATATATAAAAATAATAACCTTGATCGTGGTCAGAAGCAATGAAATATTTTTTTTTTATCCCTAATGCATGCACTTGATATTTTTCAAATCCATGCAGGTTTACAGAAATTTAGGCATCCATCATCCCGGTCATAGTTTCCCAAGAGATCAATAATGCAAAATGACACTTTTTATATGCAGGCTCAAAGCGAAAGCCTTCCATTTTCTGTGTGATTTATTTCTGTGCTAGAAGCTGTCACCTTCCATCACGGCAGCTTTTATCACTAAATAAAAAGCCGTGCTATAAATCGCAAGCATCGTGGGTCGATGTATCACAATGCACTGATGCTCACGCTGCGCCACAGCAATCCTGCTCTTCATCTGACCAATTTATTCAAAGCATCAGGCCTTTATTTAACACAGGAGAGGTCAGATGACCTTCCAAGGTAGGTGCGCCTGGGTTAATGGCAAACAGCTGAAGCACATCACATTGTATATCCCAGTATTCATGGCCAGCTACACTTACCATCCAGCTCTGAGTCACCTTCATGCACATAAAGACTATTCAGACTCAGATAAGCATCACGGTAGCACAAAATCAATATTGTGTTTTTGTTGCTTCATGTCCTAAAACATGTCTTTTTTGATTTGTGGCACAGTCTTTGATTGCATCACTTGCTGAATGTTTATCTTTTTATCTTTTAGAACGTAGCTTAAGGATGACATAAAAAAATCCACACCTGTTCATTTAGATTTACATACTGCTCTTGTATTACTATCATGCATTTATAACCACTGGCATTTATAATTAGCCATTTAATGTGACTAGGTTCCCATAAACTGTTTATTTACGATACCATGCTGCATTCGGCAGCAGTTTTAATCTTCTATGTATTGACACAGAAAACAAATGCATCAAACAAAATTATTTCTATTGTATGTGATTGATGACATGAGAG
This sequence comes from Squalius cephalus, assembly GCF_949319135.1. NCBI lineage: Eukaryota > Metazoa > Chordata > Actinopteri > Cypriniformes > Leuciscidae > Squalius > Squalius cephalus. Next base: position 33,732,834 of record NC_137122.1, on the reverse strand, counting down.
CAAATGAGCAAGACTGATGGAGTCCAGTAACAAAGCAGAAAATGACTGTCATTTGTCCCTCTTCTATGGATCAATACGAATACAATGAATTCTGAAAACGTCATAGGAGGGTTTTGTTCCACCGCTTGTTTGTCACGGCTCTCATAACCAAATAAAATAAGCCGACGAACAGTTTAATAGCATCTCATGCTCCTTTTTTAGGGTCTCTATGCTGTTAGTACATTCCACTTTTCAACCACAGTCAGCTCTACTACAGTAAGAAGTCCTACGTCTAAAATCAAGAGTGGGAAGCTTTAGCGATGGCATGCAACACTGGCATGTATGCACATTTAAGCATTTTAAAGGCAAAAACAACATGTTTTGTGGTAAATTGAATCATAAATGGGTTTTGCTGAAACTCTAGTGTACATGGTCTGGAAATGTAAATAAACAGATCTAACTCGTATTATAAGCCATTATAAGACAATTCCAAACCTATATTTAAAACTTCAAACGTATATTATTGTATGAAAAGAATATAAGCACCAGTGGCAGAGCTTGTGGGTACCTGAATAGGTGAAATGCCAGGGAATAAGTGAAAACTAAAAATATTATTTCACTTTGTGATTTTGGTTGTTCAATCAGGTTAATGCAGGTTCCCTTGTTTAATATATAACATTTACTTTTACCTCAGTGTTTTATGTAATTGTTGAACATTTCATCCAACTTTTTTGCTGTTTTAAAATACATTTTTTTTACCCTTTTGAATTAAAGGGTTAGTTTACCCAAAAATGAAAACTGTGTAATTAATTACTCACCTTCATTATTTACCAATTTATTTACAAAGTATTTATCTTCAACGCATGTTCACGAGAGCACAACGACAGATGCGTGTTGTGTTGTGTTGACGCGAGAGCAGGGGCCTGCACCATGATGGTAGTTGAACAAACTCAGGATTGCGGAATTAGTTTCGAGTTGACAAAACCAAACCAATCCAACCAGGCTTTGTTGGTACCATGATGCTGATCATCAACTCTGTCAACTCAGGCTTTTGATTCTCAGTTTAGGAGTTAAGGTGTGACATCAGTAGCGAATAGCCAATCACATGCTGAGAAAGAGTGAAACTGCGATTCATTTCTCGCGAGAGAAGCAGCGCAATTCACTTATTTAAAAAAAGTATTAAAATATTAAGAACTTAAACAGATTTACACAGCAAGAAGAAAGCTGTCTATGAAAGAGGACAACTAAAAGAAAAAGTCTCGCAACTGTATATCAGTGCAAGTTAAAGTTGTGAAGTTAGTTTATACAGTTGATAAAGGAGAGAATTGAACATTTAAGCTCACATGTAGTCATTTTATAGCTTCATCTATTGATTCTAAAGCGTATTTATATTACCTTTATATATTTATTCATTTAAACTGTGCGTAATAATAATTGATAAGCTAAAATTGTACATGTGTGATCGATTAAGGGTATAATAATTACATAAATATTATCTAAATCATACAAATGTATTATTCTAAATAAGCATTACTAAAAGCCAGACGATTTTGTCTTTAAAAATCATTTGCTATGTAGTGACCTTTAATTTGGAGTAGAAACAGGTGGAGTGACTTTATCTTTTGCTCACAGCTGAATGGTCTAAGTTCGGTTTGGAACCTCTTACCTAGAACATAACCTGACCCGCACCAGGGTAGCCGTGGAGCGTAAGTTACTATGGTGATGAACACTGCTAAAAGCCAAACCACTTTCATGGTGCCTAAAACCCAGGGTTGGCCCAAACTAAACTGAAACCTGGCTAGCCACCTAAACCGGCTTCATGGTACACTCTCAGAAAAAAAAGGTACAAAAGCTGTCACTGGGACAGTACCCTTCAAAAAGATTCTAAAATGTACCATTTAGGTACTAATATGTACACTTTTGGTACCAATATGTACCTTTGAGGGACTAATATCCACTCTTTAGGTACAAAAGTGTACCTTTTGAAAAGGTACCGCCACAGTGACAGCTTTTGTACTTTTTTTTTCTGAGAGTGTATAGGCCCCAGGAGTTGGAGATTAATATTTTGTAAATAAATTGGTATATTATGTTGTTGTTGTATTTTTGCGCTAACAAAGCACTCCCGTCGCTTCAGAAAATTTAGGTTTAACCACTGCATTCACATGGATTACTTTTATGATGTAGCCTATTTACTACCTTTGAAAGTGTTAACAGTTGTGTAGCTGTCAATGGTGGGACAGAAAGCTCTCAGATTTCATTAAAAATATCTTCATTTGTGTTCCGAAGATGAACAAAGGTCTTATGGCTTTGGAACGGAACGACATGAGGGTGAGAAATTAATGACAGAATTTTCATTTTTGGGTGAACTATCCCTTTGAAAAAAATTGCGCACTAATGAAGTGGGTGGAATTGGGGGAAGGGCCTGAATGGGGTTGGTTTAAAAACACAACTTTTTATATTTTAAAAAGTAAAGTAAAATAAAATAACTGCGTTACAGACATTAAAGCAAATAATGTTACAACACTCCCTGGTCTCCCCTGGCATTTATTTAATTAGCTAGCTATTTTTCCCCAAAATAATATTTCTATTCAAAAGCCATGTTCACTTAATTGACTGTGACACCCACTAAAACCCCACCATAGATGAGCAGCAGAGATAAAGCATGTTTATTTCTCTGAAAATCAACCTCTTTCTTCAGAATCTTTCATGCGTCTATTTACGGTTATGTTGTTCCCATGACTTTTTTTTTCAACCATCGCCGTCCTCAGAACACAGTGCCAGCTTTGTGCTATTTAAAGATGGTGGGAACAACAAAGTGCGTGAACATTCTGATTTTGTGTACTTTTCATTATATTCCCTTTGTACCTAGCAGCTGTTTAAAAGTAACAAGATCTTTTTCCCATCAAAGATAAAGCAAAATAATTTCCCCATATCACGGAAACATACGGTCCAGGCGTCGAAAGATACAATAGCGTACAATTAAAATCAGAAGCACTAGGAACATAAATATGCATTCTACAATCTCATCTCATCTCTAATCCACATCAGCAAGCATGTAATCAGTCTTTCAATGGAGTTTGTTAAATAAATAAAGAAATGACTTTAAAATGATACTATTCTCAACTTCGAAGCCCTAAAGAACTCTTTTGATATTTAGGTTTAATTGCAGCTCTGATGTGCATCAGATCAGAGTGTTATTTGCATATAACAAAACACAAACTTGCATAAACGACATCATTACAGCAACAGTACATTTAATCTCACTATTAAGCGGCAGAACCCAAGCACACTTACAAGAGGGGGAAAATGGCTTAACAAGCCAATCTGTCGTGATATGTTTATGATCACAGAGCTTAAATCAAAGCACGTCGAGGGACTCCAAATGCTCCGTGCTGTATTGCGAATAATGAATGGTCAGATAAGTCGCAGCCTCTTGAAACTGGGGGGGTGCGATCATTGTGGCTACGACAGTTGTGTTGCGTGAGGGCCTTATTTCCCCATGCTGAGGACTGAGTGTCATGTGTGTGCGAACTCAGCCAAACCTCAAGGGGAGAAGATGGACTTAAATTCTGCTCTGGCAACAAAATTCTATTCTGACTGACACTTGAGGACCAGAAGTCAGTTGAAGCTGGCAGAAAAAGAGAGCGGGAAGGTCACGGGAGGTCAGGCGTGCAGGGTTATTGGGGAAGAGCTCATGTATGTGCGTAGCTCGGCTCCGGCTGAAACCTCTGAAGCATTGCCCTTTTGAAAGTCTGCATCTCAACTACTGAGGTACACTGCTGGTTTGTGATGAACCCTGGGATAATACAAAGCCTGAGTTAATTAAAAATGTCAAACGCTCTCCCACCCACATTGAACACCCCTTCAATAGGGGCTGATTTGAACTGCGTTTAATTTTTCATTGCAATAAGTTTAATTTCCTGAAAGCGCTCTCTGACCCTCAGTCTGATAGACGCTTTGTGTTAAGTCCCTGATTGGATTTCACTGGAAATGTTTAAGCCACAACAACATTCTTATTCACAACGTTTCTTTCCAGAGGAAGATTAAGGTTTTACAAATGGATTTGCTGTAGTCCTTGTACTAAAAACTGGAAAATAAGAAATAGTTGTGAAAAATAAGTCACCAAAATTTTCTTGATCATTTCTAAAGTTATATTAATTATTATTCTTTTTTTTTTTTTAAATGTATGAATGTCCAAAAAATGTAGTCTAAAGTTTTGAGGACTTTGAATTTAAATATAATATAACTGCCATTAATAGCTTTCATTTAATTTTTATTTTCATGGCTGTTGGGGCAGATATAATGCTAGTTATTAAATACAATAATTTACAATAAATACAATCATTCTGAAAATTAAACTGTAGGCTATATTTTCCAAAAGAAATCAAAAAATGTGTGACTCCAAAGAAAAATGATATGATGCAGGTTTAAACAATACATACACTTTGGCTTACTTACTTACTTGGCAAACGCTTACTATTCCTGCAAAGCTAAAAGAATTAAACCGTAGTAGAAAGGACAACATTTTTACTAATACTAAAAAGTATTATAGCAATGGTAAACCCTTACAAGAATATGGATTTTTTTTTTTTTTGCAATTGCCCTCAATAACTGTTAAAAAAACGCATGAATGTCCAAATTCAGTATATTCTGAAATTCTTATTATAAATCTGTCAAAAGTTCAGCCTTTGACACATTTCTTAAACCACAAGTTGGCAGTTAAATGTAGTTTGTGAGTTATCAAAGAAAATGATCTCGCCTATCGATTTCCTTTTAAAATAAAAAGACGATTATTAGATCTAGTGAAATATGCACCACGAATATCACATCTCACTGTATGATCTTTTTTGCGCGTTTAGATCGGTCTGGTCTACCGGCCGTTCTCTTGTCACTCACAGACAGACGCTGCACAGGGGAGAGAGTAGACTGACAAAAGGCAAACAAACTCATGAATAAAAGAGCTATGAATATATGTGATGGTGTAAAGTGGGTTGGGACACGCTGGCTGGAATGTGAATATCCTGGGGTATATTTGATCCAGCGCCCATAGCACACACAGACAGTGCATGATGAATGTTGCCCAGTGAGAATTAAAAGCTGTCATAGGAGCGGCCCACCACACTGAGATTAAGCCCCAGAAGGGCTCGACATCCTGGGAAGGTCTCTGAGCTCTGTGGCAGGTTGTCTCACTCGCCTGTCAAGCGCTGAGTTGTCACTGCTTATAAGACCGAAGGCACAGGAAGGCAGAAAGCTATATTCCCTGAGGATTTCTACCAAGGATCTCTAAAAAAAAAGCGAATCTGTAAAGCGCAATAAATTCTGTATCCAAACATATATTTCACATTGATGCTATTCAGAAGACAAGCAGATTTTCTCTTGTTAAGTGATGTAAAATAGGGTTGTCTTCTTTTTTTTTCAGTAGAGATCTCTAAGCTGTTTATTTACCTTTGGATGCACTGGAGTATTTTCCCAGTAAGCAGTTGTGCCTCCATAAAGTGCAGATAAAGCCGTAAAGTAGATTACATCTGCCCCAGGCAACCAATGTAAAGCATTTCTGTGACTGAAATCACAGATATAGGAAAACCAATGGAATCAAACAGGCACGGCTGAACCTAAGGGCATCATTTTTACTTGTGCATGCCGATTCTTGAAAAAAATGCTTTGTATAGGTTTAGCTCTGCCAGATGGAAGTGGTCAAACAACCACAGAAAAATACTTCTCTTAAAATATCAGGCTGGCATTCCCCTTGCACTGTCCGTCTCTGCTTAAATTTCCAGTTGTTTAACATAGCTGTCAGCAAATATGATTAAAATATATTTAAAGAGAAGGTTTTCATCTTTTACACAAGCAGAAATAATATCCGGCTTCATCATTATAATAACATTCCTGCTGAAATATTAAAAAATTAGGATTTCTATAATTTTTTTTTTATGTGAATGATTTTTACTATAATTTCAAACTCGTATGGCTTCATTTGTCCAATGTATTAGTGAACATATGATTTTTAAATAATTAAATAAATAAATGGGGAAGGTTATCACAACATCTTTACTACACTTAGTGCACAGCACTGGCATTACTTTGCCCTTGACTGTAAATTATATCTGTTGATAAACAGTAATCTTTATTGCTGATGGAGTAGAAAAGATTGCACTTTTGGCTAGCATCCACAACACTGAGCTTTTCTGTTTATTGCAGAGTTAGTGCAAAAGTAGATGCTTTGGTTTGTCTATTTTATGGAGGTTTTTCCCCGTCCACACTTTTATGAATGGGGGGGGTCTTACCTTCACTGAAAGAGAGGTGAATTTCTTTTGCATGTATTGTATGAAAATTATAGGGTAATACGTTTTAAAAAAATGAGTTTAGCCAGCTGTTAAAATATCAAGGTTAGATACAAGTATGTTGAATTGCATGGCTGGCTAAGGTCAGCTCTCTCCTCCCCCCCCTTTTCAGGACCTTGAGAAATGAAGCCCACTGACATACACTACAGTGTGTGGCCGCTACCTTTAGATGGCGCTGTTTCTCATGACACTTTCACATTTTTACGTTGAATCACGATCTTTTTATCCTAATAAAGGGCCTATTTTATCCACAGTAATCAATCATTAATGAGCTGGTGACATAATAACAGTGCAACAATTTCGACTCAATAGTATGACAGCAGGCAGGGTGAAATCATCACGAGTTGGTCTTCTTAAACTTCCACAAGCCTGTGATCGATCATCAATGAGGTGTTTGTTTGCTAGCAATTATTTTCCATTTTATGCACAATTATCCACTGAATTTACACACAGTGTACTAAACACTCCCATTCTATAAAAATCCATTTATTAGTATTCCATTCTTCTCAAACCAACCGAAAACATGTAAAACAAAACATGTACGGCATCAGATATGTTTGAGATTGTTAGAGATTGCCACAACAATCTTTTATCTCTCTCTCTCTCACTCACGCGCGCACACACACACACACACACACACACACACACACAGAGAGAGAGAGACTGCTATGAGTCATCTGATTCAAAAGCAACAAAGGCTGTGGGAGGCAGATCTTATCTTTATTTTATAGAATTGACCTTTTGCTAAACTGGCAGAGGCAACATTATATCATATCTTTGGTTACAATAAGGTAGGGCTTTTGTTACTTTTGGAACCTCTTTTGGTAAAAATGTGTCTGCCAAGAACATAAAAGTCTATTGTTTTAGGAAACTGATCCCTCATGATTGTAGGATATTTTCCCAGCATGCTTAAAAATAGTAATAATAAAAATAAATCAAAATTCACCCAGGCAAGATTCAATGTTTGTTTACCTAACATGCATACTTTTAGGCTATATATAATATGCCATATATATTCCTCATAAAAATCCTGCCAAAGGGAGAAAATTGAAAACACTCGGACATCAGCCATTTTTATTAATCATCGAATTGCAAGTTATTTATACTTTCTGCGCAGTAACGGTTGGCATATTTACTAGAAATTTGATTATTCATAACATTTATTTTCGTGGAATTGTGAACACATACCATATTTCAAATGAACTACAGTAGTCAACATTTTAAGTGGATCAAAAAAGTTAATCAAAGTTGTCATAAAACAAGAACGGTATTGTTCAAAATTCATGTATAACTTTGCTGAAAGGTTTTGATCCACTTCAAATGTTTACTATGTACATGATGCCTCAAGTCAGATGTCAATAGTGTCCAATACTAATAATGTTTGCTTATTCACAAATGTGCATGTATATATTTATATATAGGCTTATATAACGGCATGGCTTGTCGATAGTGATTGTGTTTCAATGCTTTAATCCTGTCATGAATTTTCTGGGAATTTGCATTATAATTACAAACACACCAACCATTTCATTGTGCAAAGGAAGTACAAACCAGTCTGACTTGCAAATTCAGGGCATAGTTGCTTATATTTGCACATTTCGGGAATAAGGCCTGTTACGCACATCATGCAAAATGTGTGTTTGTTTACATCTGTACTTTGCTTATTAAATTATTTAGTTCCCTTCTGGTCTGAATAAACAAAGATTTGCATCGCTCAAAAGTCTTCATGTCAAGCCCTGCATTACAATTCTCATTTGATCTGAGAATTGTATAGACTTAACCATTTACTTATTTTAATAAACTAACTTGATTGTATGAGGAGAGGATGCAATGAAACTGGCACAATTCTCATATCATTTTTCATTTTATTTTTGCCCTCATCTGAAGCATTCAGAGACTCTAACATGTTGTAAACTGACTGCAAGTTGAAGCAAAGTGTGTTAGTAAATTAAATACACCAGACATTTATCTTTTTAAATGTATTTAATAACGTTTTGTTTGGATACAATGCACTTTGCTTTGAAGCATATAAAATATTCTGATCAAATATAAATATTTGTGTAATAAAATAATGGGTAAAATACAATAATAGGCTCATGCTAGAGTTTAATGTGCTAGTCCCTCAACATATTTTTCTTGGATACATAATATAATATACTACTAAATGAACGCATATAGGCTTAAAAATATTGAACAATTATAAATTTACTTTAAACAATAACCATGAAAGGCAGAACCATTAAAAACATAAGCCTGGTATGTGTCAAATGTTTATTTCCACGACACGAATTCAACACCCACCTTAACAATAGAGATGATAGGTCTTCGAGAACAATGGAGAAAGAAAGGATCCTAAATCAACAATCCATGCTGATTTTAGGCATTGGGAAAGGCGCACGTATGCAACCAACATCCAAAGGAAAACAGGTATTTTATCAGTAGAGTTAAAATTGCCAACACGAACAAACCCGACTGCGTCTGCCATTTACTGTCGCTCCGCTGCTCATTAATAACAAACGCGTTCAGAGAGCCATGAAGCTGTAGGGCTGCACGGATGACCATGCATCGTCTCGAGACCAACGGTTTCCACGGCAAATCAGCGCTATTGTTCCCGCGGGTCCTTGGAGAAACCACCAGTCCTGAAGCTCAGCTTTTCCAGAAAGTGTTGTCATTTTGGTAGGGGTTGCAACTGAGGCATGGTCTTTTAAAACCTGACAATTAACGTCGGTCTTTTCCTCCTGTGTGACCCGTTTCCACTGCCTTCACGAGGACGCCTTGAAACCGCCTCACTGGTGAGGCGCACCAAGGGGCGGTTAGAAACCGCACCAGTTTTTTTTTCTAATCATCTTTTTTTTTTTTTCAGTGTGGAAAGGTCTCGTGAACTGATCGATTGATCACCTAGAGTTTGCGGTTCAAGTTCAGATGAAATCGTGATGGCATGCTTCAATGACTGACTTTGGAAGTGAATGGGTGGTTCAGAAAACTGGAAAAATAATCTTTGATATTTATTTCTTGAGCTTGTTTCACAGTCGGTGATTTGTCGTAGCCTATGTCGTATGCAAACCATCACACCCGGTTAATTAAATTTAAATAAATAACACGCTTTCGGTAAAGTGGGTAAGATAATCTCATATGTGTTGACATTATGCATTTTCAAACTTTTTATTGCCAAGATATGAACCTTCAAATAAGAGTATATTTCCATGTATAAAAAAAACATTTATACTTTGTGAAAAATATATTAAGCTAGTGATAAATTAAATAATAAAAATTGTATGGCCATTATACAAAAGCCAAAGCTTTTAACAAAAGCTAAAACTAAAAACATTATCTGGAGATATGGTGTGACAGGTTATTTTTCCGATTGTCTTGCATCCTTAATGTGAAGACGACTGTATGAAGAGACACTTGATAGAAATTTAGACCTATTACAAACTATTCTTGAATGTATGTGTCGCTAAACTAAATAGGCTATAACTTCATTTTATTCAGTTAGGCTCTCAGTATAATAAATTATGTTTGCGTTCTCGGGATTTCCGATACCAGAATGGAACGGTAAAAAGATCAGATAATAAAAGATAAAGTGTTGAACATAATAAATATATTAGATTAACGTCTAACTTTGGCTGCTCCCCCTCAAACAAAAAATAAATACAAAATTTTCGCGGGACCCCAAGCCCCCATTGCAATACACGGACGGACCCAACTTCGAAAATCCATTGGTTTGAGCTGCTAAGTACTAGGCCTACTACTACAACTCATACCATGAATGCTTTAGAGATTGGAGTAGTGTGTGTTCATTGAGTTAGCTATAACCCAAGTCCGCATCCGTCTTTTTTTAATGAGTCGAATTTGAGCGGCCTTGAAACTGCCCTCCAAAAATTCTTCGCTTGTTTTTGATCATCGAAGTCTTGAAGGAAGGGGAGCTTGAAACAGTTCAACCTCCTTGTTCCATAATTGGTTTTATAGAGCTGGAGAGGAGCCAAAGTGTTTACATGGAGTTGATTGACACATCTGTAGACCAATCACATGCTTCGCCGTAGAACGTGTCGCGTGAGATTCGCGGAGGCGGAGCTTGTTAAACAATGCTTGTTTCATTGCAGGAGAGTTTACCGAGCGCTACAGTGGTTTGAACGCAGGGCCTTCCCCCCCGTATGTGCTTTCGCTCTGCGTAACTACGGATGGTTTGTAAATGGAGTCTAAGAAATTTTCCACCACACGTCTCACGGATTTTGCGAGGAAACTGGATTTTATAAACTGAGTCGCCATTTCAAGTAAGATGTCGCCAGCCTTATCTCCGCACATGATCCGTCACACAGTAACATGATGTTTATGAAGCAAAATCGGAGACACTTTTAAAAAGAATGCGCTGCTTTCGCGATGAAAAGGCGGGGGAGAGTTTGACTATCAAGCTTTAGTACTGCTTTTATCGGCAACGCATTAAACCGTGTGTTCGAGCGATTAACGTTTGGGCGTAAAAGTTTCGTTGCTGGAAATGGAAACGGGAAAGTTTGAAACGTGGCCGTCGATCGGCTTGGTGTTGCCATCATGAAGCATGGCTGTATAACATACGCGTGTTAAAACTTTGATTCGTCGTGATTTTCATTCGTGTTTGTTTTCGTACCGATTACTTAACCTTGGCATTTGCAGCAACGCTCAAGCTACTAAAAGTTGCCGTGCGAAAAGGTCAGTCGAATAAGGCGTTATTAACTACAATTCCTGAAATAACAGCAAACACTACAACTTCATAACGTAATGCGTTAAATCATAATAGGAAAGGAAGAAGTGCAACCGCACAAATTATATTTTAGTAGCTAACGCTACCATCTGTTTGAAGTTAATAACGCCTAAAATTACGACGAGGCTGCAATGACATACTGTTCAGAAGGGTATTACATGATTCAAACTGTTTGTATCTGCATTCAAATCTAGTTATTATTAGTTTTCTGGGATAATACCGTCATAATTTAGATATTTATATATTACATACTTATGCGAATTATGCCGTAGCAGCCCATTTGCTGTAGACAAACCTGGTTTGTTTTCATAAACCTTTCGCAGAGGTAAATAACAGTCCGTTAAAAGGTAGCCTACAGTAAGCAAAAAAAAAAAAAAGAGAAAATAATAGCCTAGTGTTTTATAATCATCAACATGTTTAGTTTACCTAAATGGACACCAACCAGGCATTCGTAAATGGTGGTTGTTTACATGCGTCCGTTTTCTCGAAATATTGTGTTTTTGCTATTTCGTGCACGTCGCGCGTTGAAGCGCGTACACGGACTGTTCTTGACCGTTACCAGCCGACGAGGAATATATGTTTGTAATGCGTTTAAATGAGCTTATAGTTCACTTATTGCGCGAATAATCGGTCCAGTCCCCACCAAAAGGCTTGGTTTTCGCCCAGTATACTGCCTGCATGCAGATTACGCGAGGCATTGCCGTCTGTTGATCCTAAAACAGACTTTTCGAGAGTGATATTAAACGTTTTTTTGATGTCTGTTTGCAGCCTCACCACTCGCACTTGAGAAGATTACTCTCTTTTCCCAATGATCTAGTTGAGAATAAAACTGCGTCATTATTACAGCACTGCTTGTGTTCATCTCCCATGTAATTTTGGATTCAGTTCGGTAACGTTAGTGATCCGCAGCTATCAAGAATATTTTCTTCTGTTTTGTTTTTGTAGGTCGGCAGAATGCCGGATAAGGACACTGATTTCCCTGGGAATCTAGGGACATTATAGCCATTAAGACTGGCTCTTTCGGATTACCCCGATCGGACTGTTTCTTTGATCAAGTTGGGTCATTGTGGATGATGGATGGCCGAGACTTCGGACCCCCCAGATCTGTTCACGTACCGCCGCCCCATCTCTCGGGGCTGCCCATGGAGTCACACCGACTCGGCGCGGCCGCTGCGGCCGGCAGAATACCACCGTCTCCCGGCCATCTGGGCGCGGGCCACCCGGCGGCTCTACACACTGGGAAATATCTCTCATCGGCCATGAACCTACATTCTCACCACAGTGAGTTCAGTTTTAATTGTCCTCTTGTCAGTAAACAGCATTTTATTTGTTTTTAAAGTTAAAACTATAACGTCGCTTTCTAACTTTTCTAGCGTCTTGTAAACAATTTGCTGTGCTGTTCGTATCTTCGCATTTTTATATAGCTTGATAAGACTTTACAGAAATATGGGAAGGAATAAATAATGTTTAATAGTGTTAATAATTATTTAATGCACCCTGTTAAGTTTATGCGGAGGGTATAGGCTAGTGTATGTGCGCTAACACTTAAAATACGTACAATAATGAATATTCACAAAGCAATACTCGCGTTCGGCTACAGATAAGCACTTTCTCATTAGCGTTCAGCTGTCGTTATAAACATTTATGCGAACAGTTGTTTTTAAAAGCAGTAGACTAGCAGCGTTTAAATCACCCTTGTAATAATTCTTCTCTGTTCGCTCGCAAACATTAAAAAAATACTAAAACCACGGAGAGTAATAATGCATTTTGTCATGACTTCAAATTCAGCTGTTTGAGTAAAACACGAGGTCTGTTTTGGGCATAAGACCTGATGTTTTAACTAGAAAATCGAAAATCGCCAGTATAGATTTATGACTGAAATTGCCCCATTTGTTTTCCATCACTCCCCCTCCACTGGCTGGGGCAAACACTACAATTATTGCTCTTCTCGAGTGAACTATTGCCTTCCCTGTCACTCATTTAAGGCGCAGTGTCTGACCATTGTGTTTAGAAATGCTCTTTGAAGTCCACCCTGCATATTATGTTTGCTGAGATGCATTTTGTTCTGTAAGTGTTATGAAGGTCTTACGCAGAATGTATAGGGCTGAATTTACTGTTGTAACATGTTGATAAGTATAATCATGTGGGATTTAGTCATGATATTTGTTGTAGTTCTTTATTAGGGGAAACATCTGTATGTTGTGGACATTATAAGATGCCTAAAGAGTAACAAATTATTTTTGAAGTTAAAATATCATACCTAATGATCCTTTTCAGGCAAAATCCACTAATTTGTACTGCATATAGACATAGTTTACTGTGTTTAATTGGGTGGTGAGGAGAACATTGTGTTGCAATGTCCCTTCAAGGATGCAAAAAAGCTTTATTGTGAGGATATTGAGTTCAGAGAAAGAACTCATGGTGTATTATGTATTTCTGCATAGATTTGTGTTTCTGTTACTGTCTCTGAGTTATTGTAAAATGGAGGCTTCTGTCATGTGCACTAATTGAAATGAATGTGTTATAGCTTATATCGCTAAAATAATTCAGTAGCTATTGTTGTTTATTGTTATAGTTGTTAAATTCTAAATTGTAGGTCTTCATTAAACAAAGGACAGCGTTAATGATGCAACCTAGAATAGCTTCCTTGTGTCCTGGGGCTGGACCCAATGCAAATTACTTGAAACAAATGTAGAAGAAACCTCCATAAGGCTGTCACAAATGACAACAATGCTGGGATTGTTTGGGGAAGAAGAAAAAATCAGTGATGTTCCAGTTTTAAAATAAAAATGGTGTTCTGTGTTGCATCACTTTTTATATAGTGATTAATGAAGTATCAGACTTTCTTTTCCTTTTACCCCATCCACTAGATGTTTCACTCTGCAGATGTCAAAGAACCTTTAGATCTCTTAAGAAAGGAGATTTCATTTTGTTTAGGGGTGTGTATTAGATGTCGACAGTTTACCCATCCATATTTCCCATCTACCTGAGAGAGCTTTGTATTAGTTTTAGTCACCCTACCCTTCGACTACCATAACATTTTTACATCGTTATTGGATGCATTACACTGATAAGATTTGGGTATAATAAATGATATCACTGCATCTGACAACACCTTACCATTGGATGATTAACTTTCAGAGATGATGGTTTTATTATTATTGCCTTGAGCTTTGAGTCATCTATTTTTTTTTTTAAGAATAAAAAATTTTTTTTGTTGCATTGTACAAATACGCATCTAAGTGCAATTTCTTACAATAATCATTAGAAACAAGACCTTTAAAGGACATGTGGAGCTCTTTGCTCACAAGCCCAAATATATGCTCTTGTTTATTTTTTGATCTTGCCATTATGAGTGCTAAAACTGCATATTGAAAGTTTGAAACTAAATATGTTGTAAGTTGTCATAAAAAATACAACTACAACTGTTTGTGGCACTAATCTATCACGCAATGTAATTGTTATTCTGTATAAAAAATATCATTCCGACTACATTATATAAGAGCATTTATTTTAAGACGTACCTCTTCCAAGTGGACATCACACTGACTTCTTTCTCACTGAAATGTTTGTTTGTATTTATGACCCCTCCCCTAGTCATCTTGCGTAGTTGTAATAAGTGTCGGATACATCATGTGTTTATAGAATGACTCAGTTTCCTGGGAACTGCCTGGACATTCCATTCTTTCCAATAATAACTGTTCAATAGCCAAATTTCCTCTGTTTGAAAGAGAAAACAGATTTCAGTCTCTTGTTCTGCCGTTCACCAGATTCTATGGAATATGTTGTTTTTTCGTGAGTAGATGCATTAGTTACTGAACAGGATGGATGGAAGAGTTAAGAGCAGTATGTAAGCATGCTAGAACTCAAATTTGTTCAATGTTCAGTATGCTGCGCAGTGTCAGGAAGTGAGGTTTTTAAATTATATTTTCAAGCGCTTTATACACGGACATGTTGAAGTTGTAAAGGAAGGCTGCTTTTGAACCCCAGTCTCAGTGCCAGGTTACGAGTATAGGGAGGCTTCTGGTTTGTTGGATTTAAACCAAGTCACATGGTGGGACTTGAGGTGGCATGTGAGCAAAACTTCATGCCTGAAATTTCATGTGGAATATATGAAAATATGTAATTTGAGTTTTGAATGTACATGGCCTTGTACATGTGGGGTGGAAAGAAAGAAGCAATCTCATTTTGTGCCATATGTGTGCTTCCCAACAGATTCAGAAGTATAGCCTACTGGTTTAACCCAGCCGTTGGTAATGCTGCATTACTTGCTACTGCTCTGCTGTTTGATTCTGTAAAACTTTGTAGAATTTTCCACTGTTCAGAAGAAAGAATAATGCAGTAGTTCTGGAGAGGATAGAACAGTGTAAATTAGTAATTTAGTTTGTTATATTGTTTGTCTCTTACATGAGGAAAGTAGCTAAAGCTAAATTAAATGTAAGTGTCGCTCTGTTTTTAGAAAGGGGTGGTTGAACCTTTAGGAGTTTTTGCACCAGCTTGTGAAGCAAACATGCACAACATTGAACACTCGTTCCAAAAATTTCATGCATGAATCCAAGTCACCAGATGGCTGTTATTCTTGGATTTCAAAGTGACAACATTCTGTCCCTTAACTTTAATGCTTAACATTGCTGTGATGGAAACCTTTTTACTGAAATGTAGTTGCAGAGCATTTCTATAGGAAATGCTTTTTTCCCTCCACAGATGTTATCTGTAATATGTCCTAATAGCAACCAATTTGTTTTTTTGCAATCTGACAAGGGCCCTATGCATGCAGTATGAACTGTAAATCATCATAATGTTAATAGAACTAGTTCTTTTCTTTCCTTTTTTTAGATGTATTAAAATGGGAAAATGTTATATTCAATGGCATGTTTTTCTTTGAGTAATGTAATGTACAGTTCAGATTCTTAGAACGTTGCACATTTATCTACTCGTTTGATTTGCTTCTAAAGATCAATTGATTCAAATATGTTTTGAACACCTTGATATTTACAGTGCAGCAATTTAAAAGCATCCCGCAAACACTGCAGAAATTATATGAATCATCACCCAAAGGGCCGTGCTTTTGGGCGTCTATAGGAAATGCCAGCCATCCGTTGAGAGCTTAAAGTGATGGTTTGAGAAACATGAATCCTGGAGCATTTTATTGGTATGAAACCTGCCCATCTGCTGGTCTTCACATTTAACAAGGGACATCACACTGAACGAGGAATGTAGCAAAGCATTACGCATAGCACTATATGAGTCCCCTTTATTTTATATATGATACAATATGACAGTGTAATTAATGCAGTTGAAAGCGATTTGCATTGGCACATTGGAACTTGGTGAATTTACTCACCTTCATGATAACTGTAGTTTAGGGACCGTAGCATTAACATGGTTTTTCTGGAAGGCGGATGAAGGAGAGCAAGCTTAAGTTGTGTAATACTCAATTTCTGGGCAATGACTGACATGTTCAGAGATTGTTAAAGGATGTTAATCTACCTGAGGATTATCTGGCTTTCTAAACTTCAGAGAATGATTCACTAAGTTCGTTTTGACTTGCATTTTCTAGTTGATGGTTTTTCCTTTCTCATTGTCTTGGGGTCAGTAGTTGTCTATTATTCAGATTAAACGATCATCCATTATTATTTTTTTTACTTCCTTGTCTTATATTAGTAATGCTAGCTTTAGCATTTGTAATAGTCTTACTAATAGGGGGATGTTAATGTTTGTTCGACGTGCTGATTCTGCTGAACATGAAATGTATTGCATGAAACTTGCCTTTCTACTCCACAAAGCACTCGTTTAACAGGATTCCCATGCAACTTGAATTACTGAAGCATCATGGGAAAATGCAAATCTTAGCTTGATATGCCTTTGAAGTGCGCTGCCTTTTGGAATGTATGATTGATCGATTTTCATATGCCGCATCAGAGGATCCTGGAGTTGCAGCCCTACTGGTGGTTTATGGGCTGTTTTTAATAGAGGACCCTGGTGTTTGGCCTCAAGATAGGAATGACTGCCTCCACATGGTTCACTCCCCTCTAGATTTTGGGGTTGATTTTATTGATTCCTTTTAAGCACCCTCTTTTTGCGAAAACCCCAAATGGCAACTCAGTTTTCTGTAAAACGTTCTATTTTTGAAGAACTATCTTAGCACTTTCCTGTCGGTCCACTAGCTTGCGGGTATCCAGAGCTGAGCGTGAACGTTCCTGTTGTGTTACATTTGTTATTTCAGCCTTTTCGGTTTAATAAGCTATACATTATACCGTCGTCTTGATGACTTCACCAGAAATGGCTGCGCTGCTGTAATCAGGAAGGGAACAAACCCTTATTTATACCCTGAGGCTGCTTTTAGGGGGGAAAACCACTTGTAAAAATGGCCTTTACCATCCAGGTGTTATCCTTTCCTGCTCTGTATGCTGAGGTTTCAAGGTTACAGGAACCTTCCTATAAAGTGCTGAGAGGGGGAAGGAGCTAAACCAGTGATTTGTTGCTGTTTATTTAGCAATGGGATGCGGCGAGAGCCGAATTAATGTGTGACCGTCCTCGTTGCTGCTGTCTGGTTCTATCACTGCAGTGGAACTTACTCTGTGGTCTGCCTGCAGCGTGGGCCGGTAGCGGGCCGTAGTAGACAGTATGAGACCTGTCCTTCATTGTGATCTGCTGTGACAGGCGAGGAGCTCGGCTGAAAGAGTGAATGGCAAAATGCAGGAGTCCAACCCCCTCTTGTCCTGAGTGGTATGGAAGGAGAGAAGGGACTGATGGAAAGAGAGCAAGGGGGGAGGATGTGTGTGTAAACGTCCTGCAGCCTTGACTTTCCTCTGAATTAAACATAAAGTGTTTAGTGTCCTGCCGCGTAGACCCCATTTGCTCATCCTGCATGGGTTATGTGCTGCGCACATTTGAAATAAAATGCCCCGGCTGTTAGACATGCTCACATGAACGTGCTTTATGAGGAGTGCTGAGAGTCTCACTGGAGGGTGTTTGCCGCTTTATTTTTCTGTTTTAAGTGTCCGGATGATTCTGAATTTTCCTTCTTTCTTTTTTTTCCCTCATTATTTGGAGCTCTTTTCCCTGAGTGTTTGATCTTTAGTCTTTCTTCATAATGCTGCCCGAAAAAAATGCAGAATTTCCTTTAGAATGATCCTATTGTACAGCAAGAGTGGGAAATGAAACATCCTTGATTTAAAATCTGCAAGAAGTGGCAGTGGGGAAAAATGTTATTAAAATGTGATTTGGCGTGATTGGAAGGGTGATTATGAGGGCTTTCACACTGGGGGGGGGGGGGGGTGGGGGCACGTTTGCCAGGGTCCAAACCCGAGTGCGTTTGTTCCAGGCACACCCTGCAGCGTTGGTCTGGTTTCACACTCTTTTGATTCTATCGAACCTCGGGGCATTTGCGTTCATCTTACGTCATCACAAACATGATTACAGGACGTGGGTCAATATAAAGTTGTTTTTTTTGGTGCTGTTATACGCAGCAGAGTGAATGACACTTGCATCTTGTGTATATGTGTGTTGCAAGAAGGTGGCTTTCTGCTGCTTGTAACTGACTGTTTTGAGGAGACTGCAGATTGCGAGCCATTCATTTGCCTCTCAGATTGCACTCATGCGCGATTACACTGCACGCTCATTCTCGCTCGTATCCCAGGGAAATTATCACCGTTGTCATTCCCTACATGTGTTTTGTTGAACTAATGAAGCCGGCATCGTCTAAAACACATGTGCATGTTATTTTACTTCCCATGTCCGAGTTGCTTTCACATTCACCCGAATTGCACCACGGTTCTGATGTGTCCGAACTCCTAGAGGTAGTGTCGGGTTCGGCACTCCGATGCGCTCCCGGGTCCGTATGACCGCTTTCGCATTACCAATTTTTTATGCAAACTGTGTTGCGTTTCGAGCAAAATACTGCCAATGTGAGCACCCTAGATCAAGTTTTTATGTTGCAGAACCTCATGGCCTAGATAAAGCACACCATGTCTGTTGTTTAATTTGGATTTCTTTGCAAAGCAGAACAGACAAAGCAGAAATAGCTAGCTGATTTATGCCATATTTAGGTTTGCTCACTCTTCACATTGATAATTGGGATTCACGTTAATTATTATTATTGTTAGGGTTATATTATACTTTTATATTTCTTAATTTTTTGTGCAGGTTTGATTTTCAAACCTTTGCCCCAATGAATGCTTTGCTGGAAGTTCTTTTGTAAATTGGTATCTAAAAATGATTTTATAGGCTGATAATGACATTTTACAGTACATTGAGTCACTAGCAGTAATAATTAGTGTTCTCATTTGAAGTTGCTGAGGCTGCATGTGCACACGTGTCTGAAGGATGGGCCAAAGGGCAGTGAGGGTGGTGGCGAGACCGGTCTGCATGAGGATGGGGTAGTTTGTGTCGGGGGAAGGGCCATACAGGGTAGCAGTGACCTGACCTCGGATTAGGCCGTGCCTCTGAAAAGCTAACAAAGGATGTGAAATGAAAGCCAGCACTACAGCCCTTCTCTCATATCACTGACTCCAGTTACAGTGCCTGGAAATAAGTGCTGAAGACGCTTGTACTATTTTAGCTTGCCCAGCTATGGCAAAAATTTACCAAATGCATACTGTTGTATTCATTTTAGTTTCATTTACATTAATTATTTGGTACTTTGTTCTTGTTTTGGGTTATGTAACTACTTTTACATTGAGAAATCTTGATAAAGCAATCCATTTATTAGTATTATTTATTAGTTGCATGGCTTCTGATCAGCTGTGAAGTCTTAGAAGGAAAAAAGAAAATTCCGTCTAAATTGGATTAGAACTTCTAGAATGTTTTCCTGTCACTTACTGTAAATGGTCGTTTTTATTTGTTTAAATAATTTTTATTTTTATTGAATTCATTTGTTTTTTAAATGTGATCATCTCATGAAGTAATGTGCTATTTTGCCTTTTCTATTTATTTGTATTAACTATGATTAATAATAATAATAATAATAATAATAATGGTGAATAAAAATAAACCCTTTGTTTACTCAGGGTTTTTCTCCTCAGGCATGTGCCATCATGTGCTAATTTGTCTGAGGAAAGATGAAAGGGTCAGGTGAAATCACGCTCCATGTGTAATGTCTGAAATGGTGGGATCTTGAATTTGGATACAAAGCCTTATTTTCCATGTCACTGAAGATGTACAATGTTGTTCTTGTGTAATGAAAAGGTGATGAGCAGCTTTTCTTCAGTGCAGATATTAATGTTAGAAGGGCAGTGCGTCACATCGCACAGCTGTTTGAAGTAGATATGATGAGAAAGCGGTCGTATACTACAGAGCTGCCTCTGTGTGTGTTTCATGCTGGTTTTTTTCATGTTTCATTGTGGGCAAGTAATTTCAAAGAATTTCATCGCATGCGTACACCGTTCATTGGCCACAAGGTCGCGACTCAGTTCGCTGACAGTACCTTAAAACAACACGCTGTGAACAAATGCTACTTTTGTAACTTTAACAGCTTTCTCTCTTGAAAGGAAGGATTGAATGCTGGTGGTCATAAATGTGCTTGACCTTTCTATTGCTGGCTCATGCTTCTCCCTCTCCTGGTAACCAATCAGGTGTTGGGTGGAGCTTGAAGGCAAATCCTCTGACAGCAATATTACTTTTTTTTTTTAGATTATTTACTTGGAGTCTTTGTATATCAAGTCTGTTTAAATAGTAAAGAAAAGTACCTTTTGTCCTGAATCATTTACTTCCCATGTGCTTTGACTAGGCCTAGGGTGTCGAATGGGTGAGGGCAGAAATATGCTAATATGGGACTGTCCGTCAGTGGTCGTGGGCGGAGCATGAGCATTATGACATCATATTGCTCAGAAAATCCAAACGGCCTGAGTGTTTAGACTTTTTGAGTATTAAAAAAAAAAGAGTGAATGGATTTTTTTCATTGTATGGTGGTTGTCACACTGCAAAAACACATTTATATGAAAACACCATATAAAAGTGAATTTTCCGTCCGATGACCCCTTGAAGAAAAACAAATTACTAATAGTACTCTTCTAAAAATTAATTCATGTATTCATACATTTAACAATTTTATTGGGGTGCTCTGTTTGCTCGAGCCCCTGCCCTTTTTCAAAATTAATCAAAAGTGCCCTTCTCAACAAATATCAATGATAATATTGTGGTCAATAAAACAAAATGCATTTGATTATATAATTAACATGACCATGTATACAACACTAAAGTAGCCTAAATTCACGTTTATTTTTACGTTTCTGTCAGTCTGAAGTGTCGTTGCCATAACGTGTTGCGTCACTTGCATGTGACTGTCTTGCTTCAGACTTGACTGAAGAGGTCAGTCTCCGTTTTCGAGGGTCGGTTATGTGTTTTATAATGTAAATGCGCTGGTGTAAACGTATAGGTATTATACAGTCTGCTCGGGAACCAATGCTCTCGACCCAAATATGGTTCTTTCAGTGAGTAACTTATATGGCTTGACGGCAATAAAATAGCTTTTTTCAATAATAAAAGGTAGTGTGTCGATTCAATTAAAAATCAACATATCACAATCACATATTTTAAAATATTACATAATTCATTGAAGCCTGTTTGTCATGTATAATACACCGACCAATCGTCATCTGGCACAACAAGTTCAAATTTCATTGGACAATGTGAAGTGGAGCGGTAATTTTCCCGTCATTCATAAATCGTTTGAAAATTACATGGACAGACGAATTTACATTTATGAAGCGATCTGAATCTGCGTCGTTGAAACAATGGATGTTAATTGACTACAAAGCACTGCACAAAACCATTTAGTATTCAAGTCACTTGTTTTTTGTCTTTGTATATTGATACACCGTTTACTATGCAGTAAACATAATTATGCTAGCATAGATAATTATGCAGCAATAGTATAATAGTACAGTACTACTGGTCAAAGTCTCTTATGCGCATCAAGCCTGCATTTATTTGATCAAAAAGACTTTTAATATACTTTTAAAAAAATCTTTGATTTATTATCAATGTTGGAAACAGTTTTTTTAGCGCAATTTTCCACCGGACAAATTGCGCTTGTTAACTCATGATTTCTGTTCTGTGCGTCTGTGCGCACCAATCTTGCACTTCTATCTACTCCTCAACCAGACCACCTAGAGACTTCGGGTTTTCGGCATTATGTTAAGGAAGGTCTAATCTCGGGAACGCACAAAAAAAATCCAGGAAAAGATTTACTATCTCTTAGTGTTGTGATCCCATGAGGTGAGAAAATTGCGCTAAAACACTCACTGAGTTTTTATTACTTGTTTTAATTGAACCTGATACTTTTTTTTTAGGATTCATTGATGAATAAAAAGTTAAATAGAACAACTTTAAATTAAAATAGAAATTCTTTTATAAGTCTTTACTGTCACTTTTTTTCTTCAATTTAGCACATCCTTGCTGAATACAAGTATTAATTTCTTAAAAAATAAATAAATAAATAAATAAAGAGAGAAAATTACTGACCCCAAACTTTTGAACGGTAGTGTAGGCCTATATTGGTGCAAAATATTTCTATTATAAGATGCTGTTCTTTTTTTAACTAAGAATCCTGAAAGTATCAAAGGTTATAAGTATATTATAATAGAAAACAATTATTTAAAATTGTAGTAATATTTCACAATATTACTGTTTTTTTTCTGTATTTTAGATCAAAGAAATGCAGCCTTGATGAGCATAAAAGGCTTCTTTCAAAAACATAAAAAACAGTTGTTCAAACTTTTGGCCAGTAGGCTATTTTTATATATACATACATATATAATATGTGCCCCTTTTTTACATTTAAGCCCCTGTCCCTGAGGAACTCTCTGCACGTCCCTGAATATGACACGCAGAAAGCATGATAATACGCTTCAAAACAGAGCGGCACAAAACGCGGATGGCGTGTAAAACTTGATTAGTGCTTGTCTATTTCTTTTGGTCCATGACTACCCCTTGTGCCGTAGGCCTATAAAAGAGCGCAATAATCGCGGTTGTCTGAAACAATCGCGGTTAGATCAAATAATCGCGATCAGACGGTTATTTAATTATCGCGACAGGCTTAGCTTTGACTACATATTATTCTGCTCAAACCAAAGGACAAACTCTGCATGCAAAACTAAACATTCACTATTGTATACAACAAAGGGCTATGTATAATCCTTGCCATTTTCTAGGATGAATTGCTGCCCAGACACATTGTTTAACACAGTTGTAGGCTCGGTTGTTGAATAGGCAGTGACGCCTAAACTTGACGCTTAGAAGCTAGTTTATTAGACAAAGATTACCTCGGTATGTTGGATTTACCACTATAGGTAGCAATTATATTGTCACTCTTATCTTGTCAAAACATCTGAACAAAAATTTCAGTTTGAGCCCTGCAGTGCAAGTGAGATGCGGGAATTCAGTGTATTATATAAGATCCAGGTTGACTTGTTAGAACTGGTACAGTTTGACATGTTTTTGTTTCTTTGCAGGTGATGCATTGAGCTGAGATAGAATCCCAAATTACTCGTTTTCCATTGGGCCATAAAAATACAACAAACTTGGTGGATAGGAATGCTTCCAAAAATAACTCTTCAAAACATCTTAAATGTATACTTTTCCCAAGTGAATGTTACATTGCTCAACAAGGATGGTGTTTTATTCTTAATAGTAGGCTAGTTGTAAAAGTTGAACAGCTGTTTTCCACCATAATTATTGGCTACCAGTAGGGTTAGTTAAAAGGAACTGGCATGTAAACTTTTTTTTTTTTTTCTACATAACAAAACTAGTGAGGAACTTGTTAGATCGCTTTTGTGATTTTGTGCAAAGGTTTTTGTTCTTCTGTTATATATTTGGGTATCAAAAAAAAAAAAAATTCCCTGACCATGTTTTAAAAAGCCACATGCTTGAGTGGAAGATGATATTATAAGACATTAGGGTGTGGTGTATAAAAAAGTAATTTCAGGTCCACTAGTGTCTGCTATTGGTCAACAAAAAGATGTTTAAATATTTTCGCACCTGAGGAAACTTTTCATAGTCCCTAAAACGAATGGTGGAAGTACCCGCTTTTTGCTGTGTTCGCAGCGCAGGAACCAGGAACTAAATTAGCTCCAACTTCAGAGTAGTGTCTAACTCGGCACAATAGGAACTACCAGTGACTTGTAAGTGTAAGCTGATTGGCCGAATGCACGCGAACAGCACATGCCATTTAAAAAAAAAAAAAGAAGCAGTGTACACACCCAGTTTATAGCCTATACATTTACTTCTACGAACATGGAAAACCGTGATCGATGGACCTCTCAACCTTTACACTAAGGAGAAAATCCAACGTGACTTCCAAGGTGACCATGATTATTTCTGCTCAGCTAGCGACATTGGGCATCAAACACATGGCAAACGCTAATACTTTTTCAAATACTGTTTACTTTCTTTGTATAACAGTTCTGTCAAGTAATAGCAGTTCTGTCTAATAACGTATTAGACAGGACTGGTAAACAGATCATAAACTAATAAAGACGGAGAAAGGGAGCACTATGTGCTCAGGCTCTGGCGTTCTCAGCGCCGTCAAAATAAATGTCAGCCGCGCCGTCAAAATAAGTCACAACAACGAACGCGGTTTACGTCACTTCAGAGATCCTACTGCCGGTGTGAATGCAACCAGGAAAATGGCTCTAGGGGAACCACCTTAGTGGCTAGTTCCTATAACTAAGTTCCTATAACTACCTGGTGCGAAAGTCCCTAATGTTGCTATGTTGGACTAATCATTGCATGTTATTGTACTTAATTACTTAGTTCATTTTTTTTTTATATAAAGTTGCGTCTGTACATATTAAAGTTGGCATGACATGGAAATTGAGACCAACTTCCGCATTTTAATGAATTGAGTTAAACCACGTATAAATGGGTTAAATTTTGATTTTATGACTATGAAAAATTTATTTAGGTAAGAAATTATTTTATGCACTTAACCATAACATTTTTGTATTGTGTAGGCCTATATTCACAATGTTTTGCATTCTTGTGTAATTCCGTCATGGTTTTTGCTTTAAATTACACTAAATCCAGTTTCAGTTCCCCTTGATGTGTGAATTGGTTGACTGAGCGTGTTTGTCTACAGCATTGCAGTGTCTATCATAATGTCATCTTTTGTCGTGTGGGAGTGCTCTTTATGTTTTTCAGAGCAGGTGGTGTGCTTTGAAGGACCAGTTAAGAGTGGCTCTGAGTATTTTAACGGCCCCGTTTTCTTTGCCTCAGTTTAAGGCCTTATTCTAATTAGTGTCTCTCTTTTCTCTAATTTACAACAGTTCTTTCTGAATTGTTTTTAAGAGTCTGGCTTTAATTATAAGGGGTGTTGGTTGGGGAATTGCGAAAGCTCAGTGCAAGGCCTGTTGGGTTGCAGTTAAGTTGAGCAACATGAGCTATTAGGAAATTCCTGTGTCCTATTCAGCTGGTCTTCTGACAGTGGCCATTTCGTTTCGAGGAGGGAAATAGTTAAACTCTTCTAAAAGAAAACTCTCATGTTAAGGAACTGAACTTTTTTTGACCTACTGAACCCCTTGTGTTTTTCTTCATGCATCCTAAATGACGACTGAGCGCTTTAAAGCTGAATGATTGGAAACAATTAACATGCCCTGCAAACTCTGGGTTCAGAGGGATTATATGGCATTGGGAAATGTTTGCAGATGGGATATGAATATTTCAGAGATAATGTGAAACAACTGACTTTGTAAATTCCCATTGAGACCTTCTTGGACGTACTTCTAGGTAAACGATCTTGTGGCACTGATCAGGGCAACAGTTTTATGGTTGCTGTTGTGTTGAGGTTTTCACACTGCGCCTGGAAACTACACAGAAATGATGCTGGCTTTGAGGGTTTAGTTATATTTATTTGACAGGAGCTGCTGCTGCTGCTTATGTTACAGGCTGTGGCACAGGCATAACTGTGATTCCTTTTGAGTGGAGCATTCACCCTACATAAACTTAAAGGATACTTGTACTCAGTCAAAACTCAATTTGCATGAATGTATACTTTGCATGATCAAAAGTCTGGACAAACTTGTGATTCAGTCAATCCAGCCTCACCAGTACACAGCCTTAGACAAATATTGCCAGTGGACCATACTGAACTGCTTTAGGATGTGACTTGGATAGGGTGGACAGACAGGGGATAGCAAATAGCAGGCATGCATAGTTACAGGACAGTCATGTCAGCATACAAGGGTTAGATGGGTGAAGTGTCGATTTTTCTTCAGAAAAATTAATTAGTTTCAGAAAAATGGTAAAATACTACACTGCAAACCCTAATTTAATTTGGGGTAAAAGTTTTGCTCTTAACTCGATATATTTGAGTAAGCTAACTCATGCATTTAACTTAAAATGATCATGTTATCTCAACTTAAATATTTTTAGTAGAGGAAACACAACTAGCTAATTCAGTAAATGCTGACTTGCTAATTGGCAACACAATGCTTTGACTAGCATTAGCATATCATTGCAATTGCTGAAGTAAAGCAATATAGAACACTCAACATATACCTCTTCTCAAACCAAGCTCATGCTCCATTCGTCACCATGATGGTAACCCCCACAAAAAAACCCAACATTGCAGAAACTCTTCTAAATTAGCATAGCAAAACATTAAACACCACTAAATATCCCACTTAACATTAATATTGCACACAAAAAAACGTACAGCACTTTATTTGATCATCTTTACTCTCCCTTGCAAGTGGGAATCCCAGGTCAGATGTTTTAGACTTTTTGTACTTTTTGAAAGAGTTCAGACAAGTCCCTTTTCTGTTTTGATGTCAGTACACACATTTACAAAACATAGCCAATGCAGTTGGTTTGTTGAGGTGGGAATTGAATGGCTTGATTTACCTGCACAGAGCATTGAACTAAACACCTTAGGGATAAAGCTGAATGCCAGCATGACTGCCCCATATCAATGCCTGACATTAATGTTATTGAGCTGAATGGAGCCAAATCCCATTCCAACTTCTAGTGCAAAATAGCCATTAATAGAACATAGGCATGCAAAAATGCATTGTGATTTTATTTATTATGCATATTTGGAGAATATACTTCGAAACTACTTTTTACGCATGTCTTGGGATAAATTTTTTATTGTTAGTTATTTTTATGACCCTGCATGATGTTATTGGTCAGTACGTTTTGCCACATTATATGCAAATCTGTTATGCATATTTAATAGTCTACTAAGCATCTGTTTGCAGACTTGATATTATCCTTTTTCTATTGGATCAATAATAAATGTGCCTGGAATTTCTTGTATGAAATTCAGTCGTTGAGACATTTGTATAGCCTGATGTATTTTGTTAATATTCGACTGTAGTGCAAACCCAACTCTCCAGTTACAATTAGTATTCAGCTTATTTGTGCAAATAAATATGAATCGTTCTAAAACAATCAATCATGACTTGGTTTCAGATTTCCCTAACTTTAATATCAATGCTTATTATTTTATATAAGATGTTTGATGAACAAGTACCTTCATACTTTTGAAAATCTTCAAAGGAGTGTTGGCGTAGACCCTAAAGTTTCTTTATTCAAACCACATAAGGAGTGAACGGTAAACTGGACAGTTGCTGAGTTACCCAGTAACCATTGCACTCTCTATGAGAGTATGACCCTGTAGTAAAAATGTACCGCTCTTTGCTTTGGATTAGAAGTGTCTCTTAAATGACTCATCTCTCATTCTTTGCATTATGGGACTGGACTCAAATGGGTTAAAAAAAACATGACCTCTTGTCACATGACCCATGCCATAGTCCAGATCTTCTGTTTGAATAAATAAAGCAGTGCCCTTGCTGTGTGTTTGAAGAAAAGGCTTAAGAGCACCCCTGGCCCGGCCAATAGACCCAGAATCACAAGCTCAGTGGTGTGCAATCCTGCATTAAGAAAAACTTTTTTCTTTCTTTCTTTTCAAAGCAATGTGGTGTTGCAAATGCAATCGGTTATAGTGTTTGTCTTGCATACTGCACTATATCCTTCCACATCTCCCAAGTATGGATCTCCTCCTCCTCTACTATCTCCTCTCCTCCATTTGCACCCCATCCAGAGGTCTAATCTGTCCTGTGGTTAATGTTTAGATGCAGTCCAAAGGGTTCACATCTGCTGTTAGCGATGTGCAATACAATGGCCCAACGGTTCATCAGCAGAGCAAGACTGCTTCCCTCCTAGGTTAATCGCATGCTAACCTCTTCTACAAAAGGCTCATGTTGCCGTTGATGCCTTGTTGTTCCTCCTCCTCTTGTCATGCTAATGCACTATTTACACATGCAAAAAATGGACCCATTGTGCCAAGGTGTCTGCGGCACAGGAGGAAGTGCTGTGTGTATGTGTATCTGTGAAAGTGTGTCCGAGTCCATCTCTGGTTTGAGTAATAAGTGTGAAGTGCCCCTCCCACGCTGGATTGAGGAAAGGCATGTGGGAACGGAGAGCGGTTGAATTGAATTGGGGGAAGGGCTCATTAATTTCCACTGCCATCCGTTTATACGTCATGCTTGAATAGTTTGGCATATGGGTTTAATTCGTTGATTTAAAGGGATGGTTCACCCAAAAATGAAAATTGTCATCATTTGCTCTCCCTCACGTCGCCAACCAATCTTCGAAACACAAATTTAAATTTAACCTCCGTTGACAGTCCAGGTAACCAAAATTTAAGAGAGTTTATTTTATTTTTAAAAAGTATTGTGAAGAGATATAATTGCTTAATATGATGAACAGATTTAATTTATACTTTTATTTACTGTTTTGAAAATATCTGTTTTGTGTTTTGAATATTAACCTCATGGATTTGGAGTAAATGATGATAGTTTTCACTTTTGGGTGAACTATCCCTTTAAATTCAAGCAATATCCCCACTAGGGGGAAACTTTAACAATTCCCGTGGAATTTTAGTGACCTGTCCAGAGTCGTTATGGACTTGAATAGCATTTATAAACATTTCTGCAGATCTCAGTGGGGAAAAACCGCATGTCCTATCGCTGTTGTTTTTATATATTTGACTTTAAAAGCTCCAGGAAGGCAGCGGACCGAATACCATACGCGCCTCTGCGTCGTCTCCTGCTCCAATGTCAAAGCTGGCAAAAAGAAAACACACTTATTTAGACATTCCCCCTTTTGAAGCTGCACATCTGGTGGCTATTGTAATGACAGTTAACATAACATTTAGGATGAGTAATAATTATTCGTGACATTTGTTTACAAGCAAAAGCAATTCGTGTTTGTGGTTTTTCTCTGCCTCACGGTAAACAATCTTCTTTTGAAGGGAATTAAAAGGCCGTCCGGCAGTCGGAACAGGTTTGTGACTCTGGTTCCTGAATTTCAAAAGAAAACCGCAGAGCTTCACAGACTAATCATTCCACTTTTGCCAAGGCTATTCTCCTGAGTGGAATGTCATCATATCAAATGACAGCGCTTGCTTTTTTTTTTTAATGGCCTCATTTTATGCTGTCACTTCATAAGCAAACGTTTGATCCTCTCTTTTGCAGGTGATGCCTTCCCAGGTGCCTCGAGCCCATTCCTTAGCGGATACGTCAGCGCCTCAGGCGCTCACGGGTCGTCGGATCCGGCCTTCCGAGCTCCCAACCAAGCCAGCCTGCAAATGGCCCAACTCTGGGCCTCTCACCCTCATGAAGGTAAGAATCACTGCATGGTTTTTGTGCCGCAAAAGGAAGGTAGAAACGTCAAAGCATGTCACTGCTTAAAGCGAAGCGGGACCTGCATTTGCGCACGGCGTCTTGAGCGTATTGGGTTTAACGATTAGGTTTGTTGGCAGATCAGTGAACTCAGACAAAGGCTGTAGTCAGAGGTCTGGGTGACAGGCAGGGACGGGTGGATGGGCTAATGGAAAAAACACACCCTCTATGATACAACCCACAGGGACTAGCCGGCTTTATATTTTAAG
Source organism: Squalius cephalus (assembly GCF_949319135.1). NCBI lineage: Eukaryota > Metazoa > Chordata > Actinopteri > Cypriniformes > Leuciscidae > Squalius > Squalius cephalus. The sequence continues at coordinate 33,702,881 of NC_137122.1, read as the reverse complement.
TTAATGGAAATCGACTTCGTATTGGGAATACGAGCATGTGGTGTGGACTGTGCTTAACCAGATAAAGGTGCAGTATTTTTTTTTGGATAAGTGAGTGTGTGGCCGGTTAAGGCTGTCGGCTGGTGATGTGTAACATGCAGTCATCTCTCTCTCTCTCTCTCTCTCTCTCTCTCTCTCTCTCTCTCTCTCTCTCTCTCTCTCTCTCTCTCTCTCTCTCTCTCTCTCGAAGTCAATAAACTAGATTTGCGTGAATGGTGTGCAACGACTGTAGAAAAGACAATAAAAAATCAATTTCATCCCTGCAGTCCTAATGTAGAATAGTCCACATCTGACAGCCACTCTGCTGCAATGTAATTGTAACCAATTCCTTTCTTGAAATAGCTGGTGTCAGTCAATAGTCAATATCCAAGAGCTTTGACAGAGCTTAAGACCGATATTAGTGCTGCTGTCCTTTGTATAACAGTACTATGTATATTATAGCGTTATGTAACTAAGTTTTCTAGCAAGCTTATAAGGTCTCAAAAATAAGATTTAAAAATGTATTTATTTTCCAGTGATGCTGAATTTTCTGCGGCCATTACTCCAGTCTTGGCCTCAGTCCATAGAAGCTGGAATGGTGTTAAGAAAGGAAAGAAAAAAAAAACTTTTGTAACATAAATGTCTTTACTAACACTTTTGATCAATTGAATGCATCCTTGCCGAATAAAAGTATTAATTTCTTAAAAAAAAAAAAAAGTGGTGGTGTACATTTTTGAAACATTAAATTTAGGTTTATAAATGGCAATAAAATCTGTAACTATACAAGTATAATGCAACTCTGTGACACCGATGGCATATGATGATTAATGTTTTTTTCCAATCCATTTTAACCAATGCTTCTAAGGCTATCACAAATCATTCCTGCAGTTTTAATAAAACCTCATCTATACCTATTGTCTCCATCCAAGTAAAAAAAAAATACACTAAAAACAATATCTTATCTTAAACAATATCTTAAAAACATAAAAAATAAAGCAGCGTGGTAGTTTGTGCATGCCTGACTGAATGAATAAATCAACTTTTATTTATTTATTCATTCATCCACCTCAAGCAAAGTTTTATGCACATTTGGGAATTTATTCATATCTCGCTTTTATCCTGCATTTCCTGAAATTCACACACAAATATGTGGATGAAAACCTGGCTTATATTAGCTGGCTAGATAACTTTACCTTATATATAATATAACGAAATATTATTTCAGTTTGCACAAGACCTGAATGTGATCAACCACTGTAAGCTTTAGTGTCAATGGAGTAATAGTTCAACAGGGCCAATGACTGTTACGTCAGCTGGCTTAAAAGTCAGCCATACTTGTTGAGCCTTGAAGACTTTTGAGATTCTGTTATTTTTGCCCTGCAGTTGCATTACACATTTCCTTCATATTCTCTCTTCCTCATCTTGGAGTATAAAGTCAAGACCTTATCTGTGCTGTATCTTCAAACTTGCATGTTCAAACAAGATGATTCATTCGGCACTGAAGCCGTTCCAGCCCCTGCCATTTTGAGAAGATGGAGATTTCAGCTTTCAAAATGGTTCACGTGTATGCCAAACAATCGAAAGAAAAGCAACGCTAGCTCTGTAAAAGGGCGTGGGCGGATTATTAACAAGGTTTGTTGAAGGGCCTTGTACCCATAGGCCTTTGTTTCAAGTCCCCGCAGAGAAAGTACAGATGAATTGTCTAAAACCTTGGCACAGATCATAACAAGCCTGCCTCGCTCTGCCTGTGTAGAAATGCGATGAATAGCTGACATTGAAGTGTACTCTGTCTCTGCAGCCTGTGAAAATATTTGAACATGCCTGTTTATTCTGAAGGGTGCACCTGGCTCTTATTAACTGAAGGAAGTCGAAGTAGCAGCTGTGGAATTTGGCTATTTTTGCACGAAATGTGTGAAACAATCAAGCATGCCGCACTCGCCCCACTGTGGATTGCAAATACTCCATAATCAGAGGGAAAAACCACTGCCTTGCTGTCAGTTTATCTTTGAAGTTCAATTAATAAACATGAATTGCAGCGAACTGTGAAATGTTACAGTTTGTTTGACGTGGGGCTTGTATATGCACTGGGTCTTTGCGCGATAACCCCTTGAGCGATGGTTAACTTTAAAATACACAATCTCTCTATACGCTGAGATTTGAGGATGAGGCGTTCCACAACACTTGTGTGGATCAGGCGAGCGCAGATGACGGTTTGAACCAGTTTATATTAGGCAAGAATCAGTATCCCTGGAATGTGTCCTCCCTGGTCTTAATTCACGGGCCGCTGTGGCTTCGCAGCTGCAATTTATTTCTTTTTTTTTATTTCTTTTTTTTGTGCGAGCATGTGTCTGTGGATGTTATCTGCAGCAGTTTGTAATCAGATGCGTGGCCCTTGAGGTCTGCTCACCTTTGGACTGTGCAGGAGATGATGGTGGCTGCAGGGCGGCGCTCTGTGATTGATAGAGCGTCCATGCCTGTTGCTCCTGTCACACGTTGGGCTCGGCTCAGAAAGGAATGCCCCTCTTTGACTGATGATGGATTTGCGGGCGCAGGTAGCGCTTTGATGTTCTGCTGTGCTTCCTGTGGCGTCCCTGGGGTCCAGATGACGGTTTTGAATGCTGATGTGTTTGTGAAATTGGAGATGTATAATAAATATAATAAAAAGAGGGAGAGTGGAGGCAGATGTATGTTGACAGAAATTCTGGTAGGTGCCTCCTTCTGGTGCACATAAATGGGTTTGTTGAAGTTGGTGCAGCTTCCTCTGACCTTTTGCAGGCCCTCTGTGTCTAAATACAGGTCTTGAACCACATCCCCTCCTTCAAAGCCTTTTCCATGACTTTTATATAGTCTGAACCTCAGGGAACAGTTTTTCTTTTTTTATGTCAGCAAGGGTATGTCGTAGCATCTTTGCTTTTGAATGTTAATGGCCTGCTTTTTTGACTGTTCCTTTTCTGAGCTTTTTACACGTAACCTTCCACTGTCCTTCGTCATAGATCCCTAAAGAATGAGCTAGGTTAAATGGTTCCTGTGCTCCAGATACGCGCACACACACACACACACACACACACACCCACCCACCCACCCACCTCTTTCCCCTTTACAGTCACACTAAACCAAATGTAATGGGAAAATGGCATTTTCTCTTTCTGGTTTTCATTTCATTTGATTTTATTTATTTTAAGTATTTTAGGATGTTCCCTTATCTACATTAAATCCCATAACTGTGGAAAACCTGGAAATATTATGAACTTTTAAAATTGACTGGAAACATCATGGAAATTAATAGTCTTAAATTCAAAATTCATGCATGGGGAAAAAAACAAACATGATTATTATTATTATAGTTTGCGCTATTTGCGTTTAAATTGGCTTGATTATTTCTGTTTTGAACTGCTTGGGTAGAGTGCTGTAAACATTGTGTTTGTCCAAATGTTTATTAGTGAGAAAAAAACCCTGACAATTATAATAGTTAGGCTATGTTCCTTTTATTAAAAAAACTGCAGACCTTGCATACAAATGGATATAAAATGATTCTGAATGATTCTTTCCAGTAATCATGAACACATGGAAATGGCACTGAGAATTCATTGGTCAACATGTGGGAACCCTGTATCTAGCTTCGTGGTTTGTCAGGAAGTTTCTCTGCATCAAGCACGTTGTGTTGCAGAACTGTAGGAAATGGCAGTGGCAATCAAAACTAATTAGTCACCAGATATCATGTAGGTTGAGACTTTCTCTCGATTTCACATGAGAGAAACTGAGATTAACTGAGATTAGATGTGCAGTATATTGAGAGCGCCCCTGCCTCCACCACACCCCTCTCAAGGCATGCAGAAAAAAACAGAAATAAATGTGGCACTGCAGTTCTAGCCCTGTTGCTAAGAGTAGGACGCCTTCAATCATCTCTCGGTATGGTGTGGGAATGCAATCAGCGGCATAGCACTACCCGGTTACCTGAGATGTACTAAATAAAGTGACAGCCTTTGAACCACCGCTCTTCTTACTTGTAGTGCCATGAAGAATCACATTGTGTTCTTTAAAACAAGGTTGTATTTTTAGATGTTTTGTTTTTGGACTGTCGATAACACTTAATGTTCTCATGTTACCGTTATCACTAATTACAAAGACTTTGCTTTGACTGCGGGGCTGTGATTGTAGATAAGTGTTGAGTAACCCTGGTGTTTTATGTACAATGTTTGTCTCTGACTCTCAATTAAAATAAAACATGAATGCAGTTTTTCCATGTGAATGTAGTTTATTTAGACAGATAGACAGAAGAAGGGCTTTGCCACTCATGCAATGCATAAATAAACATCTCAACCATTGGCATTTTGGCAAACATGTGACTAGATAATATTACCACACTAGCTTTGTGGGCTGACTCAGCCCTTTATTTAGCATGCTGTTGACACTACTTGTTTTAAGCAGCACTGTCTAGTCTATCTCAGGAATTTAATCAATGGCATATGAGATCCACAGTTAGACCACGTAGAGGCTGAAGACACTGCTTCCTTTTTTTGAGACCGTTTCAATGTGCCCCCAATAAACCTTGCTTTAGAGCTCTGGTAACACTCATTGAAATGGTGCCGACCCTTTGACCCTGCCCCTCCAGGACACTGTATCTGCTATCGCTCTCTAAACATTGCTTTGGAGAACTGACTATTCCAGGCTCTTGCAAGTTAATCCATAATGGTTGATGTGACCTGATTTAAATGGCATTGACGGTAAGAACTAATCCATTACACCCAAGACACTCCTGCTGTTGTTCATAAACTCAACTTGTCAATATCCTAACACAGAGGAGACTGTTCGTTCAAATTTGAATGCCAAGAATGAACAGTTTGCTATGCATGGACAGCTGTGTTGTAAATATTCTCCCTTAATCTCTGTTTATTTGGACATTATTCCTAACCCTCTGCTTTCTGGTTGTCTTCAGTTGCATTCATTTGTTGTGAAATCATAAAAAGTGTTTCAGCAGCCGTGTGCCCCTGTAGTTTGGCCAATATAATGGCTGCTTGACCTCTCTCCAGCAAAGCCTCTCTGATTGTGTTGCAATTTTTGCCAAAGGGATGGGAGAAGTGCACATTCCAGCTTCAATTTGCTCAATTAATTTGCAGTAGAAGCCGCTCGTCTCGTTTCAGCAGTTCGCGTTTAGCGCGAACACATTGTTTACTTTGCATGGTTACTCATTTGTTCTTATGAGTCCTTCCAGCACCACCTGACCTCTTGCCAAACCGCCACGCCTGCATGACGTAGCTGCTAGTGTTCTGAGTAATTGCGTGCTTTAAGACGCAGCCATCCGAAAACAAACATTTCAGTTGCCTGTCCTCATGCAGAGTCGCTCTCGGATCAGCATGCACCGCGGGCCAGGGTGGTACGTGCCTGCCAAGCCGCTCCGTAAAAGCAGCAACAGGTCTTGAATGCACCTTGGGTCTTGCTGGTTTTAAATGCAAGCATACCCCACCCACAATCAAAGTCTCACAATGGAGGTTCAGAATGAAGGATTTGATCCACTCCCATTTGAATGTATCTTTTACAGCTAGGAATGATGAATGCACTTACATGATCCTCTGCTCCAGAGGATAATGCTGTAAATATTTCGTCCTCCCCTTTCAATGTCAAGCATTTCTATCTTTAGAGGGCAGTTTGTTCTTAGCTCTGACAACCCTTTTGTCTTTCATTAAAGTTTTTTTTAAAGGAGGGATAATGTTATGTGTCAGCACTATTTGTGTGCGCCTTTGTGATTTTGTTTATGGCTGTTTGTAGTGTTTGTGGTTATGAATGTGCATTTGTGCTGTTGGTGAAATCTTAGATGGAATTCATGACTTTGCATGTGTGAATGGCCGCTCCACGGTTACCAGATGTCAGATGTGAGAAATATTTCTCTCCATTTGCTTTGGGTGGTGGTAATAAGTCAATTTTATGATTGGATCGAGGTGAGCTGTTGCTCTGGCTATGAAGCAGATTCATGAACTGATAAGATAATAAATCGTCAAAACCATGTGTTTGTAAATGTGCATAATTTAATGACACAGGAAAAATTTTGTTCAGCTGGAGAAAGGTATTGTGGACCGATGTACAGTCAATGACTCAAGTGCCACTGTCATAAACTATTTTCAAAGGTTATAGTACTATCGTTCCTTCTACCTGAGGATGGCCAGATAGAGATGCTACATTAAATACTGGAAGCAGAACTGACGGTGTGGGCTACTGTCATATTCTCTTGAATAGTAAAACCCTGACATGTCCATACTCTCTCCTTTTTAGGTTTTTCTCACTTGCCAAGCAGTTTGTACCCCAGCCCTTACATTCCCCTGGGCCACCTTGAGCATCCACAGCTCAGCCAGCATGCACTCTTTGAGTCCCAAAAAGGTCTGTATACGCCTGTAAAATCATGTTTAACCATTATCTCTGTGATTTATGGGTGTGTGTGACAATCATCATAACATTTATGCCTAATGTTTGTAGATAAAGTGAATCTCTCTAAACTGTGCAGAAATAGCCAGGTCAGATTTCCCCCCAAAATTGAAGGGGGAATTGTGCAAAGAAAGTGAAGCCTATTATAGGACTCTTGATGAAGAAGAACAACAACAACAACAACAACAGTCGGTTAGGTCTTAAGTGAAAGTAAATGGTTAAAGAAATCGGATGTGTATCATTTATATTGGATCCGTGCATTAAGTCTTAAAGTGACAGCAACCGTAAATATCTGCTGTTGTCATTGTTAATCAACAAAACACCGCTTTATAAATTTAAGATAGCTTAATCTTTGTTAAAGTAAACACTATAATGTTCTTTTACTTTTAATTATTACTTTTCTTTACCTGAAATGAATACTACTGTTAGACCTTACTTTATTTGTAACTTTGTTATATTGTATTTATCTATGCTTTAGTGTATTTGTTCTTATTTTTTACTGACTGTTCATTTGCCTTTAATAATGTTTGAACTTTATTAGTTAGGCAAGTACTTTTTGCTGTGGTATCAGAGTACTTTAAGTGTGCTTTACATAATAAATGGAAAGCAAAGTTACCCTCAAATATTTTTTTTTCTTGCTGATCCGCAAAATTATCCGATCTGTGGCTTAAACGTAATATGATCAGTTGAACCACTATTTAGAACTAAAGTGTGTGAATGAGTGGTTTGATCGATTGCTAGCTATAATACTAGATGGGCTACTTGAAGCAATTGCTAAAATTGCATGGTTTAAAAAAAATAGCTCCATGTCTAAAGCCCTGTATAATTTACCTTTTTCTCAGTAAAATATTACCAAGTAAAACTTTAGACTTTATTCTGCCTCGGAGCTGAGGGAAAAGGGCAGCACTTTGTTTTTGTTAGCATTCACCAACTAGTACATGAACTTTTCAAGTCCTTTGATTTCTGTTCTGCTGTACTCGCAGATAGTGCCTTGTTTAGAGTGTTTTAACAAGTTAGTTTATGGTCCATATTTTTATATACTTTCTGCAGTTTAGGGCCTTTTAAGCAGTCTTATCTTTTACACCAGATATCCTAAGCTTTGTCAGGCTCACTCTTTCTACTTTGTTCTTATTCTTTCAGAGGGGTTTTACCTGCCAGGTTCAGTGCACTCCCAGTCTGCACTGGCCAGGAGCCCAGTGGCTCACATGCCCTGCTCCTTCTCCAGGGAAAAGGAGGCCCTACCTCCTCACAAAAGCTCTAAAGACTCAAGCAGGGATCTGGGAAAAGAGAAGCCCTGTAAGAGTGACCTAGGCCACTCCCTTCTAAGGAAGGAACGAGAAAGGCCAAAAGAGGAGTCACGGCCCCACAGCGTGGTGGACCTCACCTTGGATGTCAAGGCAGAAGATGAGCGCAGAGCAGGCAACTCAGAAAGGTCTACAAAGACTACGGAGCACGCTCGGCCTTTCTTTCACCAGCACTCTCCTGCTCTGAGCACCACGGACACTAAGCCCAAACAATCTCACCAGAGTTTACTTGGCAACTGCGGGACAAATAGTGGCACGCCAGCACGACACCTGAGTACGGAACAGGACAGGAGGGACAGAGACCGGGATGACGAAACCAGCCGGCCAGGGGGCCACCTTTCCACTGACAAGCAGAAAAGATGCGATTCAGTTGCTACATCATCTGGCACGCTGCATGTGTCGTATGCCAGTCCCTCTTCCCTGCAGCCGAACCCGTCCCATCTCCCGCCCAGGCTGGTGTCCTCTGGCACCTACCCTCCCCCTCACCACATGCCGCCCAACATGTACCCGCTCTACTCTACAGCAAAAGAGCCAGGAAAAGAACAGAGAGTGATAGCTCCTACTTATGTGCCTTCTGTCGAGGTTTACGATGAGCGAAAAGGGCCAATTCAAATTGCCTCCCAAGCTCGAGATAATAAAAATGACAAGAGCAGGGAGAGGGACTTGCACAGATCAGCCCTGCAGGTGGGGAATGAGAGAACACAAATGGACCATGGTCGGTCCTCCATTAGGAGTGAGTCGCCCCCTCATGGGGACGTCAAGAGAGACATTTTACGAGAGGAAGGCTCGATAATTAGGTCAAACGGTTTGGCCATGAAAAAGCCCTTGCATTTAGAAATGTGCACAAATAAATCTGGAAACAGCCCAGATGCCAGAGACTTAACCAACACTACATCTAAACACATAATTAAAACGGGACTCGAAACTGAATCCCGCAGCCAAGAGCGGGATAGGGTTCAAAGGTCTGCCCATCCGTTCTCTGGAATGGATCCAGGTACACTTCACTCGGAGCAGCATCCGTTGAAGGGCTTGGGTTCTGCTGAGCCCAAATGGAAGCCTTTCGAGATGGGCAATTATGCTACCAGTCACATCGCCACATTGGCAGCCCAACACACCCATGGCTCCCGAGGTGAGGAAGAGGGCAAGCGAATGTACCTAGATACTACTGGCTTGCACAGACCGGTAGGCAGCGGCAGAAGTCCTGAGGGCCACAGGGAGGTTTCAGCCATGCAAAGCCTCATAAAGTACAGTGGCAACTTTTCCAACGAGTCTGGCTCCAGGCACGGATCCGATAGCCATAGTCCATTTGGAGGACTGGGCAGCATGAAACTGGAGACTGGTTATCCCGGAGTGTCTAGAGTTCAGCACCTTCCACCCCAGCAGCCTGGAAAGCAGTTGAAGAAGGAGCCTGAGAGACCAGAGAGTGCTAAATCCTTTGGCAGAGACGGAAGCTCTTCTCAGGGTGAAGCTGAGGTTCGTCATCCCCCGGTGGGCATAGCGGTGGCTGTAGCCCGTCAGAGGGACAACAGCAGCAAGCACAGCTCTGTATCAGACAGGGACAGGCCAATTGGAGGATCCATCAAAGGTGCGTTGCCTCATATATCTTTGCATGCATTGTTCTTAAAGGTATAGTTCACCCAAGAATTAAAATTCATTTAAATTCACCCCCATGTTTTTCTAAATTTTAGAAGTCTTTTCTAATTCTGAACTTGCTTTCTTCTGTGGAACACAAAAGGATATATTTTGCAAAATGCCTTGTCATTTTCTGTCCATACAGTGAAAGTCAGTGGGGGTTCAGTGTTGTTTTGGGCACTATTGACTTTCAGTTTAACAGTTGCAAAACAGGCAAAAACAGTTGAGACATTGTTCAAAATGTCTTGTGTTCTGCAGAAAAAAGAACAACTAACCCTATAAGGTGTGTAAATTGTACATTTTTGGCCCCTGTTGGTATGCATTCACGCCTTTAATGGAATCGAAGAACAACACACTGTCTTATTTTCCGTTGTTATAGCCCATTTACATTGGCCTGCTCAGCAGCAAGGTTTCTCCCACTTTTGTTTTTGTTTCTTAAACAGCATGAGCTTTGCTATTGCTTTGGCCCACAGTGTTTCCTGTTAGCCTAGGGAGTGTGTTAAACCTTTCACTAAGACACCGCATGCCTGACTGCTTATAAACATAATTTACCAAGCTCTACTAAAGGTGGCAAACAAGCAGTGCATTCTAATATGACTTTAGTTTTGTTGCTTAGCAATCGAATCAGCTTCAGAAAGGGGCAGAAAGAGAGCTGGGGAGAAAGGCATTAATTTATGTCCTCTTGTGTGCAAGGAAATTGCTGTAATAACATTAGTCTACACTTTCTGAGTTTGAATTTACATTAAAAACAAGTGTTAGGGACAGAGCTTTGCTTGACTAATTTGCCCTCTTTTTGATGCAAACGGATAGCATGTCCGACAGGCTTTTGGTAACCTTGGAAACAGACTGAAACCTTTTCCCTGGAGCATGACAGAGATCTGTGTGCACTTTCGTCCCCCTCCTCTGTTTAAAAGAACGCAATCTCTTCTCAGCCACTGTCAGTACTGAAAGGTTCAATGCACTCCTAACTAAATCCCGCTCGGATAAGTTCTACGCGTTTATCTTTTACAGGGCTGTGTTGTTGAGGTATTTTGAACACAAACTTCAGAGGCTCTTTTAGTTTAGTTCGGTATGTGAAATACTGCTTGTTTTGTCTGATGATTCTCCAAATGGCTGCTACTCTATGAAGAGCAATTTGAACCATGGATGACGCCACAGTGGTGTTGAAACATTGATAAGTGATTGATGGGCCTCAATGGGTTCTTGTAAATGTGATATGTTACTCTGCATATGTTCTCGGTGTTTTTTCTTTTTCCTCTACACAGTCTGTCTGTAATCTCATAGATGTGTAAGACACTGAATATGACTGGTGCTGAGTGTTAGGACTGATAAACACCCTTAGAGTTTGGGCTATTTATGGAGAAGTGTATTTATAAAGAGAAAACGGTAACATTTTAAGTCTTGCCAGACTGGCAGACTACTAATGTTTGACTTTGTTTTTAGCCTAAGAAAGGTCAGAAATGTGTAAATTGGGATTAAACATCTGAAATGGTGAAAAATGTGATATTGGCAAACACTATGAAGTTAGCTCATTTATTAAAAACTGTTTGTCAACATCTGTAATTAGTGTAATGTCGTAACCTTGCAGGCCCAATCCACACAGTGGAAGAACAAGGAGACGAAAGGACGCGCCACCGTGACGAGCGCCTGCTGTCGGGACGTGTGGAGCGTGAGCAGGAGAAAGTATTAAGGTAAGATGAGTTTATAACCGCTGACATAAAGCACCATGTTTTTTGTAACTTGCAACTTGTAAAATTCTATGTACATATGTGTATATGTATATGTATATGTGTGTGTGTATATCCTCATCTGTCAGTCATCTCTCCTTACTCTCGTCGTGTGAAAAGTGAAATCTTACTCCTGCTGCACTGTACTGCGACTCTGCAGCTCGTGCTGTATGGAGCAGAGCAGATGCTTTCAATTTATAATGGTAGCGTTTGTTGTACAACTGAACTAAATGTTCTTTTTTTTTCTTTTTTATATATATATATATATATATATATATATATATATATATATATATATATATATATATATATATATATATATATATATATATATATATATATATACACAAAAACATTTAGCGACAATCCTGAAGTGTTTATGTGCCAAAATAGATGTTATCTTTGTTCAGGTAACTCTAAACGGATGTTAGAAGCCTGGATGAAAGTCTGCTAATTAAGGCACCCTTTTATTAAAATCATTCACCTTGTAGTAAGGACTAAGCATATCCATCCAGTGTGAAAGGATTCTTGTTTCTTTGATTCCACATACTGGCTAAACGGAGCAACATTTTACTTTCATTGGTCACACTCTCAGCGTGGTTTTCTTTAGAGTGGACAGATTTATGGCAACAGTTCTCGGCAGATATGAGCCTATTTTCAAAGTGTGGCTCTCATTTCGAGGACTAGAAAAAGTCAGTCTTCCCCACTGGGGAAATTGGTGCTTATAAAAGTGACTGGCTCTCTCAGCAGGATTCCGCCCTCAGTGCCTGTCCTTAAGTGTAAGGCAGAATAGAAGTCATAGACTGGGGAATTTGTGTCACAGTTGGGGCTAAATGGCCACCAGTCCTACTTTTGGCCTTAAATAAGCATGAATTTTGCAATGTCGAAGCATCTATGTCAAACATTTTTCTGGTCGTCAAATGCAGGCACCTGGATATTGGGCAGACTTTTAAAGAAATAGTTAAGCCAGAAGTGAAAATGATTTACCCACCCTCATATTGTTCCAAACCGTTTATTTAATTTATTTATTTTTGGAAGATTTTTGAGTTGGTCTTTGTTGGGAATAACTAACCAAATTCAAAATATTATATAATTTTGTTCTTCGTTCTGGTAGCATTACTACCATAACATTAAGGTTAAAACAAATTTTTTTTTTTTTTATGTCGGAGAATATTTAAATAGAAAATAGAAATAGAGGCTTTCCAATAAAAAAACAACTTTTGGCTAATATAAGAATATTTTATTAAAAATATAAGCATATTTTTTGTCAAGTGTTTAAGGAATACACAGCAAAGCTTTGCCCCAAAAATGCATGTTTTCCTTTTTTTTTAAAGCAAAGGCACATTTTTTTAATTACAGAATTTTTTATTGAGATTGAGACTTCAATGTGCAATTAGGAAATGCAAACTTACTGACATTGCCATTGATTGGTTAATCACTAATAAGTAAGTCACTTCATTCACAGAGAGAATAAAGAGTTGGCAGACTACACTCAGATGCATCCACCTATGGTGTCTGCTAGTGGACTGAACCCCAACCTGATGGTGACTGGTGGACCGAATCTGGCTGGTGCGGGCCGCTGGCCTGCTGACCCCGCCTCCCACCTGGCCTCCCACCCGTGGCTGCCCCGACCAGGAGCCCCCTCCATGTGGTTGTCTGGCTCTCCATATGGTACCCACATTTTTTTTTACGCCTATGGTTGTAGTGTAAGAATTATGTCATGTTACAACAAGCAATTGTTGCAAATGATCAAGGGTCATGCAGTCTGGAATGCTGCAGAACTGGGTTGTGAATGGGATTTGGACACCAAATTATTTCCTCGAGGCAGTCTGTTGACCCTGCCAGACGGCCCAAGCATTTTGTCTAGGCTGAGTGTTTTAGTCATTCTTAGAAATAGTCAGTCTCACTCCACAACTTCCATCCAAGAATAACAGCAAACAGCACTGTCAGTTAAATTCTCTGACGTTCGAGTTTCTGTCTAGACTTTACTTTTAAAACAAAAATGTCCTATAAGAAAATAGCTGTAGTTAAAGTGCTGTGCATTTTGGCAGGAATTCAACTAGGTCTGTGCTCCATGCACAGGGGTGAGATTATGCTGGGAATGGTGTTTCTCTTGGGGATTAACTCTTGAGTGTTCACAAAGCTGCCAGAATGCAAGTGCAAATGGACCATCAACTACAAATATGGTGAACCCAACCATTTCTTGTCGCTCTGTTGTTGAACAGGACTGGGTCCCCCTTCCCTTCATCAGACGCTGCCTCCAGGATATCCAACTGCCTTGACAGGTTCCATCCCCCCACCTTACCAGTTTGCCCGAGATCCACAGACCGGACAGGTGGTTGTTATTCAGACAGAGCATCTGCCACATTATGGTAGGCCCGTATATTCACCACAATTTCTGTGTTCATATTTTACCATCTTTCCATTAACACATAAAATAAAATGTGCATTTATAAAAGTGAGTGGTAGTGATATTCCTGACGTGTAGCAGAATAAATATACTTGATTCGTGATGCTCAAATATTCCTCTTGTTCTTTAAAAGCTGAGATGTTAGAACGAGGCCCCCCGCTGTGGTCGGCCATGTATCCGCCGGCAGGAAGCTCTCTGCAGCATGCCCATCAGCTCCAGCTCCTCTCCCACCAGCAGCTCCTGCGGCAACAGGAGCTTTACATGATCCAGCATCAGACCGCACAGGTCATGGAACTGCAGAGGAACGCACAGTTAGTGGTATGAGATTCTTTCTGTCAATGTCATTATATTCGTGGGAAGACACTCCTGTATTTTCCATTTTGTAGTCCTTGAGGTCTATTTGCACCAAATCTGAATGTTCAGCATGGAAAACAGGCATAAAACCAGATTTGAATTCAGATTTGATTTATTTATAATTTTTTTTCTGGTGCAGGAGAGATTAAATGCAAGTCACTCTAGGACTGATTTGGATGAAAAAACAGACAAGAGAGGAGCTGAAGGGGCCAAATCCAGTCTCTCGGGCATCCCCACTCAAGCCCTACACTCACGCAAGCCTCCCCCACGCTCTCCAACCCCCTCCACCTCGTATAGAAAAGCCCTGACGCCGCTGCCCGTCCCACCGTTGCCTTCACCTGTCACTGCACTGAAGTCTGAGGAGAGACCCAAAGTGGAGAAGTCCCTCCCTCAACAGCCCTACTCCCATCCATCATCTCCTGTCCCTCATTCAGTCAGCCCCGTTTCGGCATCGCCTCTCCCTACATCCCCCATCCAGACCAAAGAGGAATCTGTGGAAGTGCCTGAGAAAGAACCACTCAGTCTACTGAAGCAAACTTCTACTCCGTTCTCATCCATGTACCATGGTAAGTGGGAAGGTCAGCTTTCCCAAATGAAATGTCCAGGATTGAGCCTGCTTAATTTGTCAAAATTGCAACAACTATGAATTTGCTTGATCATATGGAGTAATTATTGTTTATTTGCATATTGCACAATAAATGAGAAGGAAACTAATCAAAATGAAAGGACAGCGGTTTAATAATGTAAGGCCCTTAATCTCCATATTGCTATTTTTAAGGAAATATGTTTGGGAGGGGACTGAGTATACTCACAGGACGGCAATCAAATGCAGTGCGCTATTCTTCATGTCAGAATGTGCAGGGTAGTGCAGTCTTAATGAGTAGTCTGCAAATATCTCCACATATGGGATTACCAGCTGTCTCTTCACTGGAATAGAGACTTATGACAGCAGCCCTTTTGTACCCGTATCCCCTGGCGGTTTCCCTTTAAAAATGTTCAATGCTCAGGATAAATAGATTTTCTGCTCATGGTGCATTCTGAATGTATGAGTATGCACGAGCGTGTTGGCCTATGTGTATATAAGGGCTTTTGGGATGCTTGTGCTGGGGCCATTTGGTTCATGAAAGTTTCATAAAGCCCCTGTGCCGAAGAACATGTGGGGTTATTAATCACTTTGTCACTCTGTCGCAGGGAACTAAAGCCTTTCTAGTCTTTACATAAGCACTCCTAGCCCCTCAAATTGTTCTCTCTTCTGTTTCTTCAGCAGAAATTCCTCCTGGCTACCCATACCAATCGATAACAGCACCGTTTGGCAGCCATTACCCCTACCTCCTCCAGCCAGCCGCTGCCGCAGATGCTGACGGCCTGGCACCAGATGTGCCATTGCCGGCTGAGACATCCGAGCACTTGGCGACCACCGCAGATGTCAAACCCCAGCACTTGTGTTCTCCAGTGGTCGTGGAGTCACTTCAGGCATCCAGAGAGAAAGAGTCCATGGATGAGGGTAGCACTGTGTTAAAAAAAGAGCCAAACCTGGAAGACAACAAAGACGTCCTGAGCCAGGACAGCCTGAGGCTTGCACCCATCACCACCCAAGACCCTAGAACCCCCACAGAGGCTGAGGCCCACCCTAGAGCCACAGCCACACCATTGCCAGAGGATGAACCAGACCAGGGAGATGGGGAGGCTGTCAAAATGGAAGCTGCCACCTCAAGCCATCCAGGGCTGTATGAGACATATACTGAAAGAACGACCAGAGCAGAAACTGCAGAGGACTCAATTGGTCTGGTAGACCAAGTTTACAAATCTTCATCAAGTTACACTGACACACACCTTGTAGCTTGTGACATCCAGCCAGCAAAACCACCCTCTGATCTCTCTGATAGTTTGAACCTAGTAGACCTTAGAGATCCTGTCCCTGACGCTCCACACCTGGAATCCAAACTTGACAATCTTTTCCTGCCTAACAGCAGCCCTCCTCACCTTCAGCCCTCTTCCGTACCGGTGGCCATCCTCCCTGAAGACCCCATGGCAGGCATGTTCGCCCTGGTCACGGCCAGCGAGCTTCCGCAGGCCGGAGCAGTGTCCATCCTGGCAGATGCGTGTACCTCTAGGTCTGAGCTCTGCAAGGGCGTCAGTCCCCTAGAGTCCACTGCTCTGGAAGGCATGGCCCTGCTTAGCCAGATGGCAGAGCTGGAGATGCAGAGGCAACCCAGAGATGACACACAGGGTGAGTCTCATTTCAGAGAGAGGAACGGTAATCTGAAGGATGTGGGACCTGATGTAGCATGCTCTAACAGTTCAAATGGAAGTGATGATTAGGGAGGAAGGTTTGCTCACTGTAGTGTGCTGTAAAGTAAAATGTGCTGAAACAAGCTCAGGAATTGTTTCAGATCTAGTGAGTATGTTCAGAATTTGCTGGAGTGATGAACAGTGTGCCAGTGCTGGTTGTTCATCTATGAATCTTTTAGAGTAAATACGTTTGTTTAAAGTATAAATAAATGCATCTATCTGGTATTTTGGATGTATCTGTACGTCAAATGCGTTATCGCACTGACACAAGAAACACCTATATACTGATGTATTGGAAAATGCGGGGCTGTCCCATGCTCCCCTAGAGGTAATTAATGTTGGTATCGATCGTGTGTTTGTGTGTGCAGCTGTAATACTCTGTGGACTGGAGAGTCTGCTGGAAGCTGGCAGGCAGGTTCTTCTGGAGGCCATCGAGTGTCAGCCTCAGATTATCATCCGCCTCCCCCGAGAGCTCAACCCTAATAAGAAATACAGCTGGAGACAGAAGAAAGATGAACCTGTATGCTTGCCTATTTATGACTTCTTTTCTTCTCCCTCTTAAACCAGTGCTCAAGAAGTTAAGATTTCTGTTATCAGAATGGTAATTCTAGGATGTTTGTAGTTTTAAATACAAGGAGTGCAAGCTTTTAGCTAATAATACTTAAGATTTCCAGCCTCTTTACACTCAGTTGCATGTGCACTTGATTTCAGCCAGATGTCCATAGCCAGTGTTAACAGCTGCTGAGAGATCTATAGAAGTTAAACCACAGATGCTAATCTTGCTCTGGCTCTTAGATGTTCTCCAAATCCTCTTTGGAGGGAATGGACACTGTAGAAGTGGACTACCGTGTGAGACTCGCTGAGCTGCAGCAGCGCTACAAAGACAAGCAACGAGATCTTGTCAAGCTGCAGAGACGGAGAGACAAAGAGTGAGTCTCTCAATTAGCATTAAATCCCTTAACATCACTTTATTAAGACCAGTAATGCCAATCTACCTCACTTAATCCTACTAACAATCAAACAATTTATGATCCCTGTGTGATTCACAGAGAGAAACGTCAGCAGCAGCAACAACAACAACAGATCCAGCAGCAGGAGAGGAACAGAAGTTTAGCCCGCAGGGGCCCGGGGCGTCCCCGAAAGAGGAAACATGCCCTGTGTGCATTGTCTCCACCTCTCAGCAAGCTGGATTCGAAGTGTGCAAAGTGAGTGTGTAGCTCAGGCACCGATAAGGCCCAGCTGTGCTCACCACAGCCTGCCCTGCAGCTGAACGCTCTGTTGTTTTGCAGGTTGGGCAGAAGCGTGCTGTACTCAGAGGACTCTGAGAGTGGGGAGGTGCTGAGGAAGCGCTTTCGGGCATCTAACAGAGATGAGGAGGAGGAGGAAGATAGCAGTGCGTTGAGATTGAAGAAGAAAAAAAAGAGCTGGGGCGAGCAGGAGGCATCTTCAAGCTACTCTCACGAGGTCTGTCTCTATTATACTGGAGTTGAACAAAAGCCCCTAAATATCTGAAAATTTGAGTTTTTGTTAAACAAACATGTTCCAGTTGGAGCCATGGTGCAATGGTAAGTGCACATGCTCCAAACATGTTGAACCCACATCACTCGTATGTGCAGCACAGCTCAAGTCTTGCTTGCAGCGTGTCTGATCCCATTCCTGCTCTTTCTTTCAGTTCCCTGTCCTATTTGTTTAATAATATACATTCAATGCTTTTATCTCTTTGAACAGGCACCTAAAATGGTCGTAAAGAAGAGCCGAGTGAGCGAGCAGGAGCAGTTGGCATCCAAACTCGACAAGGCCTTGTCTCTCACTAAACTCAGTAAACTCAGCAAGTCTTCTTGTAAGTTCATAGAGGGTTCCTCAGGGAAGTCCAGGGCTAGCTCTGGAAGCAGAGTCCCCATGCTCACCGATTTAGACATGAGAGTCAAGATGGGAAAATCCAGCCTGTCAAAAGATCTCAGCACCTTTCACAAGTCTTCCAAAGGAGGTAAAAGCAAAATGGCTGCCAAAACGAAGCCTTCAGATCCATGCCTTAAGGGAAAAGGCCAGCGGAAAGCACCTTATTCTCCAATGAGGTCAGAAATCAGCAGCTTTTCTAACAGTAAGTCACGCTTTTTGTAAAAACAAAAAATTGTTGTTGTGACAGTTTTTATCACAGTATAGGAATTTTTGTTGTGTAAATTTTTTTGTGTCTTGGTATCAATATGTCTAATCAATGTTTTAATGTTTTGAATGAAGTCTATCATGCTTGACTCATGCATTTATTTGATCAAAAATATGATACAAATATTTAATATTTTACTAATTTAAAACTTTAATTTATTCCTGTAATAGTAAAGCTGAATTTGATCACATGACCCTTCAGAAATCAGTCTAATATGCTGATTTGCTGCTAAAGAAACAATTTCTTATTATTATTATTGGTGTTAAAAACAGTTGCGTTGCTTAACATTTTTGTGGAAAAGGTCATACAATTATTATTTTTCAGGATTCTCTGATGAATAGAAAGTTCAAAAGAACAGCATTTATTTGAAATGGAATTTTTTTTGTAACGTATGTCGTTTATTGTCACTTTTTTGCTTTTTATTGTTCTGTTTAATTAAAGGGTTAGTTCACATCAGAGTTCTATAAAAAAATATCCTGGCTCTTCAAAGCTTTATAATGGGAGTAAAAAGTAACTTTAAAGCTCTTTAATGTGTCCTTGCAGAATAAGTATTAATAAAAAAAATAAAAATAATCTTACTGACCCCAAACTTTGGATTTATATTGCAGTGTAGTGCATCATGGATTTAAGTATAATTGTTTTAAATCAGTTTTTAGTTCATCATGCTTTTGGTCCTCCATCCTGAGTGAAGTGTTTTGTGATTTGTGCCAGACACGGATTCAGAAGAGGAAGATTCCCTGAAGGATGGCTGGCCTCCCAGCTCCTTGTTGGGGAGAACAGTGTCACGTCCACAGCTCGCCGGCCTGTGCAGCACTCCAACCAAGAAAAAGCGCTCATCGTCCAAGAGAGCCTCTTCATCTTTGTCTTCATCACTCAAGTCCAAGCAGGCGGCCAAAGAGAGGAAACATAAGCACTTTGCTTTATTGCTACAGGAGGCAGGAGTCAGCTCCTCTGAGGACTCATTTGACCAAGGTTAATAAAGCATACCTCACTATGCACAAAATCGAGATGGCAGCTGCTCGGTTTTAGCTTTTTTATTTTTGGTCTGTCTTGTATTTTTAACCATGACTGTCGGTCATGGTGAAATTTTTCATTGCATCAGAATTTGCTACCTCACATCCTGTATATAATTTAATCGGCTCTTGTTAGAGTCCCTTTTAATGGTTACTTTTATAGGAATGTCTTGCCATTGTGCATTAAAATGTGTGTGGCTGTGTGGAAAGTGTTCTTTATTGTATTGCAGTTTGGTACCCAAGCTTTATTAAACATGCTGATTTCATTTTTACTGAAAGTAAAGAAACGCAGTGTTCTCTGTCTCTTTCGCTACATCTCCTGCTGTAGAGTGTTAGATTGCAACGCTCCACACTCCTGATTTCCTCTGTTGTTCAAATATCCCTTTCATTAGTGAAGAGCTGTCACAAGGAGATCTCTGCATAAATTCAGCTCTCCTGAGCAGTGCTGATGAGATTCGTTAGGCCAAATGACTTTGAGAAGCATAACTAACTTGTTAGGTTCTCCCAAGAGATCAGATTTTTAACAGATGAGAAAATGCTTAATTGATATTAGACAGATGTTGGATAATGTTTATCTGCATTTACAATATTGTATACATTATCGTTCTGATTGGTGCCATAAACCAAAGTGAAACTAATGGCAGTAGAGCGTACTACCATTATAACAAAGTTTAAGTCAATAAATCAACATGCACACAACCAGAATTTGAAAGCATAAATCTTGAACCGTTCCAGCAATGTTTTTTTCACTATGATGAGTGAACAGGCAATGCATTGTGGGATATTTGAAAAATAGGGAGATCCCTGATTTACTAAAAAAAAAAAAAAAAAAAAATGAATAACCTAGCTTCTCCAGACTGCTCGCTCTCTCCCTGCAGCTGCTTGGCCACCCCTCCACCTCTGACCCCTTCTCCTACCCATGATGCTTTTGAATGTCTATCGGTCTGTCCATTTGCTTGTCCTGCCGCAACAAAATAAGAAGCAAAGGGCTTGGCTGGGAGTAGGGCAGCCAGCTGTTCAGCGTGAGGTCACTATCCATGTCACCTGAGCCTTGAGCATTGTTCTGTAAGTAGGCCACCATCCTCTTTTGCTGTGACTTCTCCATAATTTTTACTAATTTGTGCTTACACTGTTACAGAACCAAAAAGCAAACAAAAAAGACTGGATAACAGATTTAGGTGTTGAAAATGCCTTTTTAACATGCTCACCTCCTGTTACATGACCTCAAGCCATGGTTATGTTTGTATTTGGTAGGAAAAGTGTTTTTATTTTTATTTTTTTATAAAGTTCAGGATGATCTTCTCCCTCCTCATTTTCCTTCTTGGCCATATTAATATTGTTTTGTTCGTATTAATAATTTAAGGTCTTCTACAGCTGCTGTTTGTTTATATATTTGCCATTGTTGTACAATACATAACTGAGTAATATTTCTCGTTGATGTTGAAACCAGTTATAATTAAGATTTTGTTAGTCTCTATATATAAGATTTGGGTAACACTTTACAATAAGGTTCATTAGTTAACGTTAGTTAATAAAAATCCAGCTGTTCATGTTAGTTCACAGTGCATTAACTAATGTTAACAAATACAACCTTTGATTTTAATAACGTATTAGTAAATGTTGAAATTAATATTAACTAAGATTAATAAATGCTGTAGAAGAGCAGTTCATTAGTTCATGTTAACTAATGTAATTAACTAATGTTAACTAATGAACCTTATTGTAAAGTGTAACCAAGATGTACTTATTAATTTGATTTATTTTTTCTTAATGAAGACAGTCTATACATTTTTTTTTATTATTATTTACTGCTAAGGAAGTTTGAGGATTGAATTGAAAGAGAAGAACATAACCATGGCTGAAGTGGTTGATGGTCTGAGTTGCGTCCAGGCCAGACTGAGTCTCAGGAGCCATGGAGGACTGTCCTCACAGAGCCTGCTTTGTTGTTCTTCAGCTTCTTCCTGTACACATCCTTTGCTTGCTGTCAGTCCGTGTAATACATGCTTCAGGTCTTAACGCTGTAGCATCTATAAAGTTATGTTCACAACATAACCAATCGAAGTCCTTGTCTGCTACAGTCCTTGTCTTTAACAAACTCACCTCTGGCTTTGGCTACTCACAACTGCACTCAAACATCCTGTGTGTCTGTTTCCATCACCAAACTTTTTCCTCACCCTCCAGAGAATGGGAGAAAATGGGGTGTTGCTTAAAGTGGGTACCTACTGTCTTATAGTTAGTCCTTGAGAGGTTTATTTTTTATTTTTTTATCAGTTTAGACAAGCTCCGAGCTGAAGAGACTTTTAATAATTGATGACTTTCTTAGTCAGGGATTCTGCCAGCAACCTTAACTTTCTGCAGCGCTTGTGGCTTATTCTATTCCCTTTTTTCCTTCAGTGATTCAGCTCATTCAGCACATTGGGCAAGGCCACTTTACTGGCTTCTCTTATTTGGTTTGGGCTTTTGCATTCCCTGCCCCTCTCAATTTGGAGCGAGCCAGCAGCCATGCTGATTTTAAATCCTGCCCTAAAGCTCTGAAGGTTTGAAAGCTACGCTTGCAAGATCCTGCCTACCCAGCTTAGTATTTGCTGCCCGCATGAAACCAGGCTTTGTCCCCCACCAGTAATCTTATGTAGCAGTGGGTGGGCTGCAGTATTTGAGCAAGAACACATTAATCTAGAGAAAGTCTGCTTCTGCGGTGCTAGATTACAGTGGATACGTAAAAGTGAGAAAACACTACAGCTGGCAGAATGATTGATAAGGGCTAGTCAATTAGAATTCATCGCTATGCAGATTGAATTCAATGGGTTTATTGTTCTACAGAGATAACTAGTTGGGGAAAATGGTATTTAGATGTTGGATATTTTATATTTAATTGCATGGGATTGAGGTTTTAATTTTAACAGGATATGGTTGAAAGTAGTAGTTCACCCAAAAATGAAATGATGTAATCATTTACTCACCCTCATGTCGTTCCAAACCTGTATGACTTTTTCTTCTGTAGAACACAAATTATATTTTGAAGAATGATTTGACGTTTTGTCTATGCATTGAAATTCACTGGGGTCTTAACATCTATTGGACCCCGTTGACTTTCATTGAAGAACGTAAGGCAGAAGTCAGTCAGTCATGCAGGTTTGGAATGACATGAGGGTGAGTAGATGACATAATTTTCCTTTTTGGGTGAACTATCACTAATTCTGGGCTCTTCCAACTCCAGTCCTGGAGGGCCAGTGTCCTGCAGACTTAAGAAACAATCCCAATTTAACCCTCCTGTCTGTACACTCTTTAAAATAAAGGCTCTTTATTGGCATCTGTGGTTCCATGTAGAAACCTTAACATCCATGCAACCTCCACTGCACAAAAGTTTCTGTATATTATTCAAATGTTCTTCACACTAAGAAAAAAAATGGTTCTTTTAAAAACTGTTCACTGGAAGGTCCTTTGGTGATCCCAAAAGTGTTCCTCTGTGGCATCACTACGAAAATACCTTTATTTTAAGAGTGTCATTTAGCTGTCAAGTAGTTCTGAATGCCTTTATTAGTTTGTTTGGGTATGTTTGTTTGGGGTTGAAGCTTAACTCAGTAGAACACTGGTCCTCCAAGACTGGAGTTGAAGAGCCCTGCTTTAAGTAATGGTCATGTCACAGGATTTATTTTCATTCATTTCTGAACCTTATATATTTTGTCAAACATCCTAAATGACTTGTCTTCCCATTGTTAACAGAGTATTTCACCGAGCGGGATGATTATGAGGATGATGATGACGAGGATGAAGATGGGTATGATTATGAGCTTGATGAAAGCGACGGCCTGTGTTCGTCATCTGTAGAAGAGAGTGGGCTGGGTCTTCTGGCCCGCTTTGCCGCCAGCGCTATCCCGAGCCCCATTGTCACCAATCCACTCTCCATCGTCCAACTGGAGGCTAAACAGAAGGCCAAGAAAAAAGAGGAACGGCAGAGTCTACTGGGTAAGGAAGTGCTCTTCCAGAATGGATTGCATCTTTTTCTACACTCTTAGACTCCTCTGTTATCTCTCTGTGACATCAGCTGCTTTTCCAAGTCTGCTGGGACTTAAATTCCCTGGTGACAAGGTGATGCATTGTTATTGGCTGTCTTTTGTTGAGCTGTGTCGTGCATGTGCATGGGCGAGTGAGGGAATTGAAAGGTGCTGGCAGATGAAAACACATTGTGCTTGGAGCATTCACTCAGTAGGGGTGTTATTCAATATAGACACCCATCAGTTGAGCCCCACCTTGAGAATGGAGTGTCATTATCCCCTAGCCGCATTTGTGTTTGTGTGTTTGCTGCGCCGCTTGCACTCACTGAGAATGTGATGCTGACAGGCCTTGTTTTGATGAGGTTGGGCTCTGATCCTGAGCGGGTACCCAGCAGAGCACACGACAGGCTTGCCAGCGGAGACCAACAGCCCCCTTCATTAACTATTCCAAGGCCCTGCAACAATGTTCAGACTTAATTCTGCTCCCACATCTGGCCCTGTTTATTTCTTACATGTGCACATTACATTGTCGTTCTTTGTTGGCAAAGGAGTTGACCACATGTAGATGGTTTAAATTATAGCAGATGGCCTAGTATTTACATTACTGTTGTGTTTTTCATAAAAGACAGATTGCGTTTGTGCAAGTGCATTTCGTTTGCATGTCTTATTAATAACTGAAGGTTGTATCTTCTGGATTGTAGGTACAGAGTTCGAGTTTACAGATTCGGAGAGCGATGTTAAAATGAGAAAGAAGTTTCCGTCACTGTTGCACGGCAAGCGGTCGGCTCCTGAGCTCCCTCTCTTGCCGCCCGCGAGCGTCAGGCGTGACGACTCCAGCCCCAGCAAGCGTGGACGCAAACCGAAGAAACCCAAGTCTCCGCGGGAGTTCAGTTTCGACCTTACCGCCGACGGAAGCGAAGATGAACAGTGGACACGGCGGAGGAGTGAACGCATCTTCCTCCATGATGCTGCCCAAGCCACCCCCATCTCCCCGTCTGGCAAAACTCCTCTTCCACTCACTCCCAAACCTGCCCGTGGCCCCAAAGCGTCTCCGCAAAGCCCCAAAGAGCTGACCAAAGCCAAGGAGGTGAAAGACCCCAACAAGGTAAGCCCTTGTTTTATTGATGTAGATTGAGTCCTCTGTGCCAGCCCCAATGAAACAGTGAGGGCGCTTGATACCAGCTGGTGTCCTGCTACATTTGTCGGACAAGAAAGCCTCCCGCTGTGAGTGTCATGTTGTTGGACACAAAAGGATGGCTGCCGCTTGCCAGGCTACAATTACCAGCCATCACCGTTCCTCACTCCGAATCCTCTATTGTTTTTTTTTTTTATAGTGTTCAATACATGACTGCCTATTAATGTTTACTTGTCTATCCAATGTTGTTGAATGGCTGTAATGTCTGGGAGGACTGAGCCCGATTGTGTCATGCATTTGTATGAGGCTTTTCACTCTTGTCCATGCTGATGGTTTGGCTTTGTATCTGGTGTGAATGTTTCAGAAGAAGAGGATTAAGGAGACCCCCTTGTGTCTGCCCCCACCCCAGCTCTCCAGCACACCCTCGGAAAGTGCCGGAGCTCTGCCTGTCAGCCCAGGCCGCAAGAGCAAGGTGAAGGCCAAATCCAGAGAGGTAACTATTGCCTAACTCAGCTGACATTGCAGTGCTAATTAGTGATGAATTGGCCAATATTTTACAATATTCTGGCTGATGAACAAAAATGATATTTACACCTTGAGCAAATTCCAAGATCTATCAACATCCATCAACTGGGATAGTAATTTTTTTAAATTATTTATTAAATATCATTAATAAAAAGCAAGTGTTCAATTAATTTGATCTAAGATCATAAAATTATATTTTGTTGCAAGTATAGTATTAGCAATCTTGTGCTAAATTGATTTAAAAAATATATATACATATATTAACCCTCAAGTTTGGGGTCAGTAAGATTTTTTTTTTGGTGAAAAATTACTTTTATTCAGCAAGGATCCATTAAATGGATCAAAAGTGACTGTAAAGGCATTAATGTTATAATTTATTTAAAATAGAAATATTTTGATAGATGCTTTAAAATTTTCCATTCAAAGAATCCTGGAAAATTGTTATTGGTTTCCACAAAATGATAATATGATGATAAAATGATAATACTAATCAAATGTTTCTTGAGCAGCAAATCAGCATATAAGATTGATTTCTGAAGGATCATGTGACACTGAAGACTGGAGTAATGATGCTGAAAATTCAGCTTCAGGAAATGCAACATCACAGCAATAGAATACAAGACAAAAGAATTCAATATATTATTCAAATATAATTAAAATAGAAAAAGTATTTTAAATTGTACAAATATTTCACAATATTATTGTTTTCCTGTATTTTTGATCAAATTAAAGTGCCTTGGTGCACATTAGAGACTTTCCAACAACATCAAAAAAAATTCTGACCAACCCCAAACTTTTATATATTAAATTTACTTACATTTTTAGCATGCTACATAATAAATATTTGAAACAGACCTAGTGTTGAGCAGCCATTTTGTGCTACACTGTGACTCTAAGGAGAAACACCGAAAGGGATTAGAATAATTTTACCTGGCAGGCTCAAGGCCTGTTGGGAGAAGCCTTGCATTTAAATGAGCTGCCCCTTCCTGCTCCCCTGTCCCATTCTGTATGGGCCTGCTCTCAGTACCCACCATGACCAAAGGGAGGGAGGTGAGGGGGAGAGAGAAAAGGGGAGAGCGCAATAGAGCAGCAAGCCTAATTAGACTGCACACTCAGCGGGAAAGAAGTGAAATTAACCAAACGACATCTCGCTCCATCCATTTCTCCGCCCCTTCTGCACAATTTATTTTTTCTTCTCAAGATAAATCTCTACTGCATTTTAAAACTCTCCACCACTGCTGTTTTGTCATTGTATGTATAAATCATATGTTATAATGCACAGTGCAGAAGCTCGGGAACTCCTCTGGGTATTTGCCCCATTCAAAATCAAGAAATCCTACTTCTCGCGAGCCGAGCTTGTCAGTCATCTAAATAGGTTTTACTGAATCAATTCTCTAGGAAGCACATGGGTCTCATCTTTAGAACTGAACCAACTATGGCTCAGTGTTCAATATTTCATATTGTCACTGGAATTGGGGCAAAATGTGCTTGAATTCCCCCAGCAGGCTCGAGGGAAGGGCGGTGCTGTCAGTAAACTGATGGAAAGTATGGCTGCTGATGAGGACTTTGAGCCCAACCAGGACAGCAGCTTCTCAGAGGACGAGAATCCCCCTGTGAGCGCTCAGCCCGAAAGACCCTGCACCCCCGGTGAGACTCTTTTCTCATTCCCTCTTGTCATCAAGGCCGCGGAGCTCTTTTCCTTCATTACCTCCCCATTTATAATTGCTGTTTAATGACTAAACCAGACTTCATTTTCTTGTCCATGCATGCAATTAAAAGTGAATGTCTTTTGAATGACGTGAGGGAGAGATCATTTCACAGCATATCTTATCTTAATCCAGCATTAAAAATCAGAAAATTGATTTGGCCTGATTGCATTCATACGTTAATGGGACGAGCTGAGAGGTATTGCACGCATTAGCTCCGTTTCAAAACCTTGTTGAGCTGCTTGCTACCTACATTGACAGCATCGTAACCGTCATGAAACCTCATAAATGACAGATTTTGAAGGTTCTACGCAGAACAGCACACATGTGGCTCATTTCCACCGAGCGTTATGGTACGGTACAGTACGGTATGCAATTATTTCCGTTTCCACTGTCAAAAGTTGTGAATTGTACCAAAATGCTGAACCATACCGTACCACTTTTTCGGTACCCTTCCATTTGGGTACCTAGCACAGTGGTACGGTACCTAAAGGGTGGAGCTAGACTCACTGCAAATGTTGATTGGCTGACAGAGTATCGTCACTTGCGCGTGCTACAAGAGGAATGACAACATAAGAAGCGCCATTTTTTTTTTTATATACAGTTTAAATATAATTCTACTGTTATTGTGTCACGAAATGTAATTTTAAGAGTTTTTCATGTGACAATGTAGTTGTTTAAAGCTCAAATCGGTGGAAAATTTGATCCAGGTTGTGAGATCCATTCCAGGTGATCACCGGACGCTCGGCGCTCATGTACCCCGCCTGGAACAGCCTTTCCTCAGCTAGTCGTTCTGACGTATGCCGCTGACTCTGCCGTCTCTGTAGTGGTTAAACATGAGATATAATTCGTCTTGTGTAGACCTCACAGGCGATCTTTGGTCTCGTGAATCTATAATTTGTTCCCTGGCCAATCGTTTTGCCTGAGGGCTAAGTGAAGTTTGGTAACTTTATATATTTAGGCTATTTAACTTTACCGTTGTAAGGTTAGACTAGAGCGCTGACTTCGTATGTTTGACTGAATTGTTTGCTTTATTTCTTATTGTATACATTTTTGTGCCTTTTACTTACTTTTATAATGGATAATATTGACTGTGTTGAGTTTTGTCATTTTTAATTTTATTACAGTGAAGATGATCATTGTAATGTTGTTTACTGCAACATTTGTTGTTTAGTACAAATGCACATATTGCCTGGACCATATTAATATGTTTAATATTTTTTAAATTTAAATGAAAAGAGGCAAGGTTGAGTTTTATATTTTGTTTTGTTATAAATAGGCTAACATTATGCATTCAGTGAATATAATCAGTACGCGTTGCCTGAACCACATTTGTGTGGCTATAATGTTTAAGATTTCTTTAAATGAAAACGAAAAGAGGCAGTGTGGTGTTTTATAACATAGTTTGTTTTATTGTTGCCTAAAATGTACATACCGGTGTAAAATGTAGAGATAACCGGAGTAGCAGAGTTTACGTTTTCAGGAAAGCGCTGTTCCATTTGCAGAATTACTTGTGTCCTCAGGAGTCCTTCTCCTGAGTCGGACTTGGCAAGTCCGAACTTTGTGTAGTTGGTATTGAGAAGTGCCTAATGTCGGCGCTTGTCATATTGTGACAAACAGCCACATGCCAAGAAGCAAGAACAAGATCTGCTGTATGTCATACATTGTAGTTTACTATGTCGCTTTCTTCTTCACACGAAAATTACATCGATCGCTGCTTTCAGGTATAGGCTACACCACGCCTATTAAGTATTAAGCAAGCCGGATCAGGATTTACCGCCCCGTGCTGTACCGTACCGTACCGCTCAGTGGAAACGAGCCAATAGACTAGGGGGAAAAAATGGATAGGGCATCTCTGCTTCCTTCCACTGTAGAGATGTTGCCAAAATATCCCAGTAACGGTCGTTGGCGATTATGTAGTTGAAACCTGAGTCTTCAAGGTTCAGCCCACACTCCCTCTCCCCCAGACTCAATGCAAGCACAGCTGTCAATCATGACGTTGGACCCCTTTTTTATAGCATCAAACTACTAACTAAAACCATACTTTTTTGGAAAAACATACATCTGCATGATAAGAACTACCTAAAATTACAGAAGCGATCTTTGGACAGTGTAATCGGAATTTTTTTGTTTGGCTTGCATCCCATTCGATTACATGGAGAGCGGGGTTTATGACCTATACTGCAGCCGTGTATTCTGGTATTGCCGCCTTCGAGATTTCCTTTTTTACAAGTACATTTATAACTGACATTCATTTCATTCACCATATTGGGATTTTTTTCACTGATATGGTTGGATTAACTTCTCCACGATTAACACATGAAGTTGTCTTGAATTTGGCTATAATTGGATATCTTGGAAAGCAGCATAATTAAGCTAACCTGTGGGAACCGTTTTCACATTAAAATGCTGAATCCATAAGCAGCTCCCTGTCTTTTGAAACACAGCTATTTTCTCTAACATTTGCAGCTTTAAGGTGGCGATGAGAATTCTCATGTCATTTAGGAGCACAAGTTTCGACATGTCTCTTTCTAACACTGCTTATCTCCCTCTGTTCTGTTTTTCACCAAGCCCCTCGGAACTGTGTCATCAACAAAGATGAACTGCAGGATGGATTACGGGTCCTCATCCCAATGGATGACAAACTCCTGTATGCTGGCCACGTCAGCACGGTTCACTCTCCTGACATGTAAGAGACCGCCAGCCGGAACTGTTTTCATTCTCTTTATACCCTCTGCTGTGTCTTCAGTAGGGCTGGGTATTGACACAAATTTCACGATTGGATTTTGATTCACAAGCTTTCGATTCGATATTTATTATTTTGGATCTATATCAGGTTACAGTGCATGGCAAATTGTCTCAAGGGAAAAAAAATCTCAACTAATGCTGTAAACTATACATGGGAGTCAGTTGGTACTACATTTCTATAATATTAAAGGTTCAAATTAACTGATTTGTATATAAACACTTAATACACTCAAGGAAGTCTTTATAATAATAAAGTTATAATCCTAACTTTACAATTACATAATTATATTTCTACTCCAATTCATGTTTGAAATATAAATATTAAATGGTGGCTGTCAACTTGACGGATTTATTCAAACATGCATTAAATATTGAAGAGCAATTAAAAGTTATTATGAATATATAAAGAATCAAAAAATTATAATGAATATGTAATATACTGCATATATTTAGCAAAATGCTCCTCTTGAATAATTTTTTTCTAGCTGTCTAACGAATAATGGTCACTGAATATGGTTTTTCTGATGCAAATGTGACGTTACGTGACAGTTTACAAGCTGTTTTATTGACGTCTTTCCGTGGTTGAAACACTGATTGATACATGATACATACCTTCAGATGTTCATTCATGTTTATTTGTTGCTGTAACTGGTATTAAGTTTGCGTGCGCTCTGCGTTGCCGGTTCTTTTAAACTGAGGCGCTACAGCGATCTGTCACCACATTATACAGCGCCAACACTGTTTATATTTTGAAAATGGACAGAATTTTAAATATGAGACTTTGTTTCATATCAAAAGTAACAAAGCTTATTCCGATTTATTGGATGGGAGGAGCACTACAATGTTCTGGTCTTTCATCAACTAACAACAGGATAGACTAATCGATATTTCGGATTTAAGAATCGGTATTGGTTCATAAAAAATTGGTTCGGTATTGGTTCATTATAAGAATCGAATAAAATCGAGAAATCAATCTATTTTTTTTTACCCAACACTAGTCTTCCATATTGTTTGCCCAATTATGAATCACTATAGGATGCAATAGCTTGGTTTCTGTAAAAATAATCAAATGTATAAATTGCAGCCAAGACTCCTATTTACCTGAGTGGGGAATTACTGAAATTTAAATAATGTATTTGAAATGAGCAATAAAATTGGACAAACTGTGTCCATTTAATGTTGTTTCTTGTGCTCAAATCATTTAAAAAGCGTGCATTTCATATTGGTAAGGCCAATGCTCATGTGCAGTCATAAGCGAACATTTTAGGACATTGACTATTTCTATGAAAACTGGTGGCTGCAGTGATGTAGGAATTTTACCAATTGGCGATTGGCTTTTATTTGGAAAGCCGGATTTTTTCTGCCTTATTGCGTGTTGTGATTTCTCCCGTTTATATTAACGAGTGAACCACCTTGGTATATGAATGAGGGTACTCTTCTGTAGACCCAATAAGTTAGTGTGAGGTGTTCATTTATAAAAATAAAATAAAAACTTTGACAAATTCATTGCAACATTCTCAATTTTGAACTCACAGTAAAGGTATCTAGGTAAAATGATCTAGATTCCTAGCTGCCTAAATCTGATTTGATGCATTAAAGATCAAAAGTATTTGTTTTTTATTGTATGAAAATACATTACAAAGACAAAAATCCTGTGTTCATTTAATTGCATCATTCTCAGTGCTTTATGGGAGGAGAGTTGTCTAGTTTTGCTCCGAATCAAATGTAATGTTTTGATTAATCTCAGAGCTGGTTGGTTTAGTTCAAGGCTTAGAACCAAGGTCGCTAAAAAAGTTGGCTGTCTTTCCTACGCTCTATTTAACTGTAACTCCCTGGCCATTTACAGATTATTTTTTACCGAACTGTTTACTTGAGCCACTTAGTGTTACAGCGAGTGAAATATTGCCAAGTTTTTTCCCATTGTAAGGTCCATTTCAGAGTTCTCCATGGAAAAATTTGGAAGTGAAACATTTTGTTTTCGGTCAGGAAACAGAAGGGGTGTGAAGTGTCTTGAGGGAGGCGATGACAGAAATGGGCAGTTTTGTTTGGACTTTGTATGCTTTCTGTAGTCTCCCATGGCCTATTATCCACTTGGATGAACAAGTTTTAGTCTATTGAAGGGCGAGAGAGTTCCTCTCAAAGTCATCCCTATAAAGGATAATCTAATTTAGTGAAAAATGTCAAACTGGTGCAGCATCTGTTAGGGGGATCTTTAATGAGAGGGGCTCTGTTGCATTTCTGCCCTCTGTGAAATGTTGTCCTCCATTTTAGTTTCATTAGAGCGGCGGCCCACGGTTGCTCAATGACTGTGTTTAGCATTCAGCACAGAATCGCATCTTCCTCTTATCAGTCCGAGAGCGAGGAGCAGCCATCCTTCAAACTCCCATCACAGTCCTTCTCCCAAATTCCGGCGGCCTGAGAGCCAGAGGTCAGTCAGCATGCTCAAAATCTCGATGCTAGTTCCGGTTTAATACTAAACGTGTATTCCTAAATTAAGCGAGCAGAAAGGTGGTGCTTTATCTGTTAATTTGCAGCACATTTGCGTGGCATAATGAGATACGTTTGTCATATTTTGGCAGTGGAATATCTCTCCCTCAGTTGCTCGCTCTGCATCTGCCTCTTGTACTAAAAATAGTCCGTTCCAGCCAAGGAAAGGAAGGTGCCTTTGTGCAGGACTGTGTTACCGCAGCTCTTCAAAGCGGGTAGTTCAGTGTGACGGTGAGAACTGGTTGCGAGAGGATTTAATATGACGAGAGCAGGCGTTAGTGCGGAGGGCTTGACTGCAACCGAGATCGCTTGTTGTCCACCCTGCCCTCTAGAAATGTAATTCTGTGATGGCTTGTGCTACAACACCACCTTTAACGCATCCAGAGATTGAAAATCCGTGCTTGGGCACTCAAATGTTTACATGCCGCCAGCGACACCGCTGCCTCGCCTGTCTTCATTAATTGAGTCCGTTGTGGAGAGCCTGGGCTTCTGCAGACATGAACATACTTGTTGTCCATGAGAGCAGGCTGGTTAATTGTGCAGTCAATAACTCACACAGCCGGTGTCGAATTGGAATGAAATCTAGGGTAAGGGAAAGTGTCTGTTCTCAGCCTGAGCCTCGGCTTTCATGAAGCTTGTGTGTTCTGCTCAGAAAAGTCCTTTGGCAAAGCCATTGTCACACTTTCCGACGTGAAGACCATGCTAATGGCACTGGCCCATTATTTATGGGTAATGGAAAACTAATTGAAGCTTTCACTCCATCCTTCGCTGGCTCGCCATTTTTTTTCTTTTTTCTGTTGTGCCTTTAATTATGCTTTAGAGATGTGGTTCTATGTAAAGAAGGTGAAATGTTGGGGGGGGGGTTTTCGCAACTAAACTTCCTTCTGTCTTACTGCTCCAATAAAGATTTCTGAATGCCATCATGTCGTCTAAAAGCGAAATATAATATTGGAGAATTGCATTTTGTGCCTCTACACAACTACACTGCAAAAAAAAAAAAAAATCTAAAAATCCTTTACTTGAGATGTTAAATAACTTAAGATATTAAATATTGCTTTCTGGAAAATAAAATCTAAATTGAGTTTGTGCTCAACAAGAAAAATATCTGTCACTGTGTTGAGAAAAATACACTTAATTTAAAAAGAAAACAGCTTTTTTGTTCTTTACCCCTTATAATATTGTATCTTTTTTTTAAGCATAAACTCTCTTCAGTAAACAAGACTTAAGTCATTTTGCATCTCAAGTAAATGTATCTTGATTTAAGAGTGTTTATATATTTGTACTGGAAAACAAGACCGAAATACTGAAGGAATTTTTTTATTTTTTTTTTCGTGGTCTACTCCTTTCTTTTGAGTGGTTTTCCCAATGACATGTAAACAGTCATTTTTAAACCTCCTCCAGCATTTAAACAGAACAGCATAAAAGGAAGCATTTATTTATATGAAGTGATGTTTTGCAGTGTGTGTGTGAATCATCAAGGGCAGTTTCAAGATATTCAACAGCAAAATAAACCCACGCGGCTACTTCCAAAATAAATCAATAGATGTGAAAAATTTATCTGAGCTGAAATTATTTTTATTATGTGAGAAGAAAGAGACTGTGGAGTAATAAAAGACAGCTATTTAGAAAATTAGTTGCTTTTTTTTGTGTGTGTGTGTTTTTTTTTTGTCATTATACCAAAATATGCAGAATGCAGAGTGACCAGTCGAAATCAAGTATTTCCCAAAAGGACATTTTTATTACAATGCAATAAAATTACTCATACTGACCTTTACTACCAAATACCTTCCCTTCTTCTTAACAGACAAAAACAAATTTTAGGGTGACCCTTCCCATGTCCCAAGCCCACATCAGGCGAGCAATCCACAAACATGACAGATATTTAACCCTGCTCGGGCGGTCAATCTTTCTCCCCCCTGAGGCAGCTGGTGTGAATTTATCCCAGGCTTTGCAGACAGAACCAATCAGGTTTGGCCAGCAGAGTCCTCCCCCTCAGGCCAGATCCAGGAGGAAGTGATCTGGGGGAGGCTGTCCCACATCACCTCCCAGGTTCATGTCACAGTAATAAGGCTGCCACTCGGTGATGGACACCTCTGAAGCCTGGCTCTGGGTCCATGCTTGAACTGCAGGCACCCTCATGAATCCAAATGAAAAAAGGCCAAACATCCAACTGTTTTTTTTTGTTGTTGTTGTTTTTAGCACAGAAGCCCCGTCTTGGACGTCACACATGTTTGCACCCATGCTGATTTATAAGGCCCATGTACTCGCATCCAATAATAGAATGACCTGCACTTTAAAGAGCCGCTCATTGTTGTTTCTCTCTTTCTCCTACAACCAATAAAACTCTGATTAGCTTCCTTTTTTTTTTTTTTTTTTAAGAAACAAACTTTGTTGTATTAATTTCATGTTATTACTGTGAAGCTGCTTTGATACAATCTTTATTGTAAAAAGCGCTATATAAATAAACGTGACTTGACTTTTAACAGTATTGATACGTTTGCATGTTGGTTCACTTGGTTCTCTTGAGCTGGAAGAGGGCGTTGCAAATTTTTCAAAGGTGAAACCTGCCAATTTCCATAAATAATATTCCAGATCTGGAAGAGAGAAACCTATGTTTGGATTGTGCTCCGCCTACACACTGGCTTAGCCTGGTCTGCCTCTTTTTATTCCTTTTTTCCATTTGCATCAGAGACCATTTTGGATCTCACATGTGATGTCAAGAAACAGTTTGACTTATCTTGCATATCCCCAGGGCTCTGACTTCTTGACAGTAAAGACAATAAAAACACTGCAAAAGGATAAATTTATCGGGCAAGGATTTTTATTTTATTTTATTTTATTTTTTAAAGGGTAAGCCCCTCCAAATTTTGTCCCTGAGGAGGGGGGAGAGTGAGGGGAGATGGAGATAAAGCCAAGCTCAGTTCAAAGCTCAGTGTGTTTCTCAAGAGAGCGGTCTTCATGCTTTTGGGCTGCTGTGTCTTTTGGTTTAGACCCTCTGCATCTCCCCTCTATAGCCTACTACTATGTAATTTTAGACAAAACCATTAAGCTCTGGGTATAGACAGCTCCTTTCCACAGTTGACAAATTGACCCCATTTACTTTATTATTACACCTTTCATTAGTGAATGATTCATTGTTGTATGTTATACCAAAGAATGAAAACAATGGTATTCTTAATCTTTCATCATATTGTAATAACTTGCTTGACTTTCACTTCTTGCAGATATCAGCTAGGGATGTGCAGCCTATTAGTTCGTTAACTGATAGCCATAGTCTGTTGTTGTTAATACAGCCTTTCTAAAATATATTGTCGATATTTAATGTCAGCATTAAGTTTCATGTTCATTTTTTTTTTTTTTTTCAAATTTGTCTGGTGAAATAACAGATTTCTCTCTGGTGACTTATGCTGGACTTCTCCGATCATTTAGCCCTCTTAAACTAAATGACTATGGCCTGGTTTCACAGACAGAGCTTAGATTAAGCCAGGATTAGACCTTAGTTAAATTAGGACATTTAAGTATCTTTTATAAACGTGCCTTAGAAGAAAAAAAAACATTACTGCAGACCTGCCAACCTGTACGCATTTTGCGTAGCGGATACGCATTTTTGACCTCAAAGTACGCATTGGATTATCTTAAAATAATTCATTAATGGTTACTCAGATAAGAGGAAGACATCATTCAGCCATGCAAATTATAAAATACTCAAGTAATGCTGAACAATAAATCTAAATAAAATTGAAATCGCTATGGCTTAGTGATTTATAGCCGCTTTCCGACCGGAGGAACCTTTTCACAGTTCCTAGAACTATTGGCTAAAGTACCCGTATGTTCCTGCGGTGCGAACACGCCGACTAGGAACGACTTTAGTTCTAGGAACTCCGTTTGGAGGAACTAATTTAGCTCCTACTTCAGAGTACGGTCTAAACCAGCACTATAGGAACTACTCGTGACGCTAGTGTACGCTGATGACCGAACGCACGCAAAACACCAGCACTAATTTTTAAAACAGCTACATGTAAACACACAGATTATAGCCTATATATTTACTCCAGAAACTAGATACAAACATGGAAAACAGTGATAGATGGGCCTCTAAACCTTTATGCTGAAGAGAATATCCAACGCAACTTTGAGGGGACAAAGTCAAACATGATTATGTATTTCTGCTCAGCTAGCAACACTGGACATCAACCACACGGCATAGGCTAATAACTTTTTTTCCATATACTGTGTACTTTCTATAACAGTTCTATCTAATAACATATTAAACAGTACTGTTAGACAGATCGCTAACTAATGAACACAGAGAATGCGAGCATTGTTTGCTCTGGTGTTCTCAGCGCCGTCAACATAAAGGTCCGTCGCTCCGTCAAAATAAAAGTCGCCATGCTTGCGTCACTCCCTTACCCCTCCTACCAGTTCCTATGGCCACTTGGCCAGTGCGAACGCAAACGGCAAAACCGAGTTTGGGGGAAAGTAGTTCATAGAACTGTTTAGAAGTGGACAGTTCCTATAAATAAGTTCCTGTAACTACTTGGTCTGGTCGGAAAGCAGCTTATGAAAGTGCTGTGATTTGTGGATTACTGATAAGCGCGAGTAACGGGCGTTTATTTATTCTTTCTCAGTGTTGAGAAACGTACTCATAATGTACTCGTACTCATGTACTCATAAAATTTCTTAAAGTTTGGCAGGACTGTTACTGGTGTGCATCCTGAGACAAACCAATGGCGTTGACATATTTTAAGAAATGCCAGTGCAAGTTGCTTTCAGTTAAAACAGCTCAAACGTGCATTTTAGTCTGGGACTATAGGCTTTAGCCTTGTCTGTAAAACCGGCGGTACAAATTCACATTTAGATCTGGCTAAATCCAATCAACAACCAATGGATAGAACCAAGTCCCCGCCCTACATTTTTTCCCTTTTTTAATTATTGCTCTCAGATGTACGTCACAATGTGGAAGAAAAGATCTGTCGCTACTTACATTTAATGCCAGATAACCATCTGAAAACTCTTTTCCTTTATGGAACGAGCACTTTTCGCCATCCGGTCATTTCCTGATGGATAAAATAGTCTTGACCTACATATTTTTTGTTGTTGTTGTTTCCATTGAATATCCTGATACATAACTCACATTATGGAAGTGAAATGGGTTGCAAATTACATTTTGATGTTAATATTACCCTGACATCAGGATGTGCAGTCCCTAGATTTTGGTTTTGGGCTCATGACTGTGTCCTGTCTTACAGATACAGCGTGGTGGTGGAGGGCGAGAGGGGGAACAGGCCACATATCTACTGCCTGGAGCAACTGCTACAGGAGGCGGTCAGTACGCCACACTGCCCTACACCGTTCGTTGACCCATATACACGCTACGGCTCACCACAACAGGCCTGTGTGTTTTACTTCGGGCACACTCCTCAGTTTCCTCTCTCTGCTAACAGGCCCAGGGCACGCAGTAATATAGAAGCTGTTTAGCACCTTCCCCTGCTATTAAGCTAAGGGCATGTTTTGCTCCAGTACCTCTGTCTGTTGGTTTAGGCACATGCTACCGCCTTTCCTTCCTAATGTACCGTTGGAAGCGGACCTCTGCCAAGAGCAACCTTAGCCATTACGGCCTCTAAGATGGATTATATATACAATATATACGTTTCCTCGCCAGAAAAGGATTCATTAGTTATTCATTCTAGAAGACAGATGACCGCGAATGCACACAGGTGTTGATTTAATAATCCTCTCTGATCCACACTTCCTTTGTTTTACAGATTATTGATGTGAAACCCCCCTCCGTCAGATACCTTCCCCAGGGGACCCGGATCGCAGCCTACTGGAGCCAGCAGTACCGTTGCCTCTACCCTGGCACGGTCGTCAGAGGTATAGCTTTCCTTTTACGCTTAATTGAGCTTCTTTCACTGGCTATTACAGACTATTAACTAATGCGTTTTACTGCATCTATGTCTCTCGAATGGAAAAATATGCACAAATGTCCAATGTCCTCCGCACAGAGGTGCAGTAAGAGAACCTTTCAGGGTTGTTTCATTTCCTTTAATCTAAATCTTTTAGCCAAGCCCATAAGCACTGCCAAATAAACTGAGCCAGGGAATGAAGGATGGTGTGGTTAGCTACATGCAGAGCTCTGCTCTATTATTATTTATTTTCCCTCCTGCTGAGGAAGGAGGGAGCTGGAGGCTTGTCAAGAAACTCTTAAAGGGAGGTCGCTGCTACTGCCGCTGTCAACCAATGAGAATGAAAAGGCCCTGTATGAATCCCTGCAGCCGCTGCTGCACCACTGAGAAATATGCGGTCACTCTTTTTGCGCAGCAGTATTTGCTGTTTCACTCAGTGGAAATGAAAATTGAGGCGATGCATGTTCTTTTGCGTCAGTCGTCAACTCTGTTACGTGTCCACAGGGAGTCCAGACATGGAAGACGCGGACGATTTGATTACAGTGGAGTTTGACGATGGAGACACCGGCCGAATTCCTCTCTCTCATATTAGACTGCTGCCGGCAGACTACAAGATTCAGTGTGAGTATTGAGATAAGCAGGGAGTAAAAGCCAAGGCATGAAAGGGTACATGAAACGTTACCTGAATTTCCAAGTTATGTAAACAGCCCATATGTGCTCTGTTTGATTTGGAGTCCATGCAGCCTCTGATTTTTGTTTGGTTTTGCTCTTGAAGCTTGATGATGGATTCAGTAAAATGTTTTTCCACTAGTTGCCAGGGGGTTGCATATGATTGAGGGTGAGACTTGAGATTTTTGAAGGTCTGTGTATAGTATTTAAGAGCACTGGATAAATATGAATGTGTGTATGTGTGTTTGACTGTGAAAATGTTTATGTATGATCATTATCAAAATATATGAGGCCGAAAAGCACATGGGAATGTTCCAATATTTGGTATTTGCTATTATTTTATCAATTGTCAAACAGAAATGTCCCAAAGTATGTTATTAATATTTTCAACACGAAATTTATCTGAACAGGTGCAGAACCGTCCCCTGCCCTCCTTGTGGCCAGCACCAAACGGCGAGGAAGGAAGTGCAGTAAGGATGTACCTGATGGAAAAGAAACGCCACCCAAAAACACAGAGGAGTCTGCTCCAAAAAGTAGAGGCAGAGGAAGAAAACCCAAACCAAAGCCTGGTAATTTCCACTTTTTTTTTTTCCTTTTATTGTGACAGGACAGTAGAGAGATGACAGGAAACAAGGTGGGAGAGAGACGGATGGATGGGATCGGGAAAGGTCCACGAGCCGGGACTCGAACTCGGGCCGCCCGAGCGCAAAGGCGCTACATGTCGGCGCACTGACCACGAGGCCATTGGCGCCGACATAATTTCCACTTCTTTTGAACCAAACATTTACCGTCATTTACATTTTGGCTGGTATAGAAGAGACATATTTTTGTAAAAGTGGTTATTGCTTTGGTTCAGATTAAACATCAAGCAGTCTGAACTGGTGTTACTGAAATGAGAAATGCAGTAATCTTACAAAAGTGTACTGGATTGGTGGTTTCATAGATAATAAATCACATTATTTTTCTTGGAAAGAACTTACTGTCAGAACAGGAACAGCTTTTAGCCTCCCAGCATTTTTATAGAGGTAAGTGTGTTTTTGGTCTGGCATATTAAAACCTTCCCTCCTGTGCTGCTTTCCAGAGCCCGAAGTCGCTCCAAAGGAGCATGAAAAGCCTGACACACCAACCCTGACGCAGGTCCCTGAGAGGCCCCTGTCCAGCCAGAAAAGCGGCCCACGGCCAGGTAGAAAAATTAAGCAAGTCGGCACAGCCAGCCCCTCCATTCCCGTATCTAATGAAAGCCAGAAGAAAACCACAGGAATCAAGCCCCCAGCCAAAGTGCGTTCCCAGCCCCAGTCTGTCTACTCGCAGCCACTCTATGGAAAAGTTCTGTCTGTGGATCTCTATAATGAGCCCTCCACTTCTCTGGCCTCCTTTATATCCAACAATGAGACTCTGAGTCCCGCAGGGAAAGGAAAGCCAGTCAAACGCTTGCGAAAGCCTGAAGAGGAGGCATCTGGGTTTGGTGTGAAAATGCAGCGCAAGCAACCTCAGACTGAGATCCTGATCAAGCTGGACCATGAGGGAGTCATGTCACCCAA
Source organism: Squalius cephalus (assembly GCF_949319135.1). NCBI lineage: Eukaryota > Metazoa > Chordata > Actinopteri > Cypriniformes > Leuciscidae > Squalius > Squalius cephalus. Next base: position 33,662,838 of record NC_137122.1, on the reverse strand, counting down.
AACCAAAAAGACCAAAGCCCTGATGATGATGGAGGGCCAGAACCTCTCCAAAAGAGAGAATAAGTCTGTGATGGGTGTCAGCTACACTACGATATCCACTGCTGACAAAACACTGAAGGCTAAAAACAAGGCGGTTGAGGCAGAGAGCGTGCCTGCTGCTGAGAGCGTGTCCACCTACAGCGTTCGTAAGCTAGGGAGCGGCAGCGAAGGTCTGATGAAGGTAAGCAACTCAGGGGAGAAGGACAAGAAGGAACTGGAGTGTCCCAACTGCAGTAGCAGTAGCAGCAGCAGTTCGGAGTCAGACGGAGAGGAGGAGCGAGGGGCCTCGCAGGACAAGAAGCCCAAACAAGACTCAACCAGCTCCAATAGCTCGCGGGCATCAAGCCCCACGTCTTCCAGCTCATCCACAAGCAGTTCCTCATCCTCAGCTGGATCCCACTCCTCCTCCTCATCCTCCTCCTCCTCCACCACCAGCGATGAAGAATCCTCCTGTAGCTCAGATGAAGAACTGGTCGCTGGTTCTCAACCATCCCCTGCCACAGAACATGCACCTCCTCAAGAGGAGGAAGACGAGAAGGCCAAGGTGAAAACAGGGCCTGCTGCCAGCATCCAGAAGCTCCAGAAGCAGCAGACATCTGCTACTCAGCAGCAGAAGCCCCAGAAAGAGCAGAAGGTTAAGCAGGGCGTCGGTCGCCCCAAAAGACGAGAGGGAGTCCACCTACCAACTACTAAGGAGCTGGCAAAAAGACAGAGGCTACCCTCCGTCGAGAACAGACCCAAGATCTCCGCTTTTCTTCCTGCCAGACAGCTGTGGAAGTGGTTTGGAAAGCCTACTCAGGTGAGCCCATGGATTTTAGGAGTCTTTCTGAAAGTCCCACCAGTGTCATTTCTACCACATCTCAAATCATGTGTTGTTTAATAGCATTGTGTAAAGTCTAAAGTAAACGTTTAGCTTATGTGTACAGCCAAAAACATGCCCTTTTAAAGTATACTTCATTTGTTAGCGTGCACGAACACAGTACAGACACTGGACAAGGATGAAACTTTCTAGAGTCGAGTGCCTATTTCTTTTCAGAAAAAACAGTGAGGAGGGGGAATATTTCTTTTTTATTTCGAGTGCCTATTTCTTTTTTTGTTGTTCTGTCTCCTCTGTTTCTTTTCAATTGGGAAAAGACGAGTTGGGCCAGCTAACCAATTAATTAATTAATACAGAAATTTCAAGGGACATATGAGAGCTGAACATACAGAGTATCTACGGTTAGAAAAATGTAGAGGTGTGTGTACTATGCTGATGAAATAGATGGCATGCACACTGTTCGCATATCCTAGCATATGCATAAAAACCAAAGTATAATTTGGACTTAATGGAAATGACGGTGATGGAAATGACATTGTATTTTTGGCATAAAATAGTCAACTCCTTTGTCTTGCCAAGGCTAATTTTAAAGCTAGAATTTCATGTATACTAAATACACATAATTAAATATTCCCACACTTTTTGCGTATTTTGACAAAATTTCACCTTAAATGGAAATTATACATATTAAATATATTATGTTCTAAAAGTTATATTCACCTTGATTTATTTTGTTCTTCACATATCAAACACATCATATTTTATCTCAAACATACTCCTCATTGAAGCCTTTCTCTCATTGGTAAACAAGTAGGCTAATTTTTGACAAATTTATTTCTGGCATAAATGTTTGGTGTTGTGGAAAATAAAAAATGATAAATAATTTTCTCCCAAATATTAAAATGGTTACTGTCAATTTCTCTATTTGATTAGATTAGTCAGATTTTAATAATTATATTTTGAAAATTGCCAGTATAAATGATGGTAAAAATTTTCTAAGACGATTTTAATGTGACCTTCATATAATAAAAGGAAAATGTTGAAATCTGTTAGTTTTGATAAAAAATCAACCCCTGGGGCGTAAAAGTGCCCGAAGAAACATCCTTTTGCTTTTCCTTCAACTTCTGACAGAGGCGGGGAATGAAAGGGAAGGCAAAGAAGCTTTTCTACAAAGCCATAATGCGTGGTAAGGAAATGATCCGTATTGGAGACTGTGCTGTGTTCCTGTCTGCTGGACGACCCAACCTCCCATTTATTGGACACATCCAGAGCATGTGGGAGTCCTGGGGAAACAACATGGTGGTCCGTGTCAAATGGTTCTATCATCCAGAGGAAACCAACCCTGGGAAGAAACTTCATGACAAAAAGGTTACTTTTTGTCTCCCTTTCCTAAACATTAATAATGGTTTGTGGGCATAGTAATATGAGCTTTTGTACTGTACTTGGGCTTGTCCCAGTCTTGCCTTTTATCTGGGTTTGTAACTAATCAAATTTTGTTTGGCAGAACTGGGATCAAATGTCCGGCCAAAGTCTTCCTGCTGTTCTGCATGCTTCTAACCAGAGGAAAGACTTCATGGAGGTAAGAAAACCAATCAAGGAAATGGTTTGATCATCTTCGTCTCGTTGAAAACAGTCTGATAGATCGCTCTGCTTTCTCTTTTCAGCGGGCACTGTACCAGTCCTCTCACATTGATGAGAATGACGTCCAAACCATTTCTCATAAATGTCTGGTGGTCAGCCTTGAGCAATATGAGCAGATGATTAAAACTAAGAAGTACCAGGACAGTGAAGACCTCTACTACCTGGCCGGGACTTATGAACCCACCACTGGAATGATATTCAACACTGATGGGGTTCCAGTAATCTGCTGAGAATCAACAAGTGAGACATGTGGAACAAAACCAATGAGACATAAGGGCTAGACAGATGTGTTGGCTTTACCCAAAGCCTGACTAATCAATCAAGTATGGAAACGTCCTGACAAAGATACAAGCATCAGTTGAGATCAGAGACTTCTTCAACAGATGTCATGTTTGCACATATTGTGAAATTGCTCTAGTAGAGATTCAATTGTTTGGCCTGTTATTGGAGCAACCCTAACCTTGTTTTGACCCAGTGAAGTGATTGCAGTGGACAAATGATGTTCAGGAATCTCCAGTTGAAGAGTTGAACATGTCAAAGAAAGTGAAGGCACGTCGAAAATGTCTTGAAGGTCAACTGCATCTGCTCTGCTGAGCACAGCACAGCCATCACCGATGCGGCTGGAATGGAGGTGACACCACTTCTGCAGGACCTGTTCTCCGGGTGAGAAGGCCTGGTTGGATCCCGCTTCCTTGGCCGTGGGACCAACAACAGAAAGAGTAATTGAAGCTGACAGGATGTATCACACTTCTGTCCAGTTACTACTGGTAGAACCCTGCCAGATCTTCAAGGGCTGGCTAATGAACAGGGAAAAACGAAACCAGACGTAGAGCTGCGGCCCATGTGAGAAGCACTTAAAAGAATGGACAGAACTGTGGTCTGCGAGCCTGCAAGGACTGTTTATTAATAGGAAAGTGTGAGTCACTTTTCCACCGAGCGGCCCAGAAGATCTATCAGAATATTTATATGCGATCCTCATCCCTCAGCTGCGGCGACAGAAAGGTTTCTTTTCATGAGTGAAGGGCTCTACTGGGATGGAAGCAGATGCAGATGATACCCCTTTGTAAATACATGCATACGAGCTATATATGATATGGACAAATATATTTTATTTTCGTGTACCATAGATTTATGTGACAGTAATTTTTTTAAAGCAGCAAAAGATGAAAAAAAAAAAAAGCTTTAATAAACTGTGAATAAAGTTTAAAACGTTAACAAATATCAGGAACTAGTTTTAAGAGTACAGATCTTGTAAGTCGTTACTGGAATCTTAGACGCCCACTACATTGACAACGTAATGTAATCTTGAGATCAAAACTACTATTACAGGACAAATGGTTTGTAGGATTTTACAGTTTTCGAAGCCAGTTGTCCCATAATGCAGTTTTACAACAAAAAGCACTTAAATTCTGCCCTTGGTCTTACACAGGACAGACTTCCCTTGACAATCCCCTGTTCAGGTGGACGTGAAGCGTTTCGCTGGAAAACCATTTTAGTTCTCTCATTGCTTCTCAGGGTTAGTGAGAGATGGAGAGTTTAAAAGCTACGCTTGCTTATCATGTCTGTTATACTCGACTTTCCCTTTTTTCTAGAATTACCCCCCACAGAAAGCAATTACATCTCATGCATGAAAGCACTTTCTTCGAATAAACAAATAGCAGCGGTGCAGGTGACGTTATCTGTTAGCGCTGAAAGTTGAAAGCCGAGTTGTTTTTTGCCTTTCTCACGTCTGCGTTTTTCTCCATGTCGACTTTTTACGCTCCGTTATTCCAAGCCGTTCTTTGGTTTCGTTCTTAATAGCCTTAACCTTGGTCCCTAAAAGCTGCCGTATACCGGCAGAATCAAAGTCTGAATGTTGTCTTTGAAAATAGGTCCTACTGATTGATATTGTGCTCCGGAGAAAGTGCCATCAGTCATCAGAGGCTGTTAGGACCAGGCTATGTATTCGCTGCTTCTCTAATCAAGACCAGTGAAATGTATTTGATTTATGGCGTCCTTACATGGATGAAGAGACTAGCGAACACCTTATTTGCTTAATTGTAATTATAGTTCTTATTTGTGCCTCGTTTTTATGGTTCAAAGGGGGTATGAATGTTTTCTCTTTTCTTTTTAGACACGTGTTAGTCAAGTACACGTGTTGTTTTTTATGCTGTAAGGAAATCGTTTTCCTTAAAAAAAAAAATGTCTTTGTATATCTTTTTTAAGTAATGAAAGAAAAACAATTAGATGATCTGTACTGATTTTTTTTTTAAACAATTATGGTTACCAAGATATATATAGAAAACACGTTAGTGGCTACATTTTTTTTTTTTTTTTTTTTTTTTTTTTTCTGTAGTTGCCCAGCCAAATTTTTTAAACTGTTATTCTTTCTACCTCCCACGTTGGTTCAACGTTTCATGTTTTTGTTTGATATTTTCTCTTGGTGGTATTATTATACTTAGTGCACATGGGCTTTTAAACCATTGCCTGTTTTTAATTCTTTTGCCATGATGAATACCCTCTGTGAATGATGTTGATTTGATACTTATTGATTCTTTCTGTCGTTTTGTTTAGTTTTTTCCCCCGTTCTTTGAGGGAGGATAGTGAGATCAAGAAGGGTATGGACACTAGAGCCTTCCAGTCTTTGTGATTGGAAAATATTTGGCCTACTCAGTATTTCGGAAATTTCTTTATATTATAGAAATGTTGACACTATTGCGTATAGTAGAGCGGTATGAAATGTCTGAAATATATATTTTTTTTCATGTACGTTTCATATTACATTGCCCAGTCTCTCTTAAAGAGATATTATCTTGTTGATATTCAATAGGTTGTATTTCTTAACATGTTTTATCATTGTATGTGTGTAGTTTTGAGGCTTAAAACGATATTCAGCCTATTCCGGTTTGGACTGTTTTTCTAAGTCACCTAATTTGGTTGAGAATTTTACACATACCCAAAGCTAATTCAAATGCCAAATGATCTTCAAATGCACAGTGAATCTGAAGCAACATTAAGCAAGCTCTTTTTGATTTGACACAGTCTTTTGTGTCAAAGATTTTTGCCTGTTTAGCGAGTTGTACAATTTAAGTGCCCCTCAAAACAAAAGTTTACTCGGAGCTTGAGTTAAGCTGTAAAGCACTTTTTAGAGTATTTTTGTCTGCATGTTTTAGAAACCGCATATATGCTTCTAGGAATAATATTAGAGCAATCTACAAAAGTATATTTTGCTTATTGTGACGTAATGTAACGTGAATGGAGGTCTGAGTCCATTCCTTCCGCTCGGGTCACTGTATGAGACAGTGGCCTCTGTTGGTAGCAGTCATGTGGGATGAATCGCTCATGTCCTCTGCTACTCGTCCAGGGTCTGTTTGAGTGTATCTTATGACGTATAAGGTTTAACTGGCTTATTATAAAACCGCGTATAGCCGAGTAGAAGCGTAATAGAGTTCACTGTTTGCATGATTCTGTTCAACCTTTTCCTTTTTTTTCTTTCTTTATGACATTCCCCCTCTCTGAACAATCGTCCTCCATGCTTAATGTGCAATACTGCTGAATTTGGATTCTGTGAGGTAGCTGCTAGTGAGGGAAGGAACGTGTTCATGAATGTGGGAGATGAGAGAGAAAGTTAGTGTGGACTGGAGGCTGGTCCTTCACTGGTCTTCATCTGCTGTTCCTTCAGCATTGGTATGGTCCTGTTACAAAATAAAATAATAATAAAAATTTAAAAAGCTATAGTTTTGAAATTATTATTTGAAATTTTAAAGCATCAAGGTTTTGTAAATGATCCTTTATGAGAGGGGGAGATGAATGCGGATATACTTTGTACACATTTAATCTTGTAAAAAACAAAATTACTAAATCTTTTTTTTTTAAACTGAAACCGATGTTAAAGATTGCTGTTGACTTGTGTGTGTAAACCTAATGGGATTGGATTTTTTTTTTACAGATGCAACCAGCATTATCAGTGTTTTTCAATTCTTTTAGTATCTCAGTATTTTCTAGTTCATCAATAAATGTCATGAAATGGAATTGAGTTTGTCTCTTTATTCGTGTATTTTTTCATTAATTGAGTGTGTCGAACCATGTGGCTCTGAATTGCAACTATGATCCATCTATTTGAATCTGTATTACTTCAGATGAACGAATCACCGGATCCCGAACCTTTTAGGAGAACTTATTACGACCTGGTGAGCTTTTTACAGCTCCTGTCATTTGCTGTACAAGTGCTTCTTTAAGATGCCTGTGAGAGCCGAGCAATATTAGCATATGACCACCATCATACTGAAGTTTTGGTCATGTGACCACAGGAATGCTGTAAAAGGGATTCATCTCACAACATGGCTGAATTGCATATTGATGTCCACATTGAGGAAAATTAATGTTGTCCTCTGTGAAAATATTGTGGCGCTCTATTGAATGAGTGTTATTTTTGTTATGGTAGTCCTTGAGCCATTTAACTTGCAATGGAATGCCCCCCTCCTCTCCTTTAAAAATCCCATTTCTGAAAGAGTGTTTTTCAGCATGCGTGATGATTCATTGCACACTCTGTGCTGTTCACAGTGGTGCGATAGATTCATAAGGTCACCGGGGTGTTTTGTTAGGCAAGAGGCGGTTTCTGAGTCTCCCTCGTGGGCAATCGCATTCATCAGGATACCATTTTTGAGCTTCCTGGAACAATTTACAATTTATAGTAGCTGTTAGCATTGAACTGAAGCTGAGCTCAATTTGCTAATGCTGGTGCAACGTCTTTAGTGAATTCTCCACTCGCTGACAGAACGACTCTTGCTTTGAGGGGGAAAAAAATGGTATCCTGAGCAATTAAAGGGAATCGTATTTGCTTTGTTGACCATTCATAAATTAGCTCTTCAACTGGAATGAGCCGCCAAAAGGCAAAACATGTTTGCGACTATGCATATACGCTAATCCGTGGTCTGAAATGGAGCTAAAGTGAAATACAGGGAACTCCTATTATAAGTGTGTTGTTGGTAGACTGTGACCTCACTGTTTGAAACCATCTGAGCTGCTGTTCCACCATCCTAGTCTAAATAAGGAAGGGATTGCATTTTAAGTGCTCGTGAAATGGGAAAGAATGCTTGCATTGTGTTGTCACAAATCATGTTGAATTTAAACCCCTTGGCTTATTTCTTATCCATCAAAGGCACAACTTCTCAATTTCCATTAACACTGCAGATGAGATTTGAAAATGCATGTCTTTGATTTTGCCTGTAGTGGCATAAAATTAGCATAATGCAATCTAATGGAAGTGCTCCTTAAATTTTACTACTGACAAAATGCATCTTGCTTGAGGCACACCATGAATTCTCATAATTTTTTAATGTTCTAAATAAGCAAAAAGAATGTTTGATTAAACACGACTGCAAAAAGTGGTGTAACTAAAATATTGTACCTTTAAAGGGATAGTTCAGACATAAATTACAATTCTTTTAGCATTATGCTCACCTTTGTCATTCCAAACTTTTGCAGAACACTATTTTTAAAAAATATCTTTTAAGTATATTTTTGGCCATGCATTGAAAGTTTGAAAGTCAGTTGGGTTTATTGGCTTCCATTGTATTGACAAAAACAGTTAAAAATGTCTTCAATTTATTCAGAAAGTAATACAGGTTTGGAACGACATGAAGCGTGAGTAAATGATGACTGAATTTTCATTTCACCCTGAACTATCCCTTTAATTCCCAGATTTGGGTTCGCGCCATTTCAGGAGGGTGTCGCGATCCTTTCATGGATCACTTTCATAAAGACAAAAGGGAAACAAATCCCTCCATATCTCCAGTGTAAAATCATTCACAACCGAAGTGTCTGATGTGCTGCAATCCATTCAAGCTAAAGATATGTTTGAACCTGTTGCTTTGATGTCGTCAACTCAACAATTCAGGGAGTTTTTATGTCAATCACTTAAGAAGAAAAAAAAATTAGTTTTGTGACCTCTGATTCGCTTTAAACACACAAACTTGCCGAAAAGCACAATCCGAGCACTTGCACCCTATGATGTGTAGTATCGGTCTTTGTGTCTTTTGTGGGGGGGGGGGGGGGGCTGAATCCAGTATATAAGAAATTACAGACTAATTACTTTACTTACACTGCTTGTGCTTTTAGCATGAGAGAAGTTGCTTGTGACTAAAAAACATTCAAATGTGAATCACCTCTGAATTATCATGGAATTTCATTTAAATAAGTACGAGAACAGGAGCAGCTACGGCTCAATGTGCCCTGGGTAATCTGTGTGAAAATGACAACAGTCAAAGGGAGCACACATTTATACTCTATGGCTACATGCATTATCATGATGCAAAAATAAATAAATAAATAAAAAACATTGAGTATTTTTAAGAGCAGCACTGCGGCCTTGCGGGAGTCAACTGCTGCTGTCAAAGCTCATAAAAGCAATTAAACCCTCCAATAAACCCACCAAAGACCACCTTCCTCTCTCTCTCGACAAGCTATGATTCTGTCAGAAGGGGCCACAGCGCAACGCAAAGAATCATTATGCTAATAAGTCCAAAAAAGCAGAAAGCAGCCATGCAATATTCATACCCTCCATCATGATAAACTATTCAGGAGTCATTTAGCTGGAATGCTCATTTAACGAACTGAGGCGTGGAACAATTAAAGCGCGCCGAACGATGGAAGCGTACTGTGATGGAGAGGACGTCGGCAGCTCAATCTCTCACCAGGGATGCCATTTGAAGTTCTACACACTAATGGTTGACTTTTCCTCAACACTTCCCCTCAATATCCAGGGTCCATTTTGTGTCTTACATCACCAAGGACACCATAAAATGGCCTCCGAATGGAAGTGTGGCTGATTTTTGCTGTTACCCTTCACTGCTCAACGCAGGCTTCGACTGGAGATATGATTGAGTATTCGTTTTAGGACTGCATTAAACATTAAGGTCCTCAGAGCAAGGGTCGTCCATATTGCGGGAGCATTTTACCATTTATGACCCATTAAAATGATTGCGGCATAAAAACAAACATTTACCGGCAGTCTCAGTCCATCAGTTTAAAAGGGAAAGTGGAATAATTCAGAAGTGATTGCTGGTTAGAAAATGGCTTCATTTCAGCGAAACAGTGCTTTGACCCTCTGGGTCTGTGGAGGGGAAGTTCAGAGCCTCTGCCTTCCTTCATTACAGCGTGTGCTGACAGCAAACAAGCCGACCAGCATTGCTCGGGGCCACGAGGCCCAGGACCCGGTCCTGTCATGGCCCATATCGCTCTCCCCACCGAATTGCTTCCCCCTCAACAGGAGCAGGATTTATGGCAGTATGAAGCGCGGAGATGCATGTATGACCGCACTCTCTGCTGTACAAACTGCTTCAGGGAGGGAAACATTCATATAATAATCTCAGGGGCATAGCAATCACTGCCTCAGCATTAAGACAAAATGAGAGAACAACACTCAGCGCCGATGCATGTGCGTGCACCTGTTAGAAATAAACCAAGAAAATGTGTGCAATGGACCTCAGCTACTCACAGGAGAGCCATTCGCCTTGTTGTTCCAATATCCTGCTGTGTGGATACATTAGTAGCCAACTCCCCATTCAGACTGTCACCGAATCTCCGGGCTCCCATTGTGGGGAGAGAGAGACACCCAGAGCCTTGGTAATATCACACTGTCATTTTGCTTGAAATGGTTATCTTTTACAGGAAAAAGATGGCATTTTTTTTAGTAACAGAAAGCAATAAATGACCAGTTGTATTGTGTTTTTGTACGTTGTAAGCTGAAACTGCATGTGTTTTTTAAAGGAAAATTACACAGGAAAATTGCATGTTGGAAGTGAATCATAGTATCTGTGGGTTATTCAGCCCTCAGAGTACTGAACTTATTACCAGACTTCATAATGAAATCTGCAGTCAAGCGCTTCCAATTTGTTTCGCAGTACTTCATCGGAGAGGGGTGTTTGTTTAGTTGCGCTGACGTGCGAAGATGTATTTACTCTGATGGCGCCTTTGAGCGCGTGTTGGCTATCTAGTGGCGGCATATGCTTCATGGCAATTTAAAGGCGAATGTAAAATGGAGTTCACAAGCATTCCCACTTGGTTTTCTGTTGGCCAATCTGTTGCTGAGTTAGTTGTATGATGAACTTTGCATGCGACTCACGTCAATGAATTCACAGCGTTCAACCTAGTCGCACATGCTTTGCTATTGATTGCAACAATATCATCATCAACAACTACCACAGCTGTGCTGGTAATAAACTGCAGGGCAGATGTGCCAAAGTTGACTTATGGAGGTGAAAAGCCAAGCTCCAGCTCAGCGTTTTCTTTCAGGTTGACTGTGCGTGAATGAGAACCAGACAACCGGAAATCAATGTGAGCAAAATGGCGGTTTAGAGGGGGAGGGGGAGGGGTGATTGCAGTGGTTGGATCAAGAGCCATTATGTTCAACAAAATGGGACCTTCAAACCCGCAGAGCACTTTTCCCAAAGATTGCCAAAGTACGCGATCTGAGGGGAGACTGGGTGGGGAAAAAACAGATCTATCACTGGGAGGATTGCTTTTCCTGCTGCCTTCCTATCAAGTCACCGTTCACAAATGACTGCCAATCTATTCGGGAATTAGCAGTTGGATCCCTAGAAGTGAGGGGCTGATAGACAGAGGTGTTAATAAAGGCTGCTCACCTCCTCTAGCTGTGACGATTGTGAAGGAGGAAGGAGAACAATAATCAGCGATAGGCCACCTACACGTTCCTCTGCCAGCAGAGCAAATTCAGTGGCCACAGGATCCACAGGCACGCCGCACACACCTGGGAAGAATGGCTTTTGAAGAGGGCCATTTAACAGTAATTCTGGCTCTGTGTTGCAGAGAATGGTTTGACATTGGTGGGGCTGATGTCTGTGACGCCCCTTTTGGTTTGCTGTCGAGAAGGAGGAGGAAATCAGCTGGAGGAGAATTTTCGCCCTCAATAAACTCCACAAACCATGCAATCAAGGACTGGTTTCTCAAGGCGTCCATCAAAGCTTGGCCTTGGAATTCGGCCAAAGTGTTTTTACACAGGAAATCACTTCAAATTAAGTTATTTCCAATCAGTCCAGTGAACATTTTGCCATTTTGACTGTCACTGTGGGACAAACGGTGGGACAAAATGAAGCTCAGCTCAAATGCCAGTGTACATTGGCGGTTGTCCTTAAGAATAACTCACAAAAGCTGCTATTACATTCTGTCTTACAGCAGTGCCAGGTTTCATTTAGGACCCATGAGATTGTGGGTTCAATCTGGTGAAGATTAGTTGGTAAACCTTATTGTGCAAAACTCACAATTAAAATGTAATTAATATTTAGATTTACTGCAAACAAAATTAGGATTAATGTGACCCACTCCATCATTTGTCATTTTGAGCCAGGAACTTGATTTTTTTTATTTTTTTTATTGAAGTTATTTTAATTAGTGTCCGACAATAAAAAAAAAAAACTTGAAAATGGCCACTAAATATTTTTTTTTTCACATAATTAAATTTATTCAACATATTTATATAATAAAAAAAAAGGTGAAGTAAAAATAGAATGCATTTATAATATAGAACATATATCCAACATTATATTTACCATTTTAGCATTTTATTTATTAATTTTATTAATAAACTACATAATTTGAAGGCAAGGCAAGTTGATTCAACCCCCCTCCTCCTCCCTCCATCCTCTCATGATTCTCCCCAACCTCTGGATCAACGATGTCCCCATTTTGAAGAGCGATATTGTGGAGCATATACAGAATAATAATTCCAAGTAATTTACATAGAAAAGGAATTAAAATAATCCCAACAGGTGCATGAGAAATAAAGATTGACAATAAAGGCAGAGAATTTATTTTTTATTAATTTTTTTTATTCCTGAATTGCCCCTATCTAGAGTGGTGTGAAAACTGAGGTTTTGTTTCATAGAAACAATATAAAACTTCAATGTTTTTGCTTTTCCCCCCAAAAACTACTGTGATATATATATTTTTCTCCTCTGTGTTGTCATGATTAAGGTATTTATCGATTGATTGACTGGGTCTTTTTTGTGTTTAGTTTTAACATATACGTTTAGCTTAGAATGAGATGCAATCCCATTCTATGCAATCCCTGTTTCCATCTTTTTCCATCGTCTTTTTTTCTTTCTTTCTCTCATTTCCATTATGTGCCCTTTCAAATGTTTTGATTGTGCGAGACATTTTCTTTTTACTACTTCATAATAAAGAAGCGGATAGAAGACTGCTGTGTTCTCAAATGGCTCACTATCTGGTTATTAATCTGACAAAAGCATCTCCACCAAGATCAACTGAAAGTACTTGCAGTGCAGCTCCTTTGCCAGTAATAACAAAGCACGCTTTTTTAATATGCAGACCGAGAGTGCGAGTGCATAAGCAGTTTGCACTCAGGAAAGTGCTAAGATGGTTTTGAATTTTAATCCAATCTTGACTAATATATATATATATATATTTATTGCCGTGTATGCTCTGGAACTACACACACTGAGGTTCTGAGCGCTCTCGCAGCGTGCTAACATACGACGCATTCATCTGCTCGAAGAGAGGCAGAGGAGGCCATTGATCCGTGTTGCCTGGAGGGGCGAGGGTCTCCATTCCTGCGGGATCCATTTGGGTCTGCCTCAAATATTCTAACTGGAGTCCCAGATGGAGCTCTCCCATCCCACTGCTGCTGCGCCCCTAAAGAGACCAAACAGTGAAGAACAAGCTGTCAACACCCAAACTGCCTGGAGGTTCTTCACCTTCTTGCATTAGATGGCCCAGGCCGCTGTAAACACACCTGAAGCACTGAGCTTTATCCTGTAAACTGTGTGTTGAAAGCAGAGTTCACTCAGCGACGACTGACGCCAGGATGTGAAAAGTAAACCTCGTTCCTCTTTTCCTTTCAGCTGCCCTGCGGTGCCAGGCCTGCCGAGAGAGTTGGGCGGAAACTGTCTCTCTGCTCCCTGCAGGCAGGTAGACGGCCACTGTGATGTTCAATCAAGCCTCGCACAGCTCTGCACTTTATAACTTGAAAAGAATCTAATCCATCATAGTCACCATAGCCTTTTTAGTTTTACACAGCATTCACAGGCACTGCACTGAATGTATAACATCTCTACCTGTGGTACTAGTGCTGTCTCTATACACGCAGCGAACAATCCACAATAACTGGATCAACTGACTCAACCCGGAGTAAATGAACAGAGACAGGCAGAGAGGCCAAAAGGTTCAGTGTTCCCTCTGAGCTCATTAGTTTCATTCTATACCCAATGTCCTTACCGATTGATTGATGACCTTCATCTGTAGATCACAGCATCTGGAGAGCAGCAGGATAGCTGAGATTGTGCTGCAGCACAGAGTCCATTTAGTGCGGAGTCCAGCTGCTCTCTGTCACAGAGTTTGGAGTGAGTGACCATGAGCGATGTGGATTCCTCCCAGTTTCTGGAACATTTCTGACAGCTTTCAACAGCTTGACGGGGTGAGTCACATAAACAAAGTTGCAGTCTATGACAAGAATCCATTAGCTCCAAAACGCGTAAAGGAAGAGCTTATCCAAAAATGAAAGTTCTGTCATCATTTACTCGCCCTCATGTCGCTCCAAACATGACTTTCTTTATTCTTTCTATGTAGAAATTTTGCACGCTGCTATGCCGCTGCTGCTGAATATTTTAGCACCATAAAATCCTATTTTAACTTCGTTGTGTTTTGAATACGCAGTTTAACTTGACAGTAATTCAATAAAACATGATTTAAGGATAAATAATGGCGAGAAACATCTTTATATTGAGTTGTTTAATGCGGGCTGCAGGCAACGTTACCAGAATATGTCAATCATAGAAACGCTACTGAATGTTTGTATAGGGGTTCGTGAGACGGTGTCAAGATGGCACAGCAGGTGCAGAGTTAAGAATGTGTACGTTAAGAATATACCTGTCAAAAACACACTCCATCCCTGAATCTATACATCTCCACCCTGTGTTTTCACTCACACAGCTGGAGGAGACATCCCTGCAGCATCCAAGACATTTACAGTGCAGGCACGATATTGGAAGGTTGAATTCTCAGGAAATGGCAGACAGCCCCCCCCCCCCCCAAAAAAAGCTGAATTATTTTTTGCTTAGCGGTCAGCCTTTTTGTCACTCCCTTGCTGTGTGACATTTGCAGACAAAATGACAGAACAGAAGCTATCAGACAAATAATGGTGTGTTTGTTGAGGCTGGCAGCATCACAGTCGGACACAATGGGCCTCGGCAAGCACGTCACAACGTAGCACTCCACTGGACTGAAGCTTTCAAGCTTCTAAAAGGACACAACAGCACCATTAAAGTAAATGCACTCTAAAAGTGATACTTTGCACTCTATTACATATTCTTTTGAAGCCATGTGATACAATAGCTTTGTGTGAGAAAACAGGTTATTATCGTTAACTAAAACTATTAAAAACTTTTTTTTGTTAATTAAAATAAACCTGAAATAAATTAAATGAAATATATATTTGATAAAAAATTATTTTAGTGAATTGTCAATGCAACATTTTTTATTTAGTTTAAGTTGAAACACTAAAATTACTAACCGGAAATAATTAAAAAC
This sequence comes from Squalius cephalus, assembly GCF_949319135.1. Lineage (NCBI taxonomy): Eukaryota > Metazoa > Chordata > Actinopteri > Cypriniformes > Leuciscidae > Squalius > Squalius cephalus. The sequence continues at coordinate 33,647,798 of NC_137122.1, read as the reverse complement.
TAAAACTTAAATGTAAATAAATTAAACCTAAATATTAATATAAACAAATGACAGAAGCACAACTAAAAATAATCTTTAAAAATAAAAATTAACGTATAAACAATTTTTAATTAAAAAATATTAAAAACTAGAATTGCTAGATTATATAAATAATAGCCAAATAACTGGTGAGAAAGGGCTAAAATGTAAGTCCTTAAATCATCTGCCCTTCATGCAGAATATTGTTTAAATGGTAACTCTCGTCAAAATGAAATTAAACTTTCGTTTACAAGCATAATTAGAATGGAAACTCAACTTTTAAGTTTGACCGAATTTTCATTTTCGGTCAAATTGCCTTTTGAATGGGAGTGCTTGGGGCACTTCTATGATAGCATCAAAAATCGCTATTTTTAAAACACTAGGAAGGCTCGATACAACATGAAACTTTGCTCGAAGTATCACCAGGGGCTCTACACATGAACTCGAGCATTGAGAACATCGTTTCTGTACACAGAGTTTACTAAAAAGAAAGATTTTGAACAACTCACTGTAGCTGTGTACGCCCGCCGGCATTTTGTCAGTCAAAAATAGTCGATATCGTATTACCATATCGTACTATAGCAGAAATAGTAAGAATAGTGAGCTATTGTGCGGTTCCGAATTCAGCAAATGTCTTTATTGGTAGCGGCGTATGTTTTTGATTCACTAAAAAGAAGGGTTTCTGCTTCGCGTCTGTCCTACATAAAATATTAAGTGTAACTTTGGCGAAGATTCTTATTAAGCAATGGTAGGGTGATTTTACGGTGCTCATCAGATTGTCCAACCAGTATGAATATATATGAATAGGCCTATATGAAATAAACGGGTAGGATGATTTTACAGTGTACCGTGCTATTAAAATGGTATATGTCTAAAAATATATATATATATATGGCACATGGTGCTTTTTGGTAAATCTCCCTTGACAAATGCAAACTGAGCACAGGGAGCTGGTGTTACTCACTTATGTGCACATTACAACTAACACAACACTGTGTTTAAATGAAGACAGCTGGTCAATGGGCTGTGAAGAGATGAGTCAGAGAGGATTAGGGCCTGTAGAGAATCTTCCCATAAGAATATTCAGGTGTCATTATAACACAAATGTTATAATAAGATAGTCATTAGTGGGGAAGTACTCATTTTGTCTCAGAAGCAATAAGCACTTAAAGGGACAGTCGCCCCTAAAATGAAAATTGAAAATTCTGTCATTTACTCATCATGCTTCTCATGATGTTTGATGCGATATACATTTAACTAACTGCTTTTATAACGTGAGCAACCACTTATTGAAAATTATTGAAATGATTGAATATAACATTAATAACAATTATTCTGCAAAGTAGCCTAATAGTTTATCAGATTTTTTGATCTGGCACATAAATACAGAAGTTATCTGTTATTACAGATGTGCATTTTGAAATGATATTGTTAAGATCTGTCAATTATTTAACTGAAAATCATACTGTACCCCTTACTGTACACATAACAATAATATAAGATTTAACAAGGATGATGCATGTAACGTCACTGTAAATATTATGTTAATATTAAATCATTTGATTATCTTATTTAAATAGTATTATTGTTAAATGTTTTTTTTATCAGTTAAGCACATTTTGGTTATGTTTCATTGTATAGTTCAGTCAATGTTTATAGTCATGTTTTACACTGATGGCGTTTTGCAATAATGCATTAGCATTAGCCATTGTTCATGGAAAGGGATATTCTTTTTTTTTTTGTACAAACCAGATTTTAGTATTTTAAGAAGGCTGTTGTATTATTTTTATATTGGTTAATGAAATATGGGCCTACGGAGACGTAAAATATAGGCGCCGAAATTCCTCCCGTATGCCTGAAACATTGTCACCGTATTTTATGCAGTGAATATTTGTATTCTTTAACACATGGATAAATGAAACCTTGGTTTGATTCTTTCTAAAGTGGCATGACAGTGTTTGTTGCACAAGTCAAAGCAAATCAAGGATGATCACAACACCTTGACTTTGTGGAGTGGCAGTGCAAAGCAACTTCCTGCACATCATTCAGTGCGAGCTGTGCGGAGCTGTAATGAAAGCCATGATGAATGTGACATCCAGTGAATAGGGACATTGTATAGAATCCCTCTGACGGCTCAGAAAGCCTCTAATCCGCAAGCAAATTGAACTTGGAGTTAAAGAATCTATTTATTTGCATGATTTGATTTATTATTCCAAGACTAGAAGATGAAAGATGAGATATTGTTTATTAGAATAGCTGAAGATTTGACATCCAGATGGCCATAGTTAAACTGCTCAAAGGACAGACTGGCTTGCGTTTGGTTCTCCTCATGGATTATCCATTACTTCAGACAACATCTTTCTCAATTTCCTTCACTGCAGCAGATTCCTGACGCTTTTAATGAAATATTTTAGTTTATATTGGGGTTAGGTGACATAGCAGATTTGATCTATAAAAACATTTTACATATAAATCTGGAAGGAAAAATGCAAATGGTTCATTTTAATAAAATGCATAATTGAACTTATCTTTTTTTCGGTTCTTTTGTGCATTCATAATTCATTTTGTGTCATGCAGTCATTTAAAAACTATATTTCACATGGATTGAAATAAAAAATAGATGGAAACAGAAGCATCTGCGTCTCATAAGTATTGTAACATGAAGTGAAGTGTGTCCTAATGATGAGTTACCTGCCATTATAACTGTCCCCTGGGCTCTGCAGGAAATGGGACTCTGTACTAAAAGTGGAAGACGCTCTTTTCAAATGAAACTTTACAAGGACACTGTAACCGATCAATTATATTTCACTGGATGATGAAAAGATTTATTTCTTGAAGTTAGAAGGCTAGATCATCACAGATACTGAGCATATGGCAGCCCAGATTTATATCTTTTTTCTTTTTTTTCCCCCCAGATTTATATCTGGTCAAAGATATCAGATCATTTCTCCTCTTCCAAGGTTTCATATGGAGAATTAGGGTAGATACAGTGTTTTAAAAAAAAAAAAAAAAAAAAAAAAAAAAAAACTCAACTGAAATAACTGAAATAAAATAAAATATAAAAAACTTAGTCACCATGAAATCAAAATAGACATTTCTTTTTTTTTTATGGAATATTGCAGTATTTATTATAAATGATTTATTTGTGCACATCATCATCATTATTGTTTTTTTATTAATTTGTCCTAATCAAAATAACTTCCCCTCCCTCCCTCGCTCTCTTCTCTTCTCTGATGATGTGTTTACAGGCGTGAGGGCGGGGCAACCTGTCAATCACATGACATCACTGCAGTAGCAAACCACAACCATCCAATCAATTCCTGGAAAAAAATCCCTCCCTAATTTTTTCTTGCTCAAGAAGCCATTTCACTCAGATATAGGCTACTTTTAATTTCATGTTGACTTTAAACATTTTATTTCAGCAAAGTTGAGTCCCAAATGTCACACTATACACTATGTAGCCTACTTATGCACTATGTACTCAGCCGTGTGGTGCATGAATGTTTTAAGGTTATTTTGTCATTCAATATTAAAGTCTGATAGCCCCTCCACCTCCGCTATGTAATGTAGTGGTGTCCGAAACCATTGTGGACGTTACTGAGTGCACCACAATGCACTCCCAGCTGATACACGGCTAGAGAATACCTATGAAATGAATGAATGAATTAATGAATGAATGAAGTCCCGCGTCTCGCCAGAAGATGGCACCTGCAGCTGAATCATCCATCCATCCATTTTCCAAACCGCTGATCCAATGTGGCTTGTAATATCACACAGGTAGGCTATTATCCCTTTTTAATTGATAATTAAATAGTTGAATTAAGGTTTATAGTTTCCATGATATCTAGATCAAGATCAATCTTTTCATTTTACTTCTTGAGCTGTCAGTTTGCTATTAAGTGTCTAATGATTATTAAGAAGCTTCTGTACTCCGTGTCCGAATCCACTCGTTTTCATTCACTCCCTCCCTCAAATGAACTGTGGAGTTAGTGGACTAACGTAATAGTGATTAAGTTTCGATTTCGGACACAGCATTCGTTTTTCCATTGGTTAATTAAGTAGCCTACATCATCCAGGTATTTAAAGTGTACTTTTTCTTTTGCCAGTTTTCAGTATGAACACTACTCACACTAATTGTAGGCCTACTACAAAACGTCATAGAATAGTGCATAAGTATGCAAATTAAATTGGAACACACCTCTAGTTGCCAAGACAACATCTCTCATTTTCAATTAGGTTGACATACTAAAATAAATAAAACTGAAATAATGATTAATAAAATAACTCAAAACTAATAACAAAAGCATAAAACAAACTCTAAAACTAACTAAAATTAAAAAGAAAACAATATGTAAGGGATAATGTATAGCGAGGCGGTTGTTATAGCGAATAACAACCCTGACAGGCTGAACGGACCCCGACGCGAAGCGGTTATTCGCTATAACAACCGCCTCGCTATACATTATCCCGCTTAATACATGGCTACCTACAAAATAAATACATAATTTGACACAAATTATTCCCAAATTGCTTCCGCTAAAGAAAATAGTCCGTTCCGCGTCCATAGCAACGCTCTGTTTTTCATGCCAACGGTGTGTGTTATCAAGAAATAACAGACCGCATTCTACATTGGAATTCAACCAAGCCATGTAATAAATAAAAATAAAAACGAATTCATTTTTTTTATTGAAAACTAGGATATAATAGTATCTCAATGAAACTAAAATAACACGGTATAGACAGAGGGTCTGTCCTGGAGGTGACACCTCCTACACGCTCAGTTGGACACCATAGAGGGCACCACACAATTGCTCTGAGACCTCCTGTGCTCTAGAGGGGCCCCGAACACAATGGATCTAATGACACGGGAGTTCGTCCATATCACAGACACTGGCACAATACCTCCAGCAGCACCCCTCGATTCTGTTCATTTTAAAAACACAACAAAAATAAAACATAGTATACTCGAGTGTATTTTGCATTAAGCAATCAATCATAAATCATGTCTGTGGGATAGGACGAAATGAGTCTCTCTGATAATTGTGCAATCACTGAGAAACAGCACTGTGAATGCTGATGTCTCTGTCGCCCACTACTCACTTATTAGTGGCTTGTTTCTCAGTGTAATTATTTCATCATGAATGGAGGGGAACATTTGTGCATGGCCTGCGTCCCTGCGTGAACATACCCCACCACAATCAAGAGACACACTTCCCCGTGGGATGTATGATGTACGTGGGAAGCTAAATTAAAGGGATGAATGACATTTGGTGCTTGTGTTGGGGGTAGGGAGCGAATTCAGAGTAACTCGGCTGATTATGAGATTCACAAGATTCATGCGTTTCATTTGTAAAACGTTTGTGTTAGCTGCTTAATGAATAAAAGATTAAAGGCAAGCTAGTTTTTTGAGACAGCTTTACAAAAATAACAATTAAATGGTAGGCTAAGTGGTAATAAAAGATAAAGCTAAAGTACATCTAAAGAGAGCTATGTAGGTTTGATAAATAATGAATATTGATGACTTTTATGTTATTCAATAAAAGGCTACCTCGGCTATTAAGTACAATCTCTATTATAGGCTTATGTACACATGCACAGATGTACACAGCAGGAAAATCTCTTGATCATTTTTCATCAAGTGCTGTCAGATGAGAAGCAGCTTGCAGTAAATCATATGCAACTAGGGCACCCATATTTATCATCAATAACCAAAGTTCACTTCAAGCACACCAGGATCAACCTAAAAACAGAAGCCACTTATTAGTGTATATTTCTAGCACAAATTGGATATGTGCCACGTTTTGTTATTCTGTCATGTCACTTACTGAAAAAATAATTATTCTTCCCAAGAGAAAACGGTTTCTTGCACCTTGATTGAGTTACCATGAGTCTCTCAATTTTGAACAATTTCGTTTCCTGTGCGTGTAGCGCCATCTGCTGTACAGTGCAAATTAAAATGGAGTACCAGCTGACCATGAGGCGGCATAATGCTCTCATAATGATGTTCAGACTTCAAACTAAAGGCACAAATATAAATGTGTAAGCATCACAACAGCTCCCTAAAATGCAAGACGTAATGAACCGTTTAATAAACTGGTCAGATAAAAAAAAAGATAGACCCAATTTAACCTTTTAATCAGCTCATGTTAATTACTTTCCTGTACTGCAGATGTCCCAGTCATGCTGACATTAAATTTATTGATATTGGAGTTATACATATAGACCCATATCTGACATTTTCTGCCTTTATTTTTGAATGTGGTCCTCAAAGCATTTGTGTAGTTTAAACCCATATAAATACCAATTACAAAATACTACATTTTTTTAAAGGAAACCTTTAGATAATTGATCAAGAGTCCTTATTTCTGCTAGTTTAGTCTGACCATTTGAAAGCAATTTTAGTTTAGCAAGTTATTTTGCATGTACACCATTTTGATCACTTCAAAACAGTATTAAGTTTGTTAAAGCCCCCTACAATACCCAACTTAAGTTCAGTCATGACAACCCATTTAACTTTCACTAAAGTCCTCTAGAACTGAATGTTAGAGAATAGTCCAATTTATAAAATGGATATAACTCCAAGAAAAGTGAGACTAGTTTTATTAAGAGTCTACCAAGATACTTCAGAGCAAGTTCATTCAGCATCAACACAGGAAGTCACACAGGAATAGGATGTCTTACACATGTGCACTTTTATTGGAATTGAATTAGTCAGTGTACAGGTTGGCCCCACCAAGTGTCTGGCACCGCCACGTTCCACACAGCTTTTACAATATGCCCAGGGGAATGGAAACCTTTACATCTTGAATGGTAAAGCTTCGTTTTTTTGGAACAAAGAAAAAAAAAAAAGTAACCCAAGATTTTAAGGCTGAAAGTACAAAAACCAGACAGTTTTGTTACATAATTTACATACAATACTACAATGTTACGTATGCTCCCAATTACTGGGCAGCCTTCATAGAGGCAAATAAGTTTCGGAACAATGCATTTAACAAACATTTGGAATGACTAAAGAAACAAAACAAAACCATTGAGTCCTCAGATGCATTGTAGAACTTCGGGGATGCTTATTTGCCAAAAAAAACTTGCCGTCACCTTCACCGTTCCAGTTTTTAGATCCTGAGTCAAGCGCCAAAAATAACAAAAGCCATGCCAATGTTGTCGTTTGAAGTTTTTCTCTGCGCATTTTGAGTCGGCGTGAAGTGGTAACAGTCCGTTTAGAAGCATTTGCGGTGGACAATGGATGGTCCAGACTCGTCGTACTCCTGCTTGCTAATCCACATCTGCTGGAAGGTGGACAGGGAGGCCAGGATGGAGCCTCCGATCCAGACAGAGTATTTACGCTCAGGTGGGGCAATGATCTGAGGAGAAACAGACAATTAGCACAATGCAGAGTTGCCATGCGTGTTCAGTTACAGACTGATATAAAAAGGCAAGGGTCAAAGCTCACCTTGATTTTCATTGTGCTAGGGGCCAGGGATGTGATCTCCTTCTGCATCCTGTCAGCAATGCCAGGGTACATGGTGGTACCACCAGACAATACAGTGTTGGCATACAGGTCCTTACGGATGTCAACATCACACTTCATGATGGAGTTGAAGGTGGTCTCATGGATACCGCAAGACTCCATACCTGCAGGGCAAGACAAATGGTTAATCAGCGTTCTCCTACTCTCCTTCAAATGAAATCTGGTGTACATGCACACACCAGGTAATATTTGTCAGGAAACCTACCCAAGAAGGATGGCTGGAACAGGGCCTCTGGGCACCTGAACCTCTCATTGCCAATGGTGATGACCTGTCCGTCAGGCAGCTCATAGCTCTTCTCCAGGGAGGAGGAGGAAGCAGCGGTGCCCATCTCCTGCTCGAAGTCAAGAGCCACATAGCAGAGCTTCTCCTTGATGTCACGGACAATTTCCCTCTCAGCTGTGGTGGTGAAGCTGTAACCTCTCTCGGTCAGGATCTTCATGAGGTAGTCAGTCAGGTCACGGCCAGCCAAGTCCAGACGGAGGATGGCATGGGGCAGGGCGTAACCCTCGTAGATGGGCACAGTGTGGGTGACACCATCACCAGAGTCCATCACGATACCAGTGGTACGACCAGAGGCATACAGGGACAACACAGCCTGGATGGCAACGTACATGGCGGGGGTGTTGAAGGTCTCGAACATGATCTGGAAAGAGAGAGGATAGGTTAACGGATGCTCAAATATTTACAGCACACCATCCACACATCCATGCAGGGGTTAGTTGGAAATCCAGAGTAAAGAAACAAAAGTGCACAAAGAATAAGAGTGCAGGAGACTGCAAACAGGCAGGCAGAAGTATAGATAACCTGCTGCTTCCAGCAAAAGATGAGAAACTCAGGAGCTCAGAGGAAACAAAGCCTGGAGGAAGTGATGAATGAAAAGGAGAACTTAAAATGACATAACAGGACAGACAAGAGACTTCAATGCACCATTTGCTAGCAAAGAAAACCAACCTGTGTCATCTTTTCCCTGTTGGCCTTGGGGTTCAGGGGGGCCTCTGTGAGCAGGACGGGGTGCTCCTCTGGGGCAACACGCAGCTCATTGTAGAAGGTGTGATGCCAGATCTTCTCCATATCGTCCCAGTTGGTGACAATACCGTGCTCAATGGGGTACTTCAGAGTCAGGATACCTCTCTTGCTCTGAGCCTCATCACCAACATAGCTGTCCTTCTGTCCCATACCAACCATGACACCCTGTAAACAAAGAAAGCAATGTTAATTTTTGTAAAACGTTTAGGAACTGGAAGTTAATTCACTTTTTAAAGTATGAAAATAATTCTCATTACAGGTCAGCCCAAATCTATTTATCCTCTGCCTCTCACCTGATGTCTGGGGCGACCCACGATGGATGGGAAGACAGCACGGGGAGCATCATCTCCAGCGAATCCGGCTTTGCACATACCGGATCCGTTGTCAACAACCAGTGCGGCAATTTCATCATCCATGGCTAAACTGTAAAAGAGAGAGAAAACGTTTTAGAAGTGCACTGCTGCCATGAAAGAAAGTGTCAGTGAGCATGTGACCATGTGGAGTCAACTTCCTGTTTCGTGCTGCATTCTACAGTCTGACCGCTAGCGGGTGCTAGAGTGACAGTACGCGCCTCAGATATGCCAGACAAAGGAAGTCCCTCTGCATTCTCTAGTTATTACCATAAAAGGCAATGGATTGAGCCGCTTTGCGGCTGCCGGCGGTGTGGCACTCAGCCAGAGTCAGAGTTCAGTAAAAAGGAACAGATTTCGAAATTCATCACGCCAGGGACACTCCCTAAATTCTACAAGAATTAAGTTTTACATCCTCTTCCATTCTCGCCTGGTATCAATTACACAACCGAATTTCGACGGGTGTGTGCCCAACGTTACTGCGTCACAGATCTGCAGTCAGTTCAATGACTCCATAGAGCAGACTTCACGCCAAAGCACCATCATCAGCCGATTCAGTTTATATTATAATCTTATCAATGAGATTTAAGCGAAGTTAGTGCTCGACACGATTATAAAACTTTAATTGCAACCAGAACAAAAATTTACACCAACTGCTAAAACTGACCACACCTTGTATTTCGAAACGTGAATATGAAGTGCTTCACTAATCTTCAGTCTTAATGAAAGACTGAGGGGCTGCATACTACGATTTAAAGCGTCAATATTCACTAAAACGGTTGGTTGTGATGAAAGCGAACTAATAATTAGTATTTGATTACTTAGAGATCGAATAACTTTAAGTAGATGTCAGATTCACGGGAGGTGAGAGCTGGTTAGCCGGCTAGCTAAAGTAGGTCACACCCTGCTGCTGCAGCGCTGCCTGATGCACAAAGAACTTCCCATGCCGGCTATCCATCAAGTGTACAACATGCCTCACGAACACCCTTAAAACTGTAGAGTCATGTTAATAGCGGTTGAAGCACGGTTAACCAGAGCGCATCTTAATGTTGAGAGACGTAACTTAACGTTAAACGCTTATTTCACACCGGCCCATTCAATGTCGTGTCTACAACGGTTAACGTTACCGTCACTTCCTACTGACATGTCCAGAGCATCAAGTTATGATAATACAGCAATCATTTACATAAAAATAACCACATACTAGAGAATAACTGCCGTTTTTAAGCAGGAGTTGGTATTTAACAGCAAAAAGACCGGAAACTTGGTCAAACGACTTCATCCAGTTTTATTTATTCATTCTAGTTAAACATTTAAATTAATATTAATGAACTTAAAATACAATAAAAGGCTTTAAAAGCTGAAAAATTAACTCACCTTAGGTTTGGGGGGGTTTGTCGACTTAAGAGAATTGGTTACAAGCTGATGATATTCCGCACTAGCTGCGTGTGGAGGAGCTCAAAGTGAGGACGAGACGCTGGGCGAGCTCTTTTATACGGCAGTGCATGCCCGGCTCTAGCCATAAAAGGTAAACTTTCGAAGCTCTGCTCTCTGATTGGTCCAGCGTCACACACCCGGCTGTCGCGTGCACATTGCTACACTTGCTTTCTTGCAACTTGAGAGTGAACGAAGGGGAAGCTAGACTAGTTGAAGTATAAGGCCTAGGCGATTTTGATCAAAAGTGACCATTTTATTTGCGAATTGTAATAAATAGTCGTACGTAATTTCGTATTTTGTTGTGATAACGACGATAAGGCTCTTCAAACCTTTCAAAAAGTCTGTGCAAGGTTACAAGTGCAACATAGTGGTGGACAGTGACACCTTCATGGTCCTGTGCTGTATTTTCAATCTAACAGCAGCAGCTCTGTAGGTCATTTACTTCTTATTGTATTCACAATAATACCATTATACTTCTGTGTGGGAATCTACCAAGTACTTTTCTATGCAAAATAGGGGTATTTTTCATTGAAATGATGATAACCAAGTGACAAGACTGTTGTTTCCTGTAGGAGCGACTAACTGGTCTGAGCTCATTAGGTAATGTTTTCAAAGAAATTGTAATGAAACTAGGAATGAATGGGGCTTTGCATTCCTGTTGTGTAATTGTGAGTTGCCTAAGCAAAACTCCCTGTTTTACAGGAGTAGTATTTTTACATGCATAGGTGTGTGCATGTTACATGGTGATGATGATAAAGGTATAGTAGTTGTTGATGGCTGTAAGTGGGCCTAGCCCAGGTTTATATTAGACATGACGTCAAATGTCAGCATTCAAGTCTTGGTCTTGACCAATATAATGTTGTCTTGTAGATGTTTCATGGGCAAGTCTGGTTTCTCATTCAAAAATATATTACACATTATTGATGTATCATCATGATACAGGCATATGAACTTTGACTTTTTGTTTGGATAGATGTATAATAATGATAATTCTTCAGAACATTGTTTTTGTTGTTTTAAAAAACGGTAAAGATATTCATGGTCAACTTCATAAACAAAATATTTCTTGCTTATTTCAGATGTTGCCACAGTTTGAATAATAGATAAGGCTGTGATTGAGCAGAAGTGATGTTGGCGAGCTACATGTGACTTTGTAATGTGTAACTTGGGAGTAATGCACATGGCCTTCGATGGGAGTTATAAACAAAAACAGCTGATGTCAAAATTTCTTGCTGATACCGAGGACAGTGCGGTTTTGTGAATTATATTTATTTATTTTGTCTTCAAAACATTTACAGCACATTTTACAAAAGTGTTTTTACATTTCAAGTGCTTTTTTTGTCAAAAAGTACAATGAGTTTCTTTGATTTAAGTTCTTAGATGTGATAAGTTGAGTATAGATTATGGCTTATCAATGCACAATAAATATAAATATTTTTGTATTATTATTCTAGCATCAGCAATTAAACAGAAATGCGTGGCATTAGGAGATTTCATGAAAAAAATGGTTATAAGCATAAAAGTAAGAAAGATTTATCTACAAACAGGACATCATGGACTCATCAAGTCTCTTCCTCCCATCCCCCAACATTTCTTTTAAAGAATGCCAAACATCCATACCCCCTTATAAACACACCATTTGCAAATAGAAACTAGGCATCAAACTATGTGATGTGATATAAATCTTACAATGCAGGCAGTTTTTTTTTTTTTTTACTTTGAACAACCATGCTTCTCTTTGTAACTTTTGTAGGTTGGACTGGGGTCTTGTTACAGCAGATGTGCTTTTGTGAGTCCATAGTTCCCCTGAGGACCACCACCCTTCCCTGATAGCAGCCTGCCTTCCCCCATTTCAGCGCTCCCATTTATCTCTAAATAAGGTACTGTCCTAATGATCTTCAGCTTTGCCCCATGACATAAGATATCCAAAGCAATAAAAATTATGCTGTGGGTTGTCACCATGATAATGTCATTGTTCTTTAGAGTTCATAAGTTCTTATCTAACTTCTGATACCAAAGCTCTCCTAACACACTACATGATGATAAGGAATATATTCATGAAGTTCTTCTCAAAGGACCACTTTCTGGGCGTGTTGCTTTTGTGAAATCTGTTGCATTTAGTAGTTTGCTGTCTGGCATGAAACTCAGTTTAACAATTCAAATCACCAAACTAGCCTGTTTTTTTCCATTGCTTTTAAGTGTTAAACAGAAACACTTTCATCTTGAAACAAGCATTTAAGCTGAGCAGAAGGCCACCATTTGCCACAGATTGATTTTAGATTCACTTATATTTGGTTTCTTGATGGTGTGTAAGTAAAGTCAAATACTCAAGCTAGAAAGGAAGTCACATTTATACTGCCAGCTGGCCTCTTAGTCTAGAGATTGGATTAGCCCCCATTTTATGGCCCAAATGGATTCATATGCACTCATCTGTCTCCTTATATGCAGTTTTTGCTCTGACTCAAGTATTATGTGGGAAAGCTTGATTTGAGATACATTTATGGTGGTTTTACATTCAACCAAATGATTTCCCAAAGTGACTAAAGCAGACAGTGAATGTTTTATATCTTTGTTTATGCTGTCAAACCACTTGCAACAGGATTTGATACTGACCAAGAAAATAAAACACCGTTCCTCATTTTTGTGTTCCTCAGCATAACAGTTGTGCCTGTTCTCTCTTACCATACCCAAATTTTCATTTCCTCTTTGCTGTAATAACTAGTAGAGAGTTTCCATTTATGGCTGTCTCTGCACACATTTTTCAACATATAGTTTTGTGTACCCACCTAGTGTTTGTCATTTTCATCATTTAAAGCAGGAATAGTTCAGCAAAAAATTAAAACTTTGTCATTATTCACTGACCCTAATGCTGTTCCAATCCTGCGTGCCTTTATTTCTTGGAACATTAAAGAAGAATGTTTCAACTGTTGAATGATTTGGTCCATACATTCCAAAACAGTCATTCTAAAACATTCAGACAAAAACACCTTCTTCAAAATATCTTCTTTTGTGTTCCACAGAGGAAAGAAAAAGTCATACAAGTTTGGGACGACATGATAATTACATTTTTTGGGTGAACTCTCCAATTAATGCTGCATTTGTTTTGGCACCTTCTTGTACTAGAATGTGTACTAAGAAAACTCTGCTCACTCCAGCGCTGACTGATCAGTGGAGATCAGTGGCTTATTAGCACCCCACTGTGACTACTGCAGGGGGTCATTCCCTGTGACTGAGATATAAATAACTTATATTGATAGAATATATGCATGCTGCTTCAGATATTGCATTAAAACCATATTAACCATTTTAAGTCCAGGCATTCTCAATGCATGCTTATGATCATTTAACATACTGGAATGCAGGATTCATTCATGGCTAGTGGCTACTTTGGTATACTGTGTGGCCGGCAATTTTCTTCTCAAAATGCTCTGGGATTTACCCAGAGCTAGAGGGGGATGTGAGATGGGCCTACAGCGTGGGTCTAGCAATATCTGCTTTTCTACTAGGACCCTAGGCCTGCTAATCTACCCTCCACCATCTGTCTGCTCGCAAGAGGAGGGCTGAGCAGGGATTGGCCCTGGAATGAGTCAGACGTGCCCGTCCACACTCCAGACTTAGTCAGCCTTTAAACCAGCATGGGAGAGATTACTGTGCCAAGCAGCATAGCTTAAGCCTGCCACAGGAAGTCGAGTAATGCCAGCAGGAAAGAGATCCTGCACTCTAATAGAATTTTATATATCTGAGAGCAGTTTCGACATTCATGACCTTTGGTCAAACATACACTTAATGCAAAATGGAAATGATCCTTTCAGAACATTTGCTCTCATCAGTTGCAAATCATCATTCATACCCTGAATAGCACATACAAAATGTCATGATTAGTGGGGATAAAGCATGTGCCCCTACTACTATTGCGCATAGTGCTCATTTTCAAAACCCCTTAACCATAATTATTAAACTTTAGCTGATAATTGGTCCTGCACAGTTTATTCTATGGAAATTGCATGATGATATCATGCAAATTTCATAGAAACATTATGGTGGGCTCTGTTAAATTGGGCAAGTTAAGAACCACTTAGCAACTATAACAAAAAATGTATCAGTCAAAAACTCCCTTAAGCTGGACAATGACTTTCTTATAGAGCTGCGGTACAGCCAAAACAATATTTGTTGCATTAATTTCCTATTATCACTGTAAAGCTGCTTTAAAACAATCTGTATTGTAAAAAAGCGCTGTATAAATGAAGGTGACTTGACTTGACTAGACTACGTAGAACAGCATAACAGCGTCCTAGCAGCAAAGCAGAATACTGTAGCATAACTTCAGCAAGTTTAGGACAAGAAAGCTTTGTCTTCAGAAAATGTTTTTAAAAATTACCAGACTAGCCTATGCTAATCATGTCAGTCATGTTGGCTCCACCAGAACCTATATCTAAATATTGTAATGAAAACTTGCTGTCATTTTGTAATTACCCTATTCATCAGACCTTTTATTCTCAAGAGTTTCAATGAATGTCACTTGTGCATGAAATATCTGCCATTCCTGAGTGATGCCTGTGTGAAACTGATGAGGTGTGACACTCACAACATCTCTGGCTAGACTAACAGTTTTGTCTCAAGTCCAACATTAATATTGGCAGAGACCTATATTGGCTCATCTGTGCACAAAACATACACCAACTCTCCACTGAGATTCAATACCTCTTTCAGTCTAACCAACAGCTGAGCATTGACCAAATAATTAACTACTAAACAACTGCCATTCTCCCTAACACATATTTTTCTTAACTTTTACTTTAAAAAGATCCAGATTTGACCCAGTCAAGAAAATATGTTCATTAAAATACAGCTCCTTCCTTAAAAGATTCAAATTCCACAGCCTGAAAACTAAAGGCCATTGTTAGTTGCCAAATAAGGAAATGATCTACGCATGTCTTACAGGAAGTGATTTTTTTTAAGGGATGTCATTTCTTTTGCAAGTTTGCACAGGAAATCACATTCAAATATGTTGGTGTGGAGAGAGCTTTACTCAGGAATGTACATCTGAGTAGTATGTGCCTCACTCTCATACTGATGTGTAAAAAGCAACATTACAGCACACAAACTGTTTTTTGATGACTTTTAGCTGAATCTGGTCTAAGTTTATAAAGGCATATATGTACAACTCATTTTATCAGTCATTAATGTAATGCTACAAAACAAAACAAAAATCACTTTATTTTGTGACTTAGCTGAACATAACATTAACATAACCTTATCCTGAGGTTTGTTATGACTGGTAAACTTTTGCCACAATCCTTACAAGTCTTTTGCTCTTTCCTCAGTGACTCCAGAGGCACTGATTGTGAATGAGAAGCAATAGACAAGTCCTTTCTTGTAGAACAATTTGGGAGCTTTTACGGCACAGGTGTGGCGCAGAGCTCTGAATAATGCCCAGCGGAAAGAGTATCTTTTGTAAATGTATGAAAAACGTACACGCAATGTACATTTAACTAGTGTAATATAGCGTCATTTACATGTAAATAAGTATGAAAAGCATGTTTTGTTAAAGTAAAATATTTTTACACACATTCAGGCCTGTGAAACTATGTATGTCATTTAAATATGACAGAAACCCATGACATCACCAGATATGTTAAGAATTTAGATGCAGAGAGATAAGATACAATATAGCAAGAAATCCTGCTTGGCATGTGCTGCATTTTTCCCCCTCAAACTTTGTCCGCAAAAGGATTCTTCATATTTATTTCCTCAAGGGCTTTTGCTGTAGAGCGTTTGTGCACTTTGGCTGTGATAGGCCTCGCCCTCTGGTCGATGTAACAGCAACCGCCATAAAAGGAAATCTTTAAGTGTGTCACATGGTAACAATGTCAAGAATTCAAGGCCTTTGTCACATGGGGCTTTCTCATGGAAATCAGATTGAAACTTCTGGGCCTAATGAATGAAGCAGCACTTGGTCAAAGATACTGGGGAGTTTTGATTAAAGAAATAAGATTTTTTTACTTCTGGATTAAACCAATAGAAAACAATCTCTTTCATTCACACATGCTTGCATATTTTAATATCTTATGTAAATCCAACCGTCACAATATACAGTAAAGTTCCTGATATCCCTTTATAGTATTTAATAGTTGGATTTCTTTTTTGTTTTTTGAGTGTTCCTCGTTCATTCTTTTAGTGAAAAAAAGAAATGAAGGTTTGCCTTCAATCTGCCTCACTATGAGTAAGTAGGAAGTGGTTTAAAATGATGACAGCGAAGGTCATATCCATATATAGTCAGCCTTGGCAGAGCAATGATGACTGATGATGTCTCAACTTCAGATAGCTGATTTCATCTCTCTGTTTTTTGCTATGTCCTATCAACAGCACTCGCTCACATTGCACTTTCACACACTTATGCTTGACACAGTACATTAAGCACAGATATACTATCAACAGTCTCTTATTCCCTTTCAGAATCGGTCTCACTCTTAATCTGCCTCTCCCAAACATGCACGCATTCTCATTCTTTCACCATCACTCTCATACTTGTCCCCTCCTTAAACTGTATAGACAGCAAACAATTGCTAGTAGAGAGCCGGTGGGCGGAGCTAAGCTTTAACTCCAACTTCTCAGGCTCCATATATGGAGAGGACTAGCAGGTAGTGATTGCCAAACTTAGTCATCAAAGCATGCATCTCATTCATTGCACACTCAGCTTGTGTTTTGCTGGGGCTCTGAAGGCGTGCGACTCTTGCCTTGTAAGCTCGGACAGCTCTCCGTTTTGCCTCTTTCTTCAAAAAGTTCCATGACATAATATGCTAATAGTTTCTTCAGCGGCTGAGGTTTTTAAAGGAGTTTGGGGTCGCTTGTCACTTCCTTCAGCTGGATTTGCGAGAGGAAATGGCATTGTGTTGCAACAGAAGTCATATATCTTCAGAATTGACTTGTGGATGTGACCACGGCAGCTTTTCCTTTGTGTTATGAGGCGGTAAATTCCTCTCAGCAGATTGTTTAATTGCTGTTGATTATTGACTGAACCAGAGTCATGTTTAAGATTGAGAGACACAAAAGGCCGAAAAAACAAATGCAAGTGACCACGTTAGCCAATAAAGATCCAGTTTTGGTTGTAAAGAATTATGTTTAAGTCTCAGCGTGTTCATTGCACAATGCCACAACTGTTCTGTAGAGAGGAAAATGATATGCTGTGCACATGATTCTTGACTCAAAAGATTTGCTAGGGTGAATATGGCTGATATTCATGGTAATCATCAACTTGACATAGTGGGATAAAAGTGTGGTTTTGTGTGAATGCTTGCCCATGTCAAAGTCTACTTTTATGGAGGCACAGTAAGACGTTCCCTGAGCACCCACTAGAATTACCTGCAGCTCTTATGTAACTAAATCTTATAGGCTCATGGAAAGCTGACCCTGACGACCCTGTAATTAAGAGTTAAGCACTTGTATCAGTCAACAACACGTCAGCGGACAGAAGGATACAGGTAATGTAGTAGACAAGGTTTATTAATGAGTAGGCGAAACAAACAGGTGAGTAGATGGTATGCAGATCGTTTGAATTAACTTAGCTCAATCGTAACAGTCTCTGTTTCTTTGTAGATGCTGATGAGTGGAAGACGGATGATCAGAACTGAAGGATCACATGTGTAGCAAACAGGTCGAGAGTCAGGTAAGTTGAACGGTTGGTATCAACGAGACCAGACAATGGTGAAGGGAAGTATGACTGCTTATATGCGGTGTACTGATGAGCTGGAGGAGGTTTGTGCAATTAGTATTCAGGTGAGGCTGAACGAGTGGGTGCTGAAGGGTCTGGTGTGGACGATGGTGTAGCCTCCGTGACACAACCACTCAGCAAAGTGTACAGTACCACTCAAATGTGCATTAACCATTTAATGTATGTGAGCAAAGTGTACAGTATTAAGAAACATTGGGAAATATATTTATTTATTTATTTAAATATATGGAAGCTGGTTTCTGCCATGGAATAAAAAAAAGTAAATGCAGCTTTTTATCTCACAGTTCTGACTTTTTTGCAATTCAGAGTTCATAACACAATTTTTTTTTTTTTCTCAGAATTGTGAGTTATAAAGTCAGAATTGTGAGATAAAAAGTCACAATTACCTTTTCTGTGGAGGAGACAAGCTTCCATATAAACCTGATTAGTGTTTAAACACATACAGCTCATGTAGCCAGTAAAAAAAAAACGAATAAACACACACACACACACACACACACACACACACACACACACACACACACACACACACACACACACACACACACACACAAAATAATACCTTAATGGATCCAAAAAAAAAACAAATGTCTTTAAGAACTTTTTTTAAGGTCTCCAAATGATGTGACTAAACACAAACAAACTAAACACAGTGAGAGTAAGCACTATAGTTCAAGACATCCCTCAGTGCAGGCATACCCAACATACAGAATGTAGGTCAGGAATAACATTCCCTCTTCCTCATGTTACATAATGTTCGTTTTACACAGCTGGAAGACGGGGGCCCGTTAACAATGTAATGAGGCAGCAAAGTGCACATAAAGGCTGCTGATATTTAGAAAGCTTTAAACCTCACTGACTTGCAGTTCAGGAATCATGCATTCAAGTGGAGGCTTAGCATTTAAGTCTAATAATTTGATTTACGTCATCCAGGATTTAATGCTATTAATTATTCACATTCAGACTTTGTTAAAGCTCGAACTGAATCTTCCATACCATGACCTTCTTTTTGACTGTAATGCAACCAGCTTTTCACACGCCTTCTCTGGTAAGCACTCTTTCCACTGCATGAACAATTCAAAAAAGGGGAGGCACGCCTGTTTTTAGGGGCTCTGCTGTTTTCTAGGGTATTACAATTGAGACATTTAGTATTCTGGCTGGCCCTTTGCCTACCCTCTCTCTCTATTAGCTCTGCCTCTGCACTGGGAAGCCTCTCCGCCCTGATCCCCTCTCTTTCAGCAGCATTTCATTCTCTCCCTCCCTCCCTAAAAACACAGTCAAGCCAAGTGCCGCAGGCAATAGAGGGTCAGTCAGAGGCCTTTAAGGGTACCTTGACTGCAGCGATAATCTTGCTAAGCCATAGAAAAGTATTTATTTTCCTACAGACCAAGTCTGAGAGGGTCTGTGTTCATACTGTGTGCCCATCCCCACCACAACTCTTTATGTGTGACTGACTGGCTGATACTCTGTTTACTGGATGAGGGCGGATGTCACTTCACCTGTTTTGACTCTGTGTAAATATTGCTTCCTGTAAGAAAGGAAAAAGAGCACTGTGGAAAACCATTGTCATGTAAAGTGTGGATGGAGGTCATGAATGTTTAAATGAAATATTAATTTGCAGAGAGAGTTTTCCTATTGAATATTGATGAAACATCATCATTTGTGTCAAGGAAAGCTGACTAAGTTTGTTTTGATTACAAATCTGCAAGGGCAACCTGGGGCTAAAGGCCCTGGAACAGGAGTGTGACTGTCATAGTGATATAGTTTACATACAGGGACATAGTGACAGGGCAAATTTCTTCCAAATCCTTTTCATATTTTAAGTGTATATTTAGCCTAAGTGAACACTTCAACAAATAGTGTATATTATGTTATATTATTCATTTATTTTGTTTATCTCAAGAAGTTCTGTACATTTAAACTTGCATTTTGATATACATTGATGATTTTACAGATTGATGGCAGTTACAGAAGAACTGTTGATAAAATCACTTTCAACAAAACAAATCATAAGTCTTTTTTTCTCTGAATATCTGTGATCATTTCAGAGTCATCGTCACTCGTGCACATATACTGGCCTCATGGATCAGGACTATTGGTGCGTTCAAGACCTCCTGGGAAGTTAGTTGGGAATTCGTAGTTATGATGTCAGGTGTGTCCAAATCAGTTTGTTCTGAGCAAGATGGTCATGTCCATTTTCTGCAAAAAAGGTGTTTTAACTCTACTTTTACAAAATGATGAATAAAGAATGTGCATCAAGTGTGTTCAATTTATAAAGATTCCGTAAACAATTGTTATATATTATACTATCATATTATTCACATATAAACTATCACATAGATACTATCACATTAATCACATATATCATATTTTGTACTACACACAACTAGTTTTATTGTAAATAATAAATAGTAATTTCATACATTTAAACAAATTTACTATCAACTACAGCTGCTGCATCAATCACTTCCACTATCATCCATCGCTTCATTGACTCTCCCATCTCAGAAACTCTCAAAGAAAATCCCGAGTTTCCAATTTCCAACTCATAATTGCAATCTTTCCGACATGACTTGAATGCACCATTATTTTGCAGTTTATTCTCAGCTTTTCTGAGTTGTTTACCATACCAATAAAACCTGAAACTAGCATCAAATACTTTGACAGAAACTTTGACAGATTCTGACAGAAAGAGAGAGATGGCAAAGGATACTGTGAATTGAATAGGAAAGGAAGCAAGGAGCCTGCTGAAGGTCTGTGACAGCTATGCCCTAAAAAGGAAATCCAGTCTGTGGGCATGATGGGAGGGGCGGAGAGAGCCAGGAGCTCAGGCCAGGTAACCACAGACAGGTTTCCCTCTTGGAGCCGACAGTCCCAGCTAATTAGCTGCCACATTGCTTTACTTTATGACTGTTTGAATTGAGCTGGGGGAAGCCACAATCCCCTAATCTCTTTAGCCATCCCGTTGACTGTTGTGTTTACTACAGGTAAGCACTACCCTCATCCCGCCTATGCCTTCAACACATGCCACACTACCTAAAAAGGCAACTGAAGGTTGACAGCGGGTAAGTGGCAAAATATGTTTGGAAATCTTTATCCTGTTTTTTTCCATCTCTCTCTTTCTATTTTTTTTATTTTTTTTTACTTTCTCTGTCTCTCCTTCTCCTCTCTTCTCTCTCATCCTGTGTTCCAAAGAGAAATCAGTTCAAAAAATTAAGTTTGACCAGCTAGAGCCACACATTACTGTGAACATTAAGACTTCCCATATTAGATGATATTTCTGTATAGCAAATGGAATATTTGGGCCAGTTCAAGGGAAGAGGATGTTAAAATAACACATTTACCATATTCAAATATTTGTTTGTGTTTTCTGTGATTATTATCAGTGAGGAATGCTGTGCTATCTAGAGAAAAAAACTTTGAAAGGGGAGCATTTCTTGTTTCCACTCTTCTTTACATAGATACAGATCGAATAGAGATATACAACCATACCCACACTTCATATAATCACATGTAAATCCTACTGTCTTTGTTGCTTTCATTCTGTTTATAGGGTGTTGTCTTTTTATATATTGTCCTACTATGTCCCATCCTATGTAAAAAATAATAATAATAATAAATTAAATAACTTGATGTATATATTTTTTTAGACTTTTTTTTTTAGATTTTATGTTGAGTATGTTTTTAGTAAAATACTTTGATTTGACATAGGATTTAAATAAGTATTATTTCTCAGCACTCTGTATTCCCGACAAGGTAGCATAACAGGTGAAATCCTGGCAATAGTTGTCCTTGTCCCTAGAATTTAAGCCTGAATCAGTGAGAGGGTTTTAAGCATAGGCCTAATAGTAAAGCACATCTCTTTCTCGCTGTAGAAGAAAGCTGCAGTCAACTCTGCCAGTAGCACTTCTCCACAGATAGATGGCAGAATTCTTCCTTCAGAGCATTTATTCAATGATTCATCCCAAAATACACTAAAATTTTACATATATTTCATAAACCATCAGTTTTGTATGCAAGGAGACTGGCTGTGCTCTTTTTTTTCCCAAGTACTCGGATCTTCCCTTTGACCAAATATTGTTTCTCTGATGGGATGTGATGATAACACATGTGGACTGGAGCCAGGTAGATGTGTGCCACGGAAAGCAGATTGCAGTTTGACTAATGAATGAGCGAATGTGTGTTTTTGGGAGCTGGACAGATGGGCAGTGGTAAGCCAGGATCTCAGATCACAAAGACTTGGCTCAGCGTGAGATGAGAGGGTGGTGCCTGCAGGCCACTTTCCTTCACCAGCTTCAACCTACAGGCCTACAGCTGGCCACTGGTCACCCCCACTACTCTCTGATACATGTGGAAAGCATGGGGCTGCATGAGGGCATGGTGAGCTGGGAGGACATCGTATAGGCTTCTATTTTAACGTTTGTTCATATTTTCATGCATATTTTACCATATATATATATATATATATATATATATATATATGCAGAGTTCAGATGCAAAAGCCTCTAAGTGCCATCTGAATTTTTCTTCTAGAATGATAATTTTTATCAAGCTCGTATATTTAAGTTAAATAATTTCACTTAAATGACAATTAACAGGTCATTTGCATTGCCATTTAAGTGACATTATTGACATTATATAATTTTTTTTTTTTTTTTTTTTTTTTTTTTTTTTTTTTTTCTGAGAACTGTTCGAAGACAACCCTAATATAGAGAAAGGGATTTTGGCACAGTTTCACAGTAAACAATCAGACAATCAACAAAAAGAGTGTCTGCCAAAATGAGACAATGGACATGAACCTTGCAGATTGTTCTCTGATATCAGTATGTGTTTGGCCATCTGTGCCAGATGTTAATGAAACATCACTCTGAACAGATGTGGGATATAAAGGATATGACACTTGATAAGAGACTCTGACTGGCATCAGTGTCAATGATAATATCATTTTTATTCATGATAGAGAGTTACAACATTAAAATGTTGAGAAGACAGCTTCAATAATTGAGGCAGTTTTAAATACCATCTCCTTGGCATCTTCTTTAGAGCTGCTTTAATCTAGTTCTTAAATATTTAGTTTAATTTAATGTCTAATAACTGGTCCAATATGTGTGGAGAAAGAGAGCAAACAGCTGGTTGTGAATGGTCTAAAGAATCAGTCCCCACATGAGAGCAGAAGCTCTTTGTTGGACCAGAGCATATCATTAGCATATAAAATACCTTATTTACCCCGTGGAGACAGAGAGCTGAGTGAGGACAGAGGGGGAGGGAAGCCATGCAGCGGGAATCTTCAGACAAGCACATGATATGAAGGCTTTGGTTACACCTCAAAAAGTAGATATGTCATTCATTGTCCTCATTCACAGCATGAATGGCAGTGGATGTTATAGGGCTCGCTTGATATTATCAAATTAATAATGAGTGCATGCATATATATTTAAACATGTTATGCACAATATTTGATTAAAATTATATAACAATATAGTTTTAAAACATTTTACATACAGCTGCCCCAAAAAGCACCACACTTTAAACGTATAAATGGTTTTGCATTAGATAATAATGCATCAGATCAAATGGCATCTGCCACAAATGACTTTAGAGCTTTCCTTTGTACTATTTTAACTTTTCTTACAAAGTAACATAATCAACTGGTCTCAGTGGGATTTTAGTACATGTATGAAGTTATTTCCCATCGAGTTTACACAGATGTCCTATAGCAAAGTAATAACACTGTTGCATTTTTTGTGTGTGTGTGAGAGACTTAAGTGTCCAAATACTTCTTGGGTCCTTGGTATTCAGACATGTGGCCTGGCAGTAATTATAAGTGATGCAGTTGCACTAAAGGGTCGGTAGAGGGCACAGCAGAGCCCCAGTCAGCCACAAAATCCACATGACGCTGCACCCAAATGGAAACCATGTCAGTGTGACAACTGGTTCAGTCAGACATTGTGATTGCAATGTAATTTATCGTCAATAATGGAGCTTAGCTTAATGGTTATTTGTCATTTCTTCTTAATAATGACACATCATGCATCAACTAACTGTTAAAGGTTATTGTCTGTGTTTTACTGCCACCCTGACCTTGAGCTCTATCATCTCTATATCAGCAGCTTCGAGGACATGCATTCCAGCTCCTCAGATCCTGTTCTTCATCCCTCTGACACACTCTGCACATGAAGATCAATGGAGCCAAGGGCAGCGTGTAAGGGGATCCAGGGCCAAGGAGGAGAGCAGAGTTGTGTTTTATTTGTTCTGTGGTGCAGCCCCGTTTGATTTGACCCTCTCCGGTTTCATTCATCCGGAAAATCTGCTGTGCGTGAGTGAAAACTGAGGGAGTGGGTCTCACTTGATACTCGGATGTAATAAGGAACTGCCAGTCATGATAAAGGGATAATCCACCCAGAAATTAAAATTCTGCCATCACTCACCCTCATGTTGTTCCAGACTTTCTTTCTTCTGTGGAACATAAAAGAAGATATTTTGAGAAAAGTTTTAGTATTTTGCATTCTTCAACATATCTTTATTGTATTCTCTGCAAAAGAAAGAATTTCTTAAATGATTTGAAGGTGAGTAAATGATGAACCAATTTCATTTTGGGTTGAACTATCCATTAAAAATAACAGCAGTTTTAGAAATGTATAGTTGAATGTTTTAATTAATTTAGTTTAATGTTTTGAATGTTTTAAAATAGGCAAAGATGAAAAAAAAAAAGATATCCTGTCAGTGATAGAAAAGTGTCATTTTACAGTTCTAAATTTTGAATATTGGTCTCTTTTTAAAGGTGATGTGTTTAATTGTTCTGATCTCAATTTCATATGCATACACTTGAACATAGTTTCGCAGAAATTGCGCAGAAATCTCACACTATAGACAACAGAAAATATAGGATGCAACAAGAAAAATAGTTTGGGGTCGCTGAGTGCATTGTAGTGCATTGCTTGTTTAGACATGACAGAGATATGACTTTAATCCAGTCTTTTGTAATTAACCTCCGGGCTTTCCTGTGTGCTTCTAATTACTCCGCATAAACAATGTGGGATCAGTGCTAATCTGAAAGAGCCCATTCAGACGCTTTCATGTGGGGCATCTAATGGGCTCTGCAGGCGGGGGAGTGCAGGCTGATCTGGAGGAGGTGGTTGTGGTGGTGGAGGGGATTCACAGGAGGGAACAATTGACAGATCACCCATACTGGATACCAGGGCTGAGGACATCAACTCAACCTGGTTTCCACTCTGTACCCATAACCACTAAACCCACACCACAAATGAAGCTTCTGCCAGTCTTGCTGCACACTTAGCACTTAATTAAATTGATCGTGTGACTCTCTGTACTGACGGTCAGATGTTCTTCATCCATTGAAGCTCAAGATGCTCTTTCCAATTTATCCCAAATCATGCTGGAGAACATTTACACAAACTCACGGAGTTCATGCAGACCAAGTACTGCTGTCATCGAGAGGGAAGACAAAGAGGGACAATCCAAATAATGAGACATACATTTGTTTGTATATTTTGCAATGGAAAAGGAAAATGAATTAAATGATCAACTAGCATGGAATGGAATGTAAATGGAAGTGGTCCCAGACGTTTGGATCCCACTATAAGCATCTTTGAATTGTGTGATTAGATTAAATTAAATAGACATGTCATTGTTTTCCTATTCTCTTTTGGTAATGATTTCACTGCCAACAGTTTTCTCAGTATGTTATTTGGACACAGAATGAGCACCTTATCTCTCACACCATGGGATCTACTTTATCTTTCTATTAGGAGTATGCAATCAGCAAGTCTCAAAGACAGCTGTGCTGATAAGAAAACCATTTGTTAAATCGTAAGTGGATTATTTGTTTACTATATCCACATGGTCACAACAACCTGGATTAGGAATGTAATGGCAAATGATATCCTTCCTGAATGAACTTAAGATGGTTATAGTATAATATGTGAGAATGTACTAAAAATTAGTTTAAACAAACTTATTTTTAAGAAATTGTCATATAAAACCGCAGAAAAACAATAAATGTACTTCAGTTTAATAATGTCTGCTATGTACAATATTTTCCATCTGCCGAATCAGACATCACAGTCTCAGGCTCCTTGTATAGCTTTATTTGATCAGGCGATGTCAGCACTGTAATCCAGCGGCCCTTTTTGTGTGTCATGAAATTTCATTTACTGAAGTGGAGCATGCAGGGTCAGTAAAGGCGATTATGATGCTCGACATCATCATAAAATGCCTGTGTGCTGAGTCTTGATATTGAGGGAGATTTGCATCTGCAGGCACAGAAGCCACCTTCCGACGGGCTCGCGCATTTACTAGTTCATGCGGTCAGTGGCGCACACTGCAGTCACCCCTCCCCTCACTCTCTCCTCATCTCTGCGGTACGACCGCCTTTCCTCCTCTCTTGCTGCATGTCTCAGGGTCTGACTGACCTATATCAGCCCGCTCGGAGCGTAATCTCTAGCGCTTTCTGCCGCCTGCTGCCTCAGACTCACTCACGCCACACTCAGGAGCCCCTGCTGCAGATGTAGGGCAGCCCCGTCAGTTATTCAGCACTTCGGAGTACTGCAGTCTGGGTGGAGGGGCTAACCCACCGCTGCTGGAGTGATGAATTAAACAGGACACTCACTCCCCGCCTCTCCCTTTGGAGAAGCTTTGCTTTTTTTCCTGCCGGCTTTGCTGCTTTTGGCTCAGGCAGAGCAACCGTTTTCCTGCTGGCATGACAATGGCAGGAGGGAAAGAGGAGGCGAGTGCTCTAGCAGACTTGGGGCCTCCACAAAAACAAGCCTGTGACCTTTCACCCCAGCCGCTGGAGGTGTGGAGAGCTCCCCAGTGGTTTCGGGCATGCCCTTTTGTTGAGCAGTGGAGGCGTGATGAAGGAGCTGCAGTTGGAAAGCAGTTCATCCAGTGCTGCTCCTCAGAACTGAACAAAACAGCACCATTCTTCACTTTTGAATGCCATTCTGATTAGGTGGCATTGTTTTTGACTGGTATCACATCGTGGATCGTTTGCGACTTGGTGCATTTAATTAGATAAAGCTGATACATATAATTAGGGGTGTCATGCAGCTGTTTTTGTGGGTGCTCCAGTTGTAGCCATGGCTCACTTGATTCCCTAGGCAAGATAAAAACATAATCTAAGCAATCATGTGCCAGATGTGTTATGTATCATACTGCTGATATTCAGATCCAGACAGGAATTCAAATCCCAGCCAAACATACACTACTGGTCAATAGATTAAAGCCAGTAACATTTTTAATGCTTTTGAAAAAGTCTCTTATGCTCACCAAGGCTGCATGGGTTTGATCAGAAAAACAATAGAACACTAATAATGTTAAATATTGTTACAGTATAAAACAATGTTTTCTATTTATATATTTTAAAGTGTAATTTATTCCTGTGATGTCAAAGCTGAATTTTCAGCATCATTACTCCAGTCTTCAGTGTCACACGATCCTTTAAATCATTCTAATATGATGATTTGATGCTCAAACATTTCTTATAATCAATGTTTAAAACAGTTAAGCTACTTAATATTTTTGTGGAAACTGTGACGCATTTTTTCAGAATTCTTTGATGAATAGAATGTTCAATAGAACAGCATTTATTTGAAATAGAATTTTTTTTTTTACTGTTTTTTTTTTTTTTTACTGTTTTTTTACTGTTTTGATCAATTTATTCCATCCTTGTTAAATCAGTGTTTGTTTGTTTGTTTTTTTAAATATAACTGAACCCAAACTTTTGAACAGTAGTGTTATGTAAAAAAATATACACTAATTAAAATTGCATCAAAAGACAAAGACAGCTCTGACACTGTGATAACTTGTTCCATGAGAATAATAATGTTTTATAATTAAATAAAGTAGATTTAGTGGGGGGCAGTGAAGGTTACCCTTGTTCTCTCTTCCTGTTCCCCTCACCCCATCCCTGGACTCCCTCTTTTTCTTCCGGTGCCCAAAACAATGTCATTCCACAGTCTCCAGCATGTGGAATAGTCATCAGAAAATCTGCCTCGTTGCCTCGTCTGGCAATGAGATCTGCCTCGTTATTATTGATATTATTTTGTGCATAGTACAAATCTGGGCCTCCTATAAAACCCTTTAAACTTAATGGTGAATAGAAACATGAAAACATCTAGGTTTAGTACAAATTGTAAAACCATAACTAGCTCTAGCTTAATGTAATTAATTTGCCTGTGCCAGATCATCATGTTGTATAGGTGTGAGCCAACTGCTTTCATTGCCTAACCCACAAAGAGCATCTCGCTGTACTGTATGTAGGTCAGTGAGTCAGTGCAAACTTTCCACAGCTCAGATCTGTGGGAAACAGGGCAGTCAGTGTTCAGTCAGCTGAGAGGAGGAGACCAGGAGTTGTGAGAGCTGAGAGGAAAAAGTGCTCTTAAGCACCTCATTTGGGTCAGTGACCTTCTGATGTGTTTCTGTCTGATTTGCCTTGCTAAGTCACCTAACCTGCAGTTGAGAGGAAGTGTGGCAGAAACACACGCCCATGCAGGAAACATCCCTTAACATCCTCTTAGATTCTTCCACTGTGGTTTGGTGTCCAAAAATAAGGGCTATTGAGCCCGAGGCTGACGTGCAACAAAGATCCACAGTACACGTCATGTTCCAGGATGCCTTTCAGTGTATAAGTGACTGGCTATACAGTGAGCCTAGCCATATTTGAACAGATTTAGGGAACATGAATGGGATTGCATTACAAAATATCAAACCAAGTGGTATTTAAACCCTTGTGAAAAAGAAATACACTTCAGCATACCTTAAAAAACGATGGAAATAATATACTATAATGGAGTATACGCAAGTGCAAACTTAATGTAATGTTTATGGACACTTAATTTCATGTTAATTGCAATTAAATGAAAATGTATTATAATATACATTTATATTAAATGCAAATAGCTGAACTTTGAGTGATGAGAGTGATTTTCCCCCCAAATTAAGTAGGACTTAAGTATCTTTATGTAGCCTACTTTCTTAAATAGCATTTATGGTAAACTAAAATATACGCGCTTGTTATGATAAACTTGCAGTGATATATTAACTTTAAATGTAATATCAAATAAGACTACAATTAAAGGTAATTTAATATTTTACATGTGCGTTAGTATGTTAGTCAACACTTAAAAATAAATGTACTTCTTAAATCATGACACAAGACTATTATAATGATTTAAAATGTACAAGATTTAACTTTTAAAAAAGTGTACTTAAGTGTGTTAAGAAACAGTCATGAATACTCTCTTTTTAAGTACACTCAAGTGACCTTTATTTCATTAATAATACATTTTCTGCAAGTACAGTTTTGTAAAAATATTCTTTCAAGATTTAAATTACACTGCAAGTGCACATTCAATTCAATTAAGTGCACTTCTTTTTCATAGGGAGAATGAAATCAAAGAGAAAGTTCATTCAAAGAGAACGCAAACACACTTTCCAAGCAAGTTTTTAGATGATTGCTGTATTGCAGATGTAATTAACTGTTCAAAATCTGGCAAAAATGTACGTTGACATTTTAAATGGTCAAACTTTGTGGAATATGTGAGTTCACGTGCTGAACCACACCTTAATCCACGTGTCAGAATATTTTTCGCGCCCACTGTAAATCATCTTAACATGTTTGACTATTGTTTCATGTTTTGTTGTAAAGGAACATTTGAGTTAATGTGCATATGTTGTGTTTATTGTAACACAATCACTATTATTCGAGCACATGCAAAGACAGAAGTGCACAGTAACAACTGTTTTGCTTACTTTGTCAACTCGTGAAGGCTCTAGTGCCTGGAAGCTAAATGTACTGCTGAAATTAGAAATTACTCATCATGGTGAACACAAAGAAGCTCTGTAATGCAGACTCTGATGGTTTCACTTAGAGGGAGGGGCTACACGAGGCTGTGTCTGATTGGCTGGGCTCCAGAGGGGTGTGAGTGTCAAGGATGTGAGTCTGCAATCTCTGCATCTGCTCAGAGAGCTGCCAGGTCGCATTACTGATGCAGTACTGCAGCGTGGCATAAAAACGCCGGGCACTGCACCTCTTCCTCATCTTCTTCAGATCGTCTGCACCTCTTCCTCGTCTTCTTCAAGTGAGACAGAGGCAATGCAAAATGTTTCAAAAGATTTCCATGTGCACATCTGCTGTTTGGAGAGAGAGTGGGTTGAATGTGAGTTTGTGTGCTGTTGCCATGCCGCGTGGCTTCAGGCATCTGCAAAGTCAGCCTCACATCAGCAGTCATGCCCACCCCGCTCTGCCGCTCTCAGCACACAAAAGACTCTGTCTGGATCAGACGGAACATTATGCACAGCTGGGTCATAGCAGTGCTTCGTTGCTCCGCTTACTTAATATAGGCCTATTTGTTTTTCTCAGTGTGCTTATTGAGGCTTTTATTAAGGTTTACAACTTCCTCCTTAAATGTAAATTACAGGATGATATGATGATAGGATGATGGGGTTTATGACATGAACCCCCATTTAAAACACCTTGGCCTGGTTTCACAGACGGGGCTTAGATTAAGCCAGGATTAAGCCTTAGTTCAATTAGAACATTTAAGTAACTTTTATAAATGTGCCTTAGAAAAAGAAAAAAACATTACTGGTGTGCATCCTGAGATAAAACAATGGCATTGACATATTTTAAGATATATCAGTGCAAGTTACTTTCAGTTGAAATAGCTCAAACATGCATTTTAGTCTGTGAAACCAGGGGTAAATGTTGGTACAATAGCATTTCTGGTAAGATGTTTTGACCAATATGCCATTGCTTTCTTCAGATTCAGTGTCTGAAAGTCCTGTTGTGTCTGCTTTGCTGTGATCAGCTTTCAGTGTGCTAACGCTGCAGACCTTGGTTTATTTTAGCACAGCAGATTGGAGCATTGTCTCCATGGCAACTGCTCTGGCTTCACACTGTTAACAAAGATAACCTTCACTTAGAAATGCAGATAGATTCCCGTTCATTCTGAATCCAACAGCTTTTGGAAGGATTAAGGTGAAATTCTGTGCGGTAGACATGAAGTGATTTGCACTTAATCTCTTTAGGTAAACATCACCCTAGACAAATGCCATAACTGTCCGCCATTATGCACGAGGATCTAAAAGGAGATGGCTTTGCTAAATGGGCACTTCCTTTTACATTTGTGTGAAGTAGACGGCCATTCTCAGCTCGTTACTCACCCCAAGTAATGCAAGCTAAATTGCAGTTGACTGGAAGTTGTAGATTTCATCTTTCTTTCTTGCTCCTTCTGTCTTTATGGAAAAAAATTGTTTTTACACGCCATATAACAATATTACCAAAGCACTATATGAAAAAGGTGAAAAAAAGAGAAAATGCTACTAATATGAATACAAATAACAAAACAGTATGCAGTAAAACATGATATGTGACCCTGGACCACAAAACCAGTCACAAGGGTCAATTTTAAATTGAGATGTATGCATCATCTGAAAGCTGAATAAATAAGCTTTCCATTGAAGAATTGTTTGTTAGGATAGGACAATATTTGGCCGAGATACAACTATTTGAACATCTGGAATCTGAGGGTGCAAAAAAATTGAAACATTGAGAAAATCACCTTTAAAGTTCTACATTTATGTTCGCGATTTTCCTGCATTTACTCACAAAAATAAATGTTTTATATATTTACGGTAGGAAATTTACAAAATATCTTCATGGAACATGATCTTTACTTAATATCAGAATGATTTTTGCCATAATTTTGACCCATATAATGTATTGTCGGCTATTGCCACAAATATACCCGTGCGACATGTGACTGGTTTTGTGATCCAGGGTCACATTTTAAGAATATTACATTGTATGGATATATGTGTACAACAGTGAATACGGTGATCAAAGCGGTCATTGGTTTCTAAAGGGTGCGCAATTTGATGTTTTGCAGCAACAAACTGGGCAGCATCATTTTTATTTCCCCAGCTAAATCTGAAAATGTGTTCTCTTTCACTCACACATTCACCCGTTTTTATTTTCCTTATCTACCTCGTAATTATACACCAGAATCCACTACTTTACTTTTCAGAGATATTTGAACTGCTCCAAAGCTGAATAAATATAAATAACCATACAAAATGAATACTGTTTTTGGGAAGCCAACACCATTATTCACATTTTAACAGCAGGTCTGATAAATATCTAATCTGACATGCAAATAAAACAGGTGACTCATTGTCTGATCCAATTTCACTATATGCTCTCCTTTGCATGTATTTCATTACATAATCTATAATAGAATTTAGCTTTTTATGTTAAAATATTTTTTATTGAAATAGGCGGGGATTTCATCTCAAAGGCAAAAAGTGTTCCAATCACCCTGAATTCACCCCTACATGTAGAGGATTTTTCAAACAAGCTGTAATGTGCTTGTGTATTTACAGTAATGCATTTTGCATAGTTCCTGTAGTAAATGTATGCCACTAAAGTATTTCTTTAGGAAAATGCGATTGATGATGAATCATATGAAAGAATCATAGAAACTACAAAGACACTGTGGAATGTTTGTCCTGCATCATTTTCTCATGCCTGTGTGCTGCTGTTGAAACTGAGCCAGTGGTATTTGGATGAAGTTGCTGTTTATTTGACTAGACCTTCCTGAACCCACTGACCAACATGTCGTGAGCTTAGAATTATAAGGTTCTATCTCCACTTTTGGTCGAAATTGAGTTTTTGACATAATCTGATCCATTAGGTGTTTATTAATGCCTGTGTGGTGTTATTTTTGTAAAAAAATATTTTGTTAGTAGTTATTAATAAAATAAA
This sequence comes from Squalius cephalus, assembly GCF_949319135.1. Taxonomy (NCBI): domain Eukaryota; kingdom Metazoa; phylum Chordata; class Actinopteri; order Cypriniformes; family Leuciscidae; genus Squalius; species Squalius cephalus. The sequence continues at coordinate 33,614,921 of NC_137122.1, read as the reverse complement.
AAGGGCCCATCTCTCCATTGCCAGCTGGGATGTAAAAACTTTGATGCTCAATATCTCAGAACTACCCTAAACGGAGATAGAACCTTATAATTCTAAGCTCACGATGTGCAGCCTATGAATATATCTGTGTGCAGAATAAACACTGCATTGTTTTTCCTCATCCTCTCACTGGCCAGTGAAGTATAGCATTCCTCCTGCAGTAAAACAAATGCTGAGAGATATCACTGGAGCATGAACATTATGTAAATGCATGGTTTATGTAAATCCTACACCAAGATCTGTTATGTGATTGCCGTTTTAAAAATAAAAATAAATATAATAAAAAACATTTACAGCTTACTGCTCTGCATTATTTACTCAGCAGCATATCTGTCTTCTGCCTGTATAACACAAAAGAAGATATTTTGAAAATATCAATGTGGTTTGAACAGGTTTGTAAAGACATGAGGGTGAGAACTTTTTGAGAATTTTCATTTTTAAGTGCACGCGAGAGTTCGATGTCTCCGAGGATGCTCGCGTCTGTTTTACGCACTCGAAAAGTAGTAGTATGTTAAACGCCTCCACTGGTGATCATATTATCCAATTCTGTGTTTCCCAACTTAATTTGGGATGTGTGAGTGTGCTGAATGGAGGCGGGACGGCGCGCGTGACATCACTCGTGTGTATAAAAGCCACAGCTGTGTCTGTGCGCTCGCGCTGTGAGGCTGCAAAGACAGAGGCGCGCGCACGCTCGCTCCTTTAAAACAAAGAGACCCATCAACATCATCCACAGTGCACCAGCAGAACCCTTTCCAGGAAGGCCAACAGGAACCATGACTGAAAACGGAACCAGCGACATGCTTAAAATCCAGTTCGGATTGATCAATTGTGGGAACAAGTACCTCACGGCTGAAACGTTCGGCTTCAAGATCAATGCATCAGCCACCAGCATGAAGAAGAAACAGATCTGGACCTTAGAGCAGGACGGCGATGACTCAAACATGTTCTACCTGAAGAGCCATCTGGGGAGGTACATCGCAGCTGACAAAGACGGCAACGTCACGGGTGACTGCGAGACCCCGAGCGAGGATTGTCGGTTCGTAATCACTGCACATGATGATGGGCGCTGGTCCCTGCAGTCTGAGCCTCACAAGCGCTACTTGGGCGGCACCGAGGACAGAATTACCTGCTTCGCCCAGACCATCTCCATCGCAGAGAAATGGAGCGTGCACATTGCCATGCACCCGCAGGTCAACATCTTCAGCGTCACCAGGAAAAGATACGCGCACTTGAGCTCCGAGCAGAACGAGATCGCCATTGACCGAGATGTTCCCTGGGGCGTTGATTCCCTCATCACCTTGGTCTTCCAGGACCAGAGGTACCACCTACAGACCTCCGACAACCGCTTCCTGAAGAACGATGGAAGCCTGTCCCAGAAGCCCGACAAGACCACGGGATACACTCTGGAGTTCAGGTCCGGGAAGGTTGTCTTCAGAGATTGCACTGGGAAGTACCTGGCTCCCTCTGGCCCCAGTGGAACCATGAAGTCCGGCAAGAGTTTGAAGGTTGGCAAAGACGAGCTTTTTCTTCTGGAGCAGAGCCACCCTCAAGTGGTCCTCACCGCTGGCAACGACAGGAATGTGTCCACCAGGCAAGGTACACGATGCTGCTTTATTCATACTTAATGACGAGTTCATCTATGCAAGAGGGACCATTTTATGTGGGGATCATCAGTCAGGGTTGGGTTCCTGTAAATCCTCCATAATTATCTACAGCTTATTCTTAATTATAGGTATTCAACTCTTTTCCCTCTCTTGTGGTTCCTCTGTGGATATAGGCAGGGCCCAGGGGTGGATCAGTGCAAATGCGGGAAAAAGTCAGCAAAAAAAAAAAAAAAAAATCCATATGCTTCACTTTGCTGCAGTTTAGTCCACTCACAAATGTTTCCTTAAAAGATCATTTTAATGGTTAATCTGGTTGTGCATTCAAGTGAGGTTCCATTTTGCTTCCATTTTTCTGTCTGATGGCTCCCAGTGGGTCACAGTACCCTGGTTATTGCCACAATAGAAATGTTAGCTGAGAATGAAATCCATACTCAAGCCCTTGTCTGTAGTTTTGCACAATCATTCTTCAGTTAATTCTATAACGCTGTATTTTGGAGAGTCCAGCATACTGTAATTAAGTTGAGAGTGAAGGCAATCATTACTGTAAACACCCAGAGGAATTGACCTGAGACTGCCAGACTGAAATAATGGATCAAATTATATAGTGCTGGTCTGGTGAAATATTGCGATTTTCAGTGTCACCATAACTGCTCCACTAACCTATTACTGCTGAAAATGAAATGAGGTGTTCTGCAATGTTTTAATAACTGCTAAATTGGAAAAAAAATATCATTAAGAGAGGATGTCTGGGATTTATTTGGCAATCCCAGCTCTGGTTTATCAGTATTGCTGGATGGGGCAGGACAGTGCCAGTGTGTTGGGCCTGTGCCAGGAAGCATTTGGTCTCTGCAAGTCATGATTGGCTCTTCTATATGTCCTTTGTTTCATAAATTTGGCCTCTGTTAGGTTTGTGATTGGTTTAGCCTTGTGGTTGTGCAAGATTTCTATCTTTATAGCAGTTCATGCCAATTGCTCACAGCAACCTGGACTTAATTTTGATCTACAACATCCAAATCACATCTTACTACACTGAGACCCCCCCAGTCCTCTCTATGTACGCTGTCCTAAATCAAATATTTGCCTTCAAGGATACAATCCCAAGGTTCAATGTTTGTCGCATGTTCCTTTGAGCCCTTCCTCAGAGAATTTGCAAGGGGGTCGAGATTTCAGGCGTGTGCTGAGGGTAGAAGGAGAACAAAGACAGCATGCTCTGGGCCCCAGCTCACCATGCAGCCCAGCTGCTGAGAGTCTTTTAGGCAGCCCAGCACGCAGAACAATAGAGCCTCGCTATGCACAAGTTTAGCCATTTCAGCATGCACAAAAAACACTTTTGCTTAAATGCATCTGTCTTAAAAGATTAGGAGTCTCCCTGCACTCTTGCCTGCTTTTCCTTCCTTTGTGGCAAGGACATCGGATGTCTGTCATTCCAAAAATGCTAAAATGGTTTCCCAACCGTTATATTTTGTGTTCATTTGAGAATTGTTTGTCCTTGCTGCAATATGATGGCAGCTGCTTGACCGATGAGCTCATTTAAGTGTTTGGCAATTCTCTGTAATTGTGAAATAAACCTAAAACATCCTAAATATGTCTCTACGATATTTTGCTGCCAAGGTTAAAGACTCCCTCCAGTTGTCGTGTGGATGAATCGAGCGATGGGGGTTGGGGGTGTGTCTGCTGGTGGCTTAAGATCCTCCCAAACAATTTAAATGCCGGCTGAGGATCCGTACCTCCCTTAGAATGATTGAGGGAATTTCCCACCCCCTTGTCCTGCCCAAGACAGATTTAGAGCAAGTCTCCGGGTGTCGTAGTCATTCTCCTGTGCAGATCTTCCATTTGCTGCCATGTGTTTCTCATCTTGGTCATTTATTTTCCTTGCTCATTCAGTCACGCATATTTCTGTGGAAACTCAATCCGCCTTCTTGAGGCCAGGCCACGGTGGTGGTAATACGCAATTTCATGTATATGTATTAGGAGCTTGGTGAAATGGGAACATGAAAGCAATCATGGCGAATCGCAGATTAAAAATATAGGTTATGTGTATGACCGTGTTTTTGAAAGTTTTTTTTTATTTCTCTTACCAACCTTTTTTGGAGGATCTATTCTTGGAGTAGAGATTAATTAAATCATGGCTCTTACATGTCATTTCATAGATGTTTACCTTAATGTATCTAATATTTCCTTCCAAAAACCTGACATTAAATTATGTTTTCCTCTTTAAAAAGGTTTAGACCGTAACTACAAGCTTTATCTGATGAATGTCTGTCTAAATGCATGCAATGGAGTTTAATTACATTTCCTGCAGTAGAGGACTGGTGGTCTGGTCTTTCAACAAGCTTCATGAATCTAAAATACAAACCGGATGCATTGACCTATTGTTGTCCTGAAGCCTCCCACTAAGCATCCTGGCATAAATGACAGTCCAAAATTCCTAAGGAGATTAACTCTGTGTATGTGTGTGTGTGAGAGAGAGAGTGTGTGTGAGGAGGCCAAAGCAATTGCCAGAGTTATAGTCCCTGACATTCAACACTCTTTAGTCAAGTAATCGCGTAGATTATCATCCCTAAACTGCCGTTAACTCTGTCTCTGCTCACTCAGCGTGCCTGATCCAGATCAAAGATGCATTGTGAGAGTCAGGGGTTTGGTGGTTTTTATAATGGGTTTCACAGTATGCTTTTGTGTTTCTCAGGCATGGACCTCTCTGCCAACCAGGATGAAGAAGGTGACCAGGAGACCTTCCAGATGGAAATCAGTAAGGACACGAAGAAGTGTGCCTTCAGGACCTGCACTGGCAAATACTGGACCCTCACAGCTAACGGTGGCCTCCAGTGCACTGCCTCGACTAAGTGAGTGTGAATCACAGAAACATACCACAATGTAGAGGATCATTTGAGCTTATTGTAAATGTTTTCATGTTGTGTTTTTGAGAGTGTCTTATGTTCTGAGGCTGCATTATTCAATCAAAAATACAGTAAATGTGTCAATATTGTGAAATATTATTGCTATTAAAATTTGCTTTCTTTCTATTTTAATAATTACTTAAATGTAGGCTAATGTATTCCTGTGATGTCAAAGCAGAACTTTCTTTCTTTCTTTCTTTCTTTCTTTCTTTCTTTCTTTCTTTCTTTCTTTCTTTCTTTCTTTCTTTCTTTCTTTCTTTCTTTCTTTCTTTCTTTCTTTCTTTCTTTCTTTCTTTCTTTCTTTCTTTCTTTCACACTGAACCCAAACTTTTGAGCAGTATTTTATTTTTAAATTAATTAAATAATATTTTTACCTAGCAATTTTTTACCTGGCTCCCAGTTTGGAAGTTGGCATGCCATTAAAATACAAAGAAACAAAATGATTTAATTCTGTTTATGTAATATAATAAGAGCACTTTAGATTATTATTCCTTCACAAACACATTCTGTGTTGCAGTAAAACTATCTACATGCAACAATTTTTCATAGGTCAATTTTTTTTTTTTAAACAAATTGTGTTTTTCTGTTTTAAGGTTTTGATAATTATGATGACTATGTATGAATGTGGAGTATAATTTCCAGATTTATATTTCATATTTTCATATATAATCTCTTCACCCAGGTCTGCGAACTGCTATTTCGACATTGAGTGGCGTGGGAAGAAGATAACCCTGCGTGCCACCAATGGAAAATATGTGGCCGCCAAAAAGAATGGACAGCTGGCTGCCACTATTGACTCAGCAGGTGGGGTGGGGTGTTGTACACTATTTTCAACCTTTTGTTTGGCAACGCTGCAGTGATTTAGTTGACCGTATGTTGATGGATTGCCACTCAATCTGTGGCCATTTTAAATGAAGCACATCAATAGCACAAACATTTGCTGCTTGACTATTGTGAGCCTTGATTTTGAGAAATGGCTTTTACAGGTGAGAGCGAGGAGTTCCTGATGAAGCTCATCAATAGGCCCCTCATCGTGCTGAGAGGGGAGCACGGCTTCATTGGCTGCAGGAAGGTGACGGGCACCCTGGACTCCAACCGTTCCTCGTATGATGTCTTTGGGTTGGAGTTTAGAGATGGAGCCTACAGCTTACAAGGTTTGTTTGCACTTTAATAATGTTTCAATTTTGACTTTACCTTGTTGAAGGTTTTAAGACTTTCCTTGACCCCTTGAATCTCTTCTCAGACTCCACAGGGAAGTACTGGATGGTGGCCAGTGAATCGAACGTGATCAGCAGTAGCGACACCCCGGTGGACTTCTTCCTCGAGTTTTGCGACTACAACAAAGTGGCCATCAAGTCAGCCGAGGGGAAATATCTCAAGGGCGATCACGCAGGTGTTCTGAAGGCCAACGCCGATGATCTGGACGGCTCCACTATGTGGGAGTACTAAAAGCACTTAAGTAACCACTGTGGCTTTTTCTTTCCAGTTTTTTTTCCTTTCTATTATGCATTTTGAATATGGTTTTTGAATGAGTGAGCACAGGGGCCAATAGCAGAGAAAAACCTACAGGTGAAGGGGCTTACTTTAGTCACGTATACTCGATTATGTCTACATACTCCAGCGTTTGTGTGCCACAACATTACCGCAGTGTTGCACGGTTTTTATTGACGACGAGTGGCCACAACTGGGACTTCTGGGACTTAACTGGCATCCAAATTTGTGTTTGTTGTGTGGTTAAAGCACACCTTGTGTCATCTCTTAATCTGTCCTAATATTTGACTGGCATTCAGATCGGTCCACTCTCTGGAAGATCGACTATGCGGGCGGGTGCCACACGTCGAGCCACAGGATTTTGATGTACCAGATTGTAGTGTGATCCCTCTCCCTTGTCTTTGGACAGTCCTGTATGAGCCTCACACTCTTAATATTAACACATAGCAAAATATGTTAAAGAACCTTGTGACTGTGAGCTATTGATGATGTAATGCCTCCCACTGTATTGCCAGTCATAAGTACCTACCCTCATGATCCGAGGACAAAGGCAATATCTACAGGTAAATGTATGAATGTTGTTTTTTCTGTTTTTATTTTTGTTCTATACACTTGACAGAGTTATGAAGGAAGCTCTTGGACCACTGAAATGGCCATGAGCTACACTGTTTTGTTTTTCGTATTTGAAGTACGGCAGTGATGGAACAGCCTCACTATCTGTGCCATTAGAAATAATTTTAATGTTTAAAAAGAGGAAAAACCAAGAGAACTGGATTGGTACCGTACAGTCCCTCATCTCATAATAAGGGATGTGCCTGGAATTGTAAATGGGCGGGGGGAAAAAAATAGATATTAAAATTGGAAATGTTTTCTGCAACTCAAAAGTGATGTCATCAGTAATTTGTGTGCTGTGCAGCTGTGGGTGTGTGATACCGACGTGAGGTATGTTGTTGCAGGTTCAACACAGTATTTATGGTCAATTTAAACCACTTTTCCTCTTGATCCTGATAAATCCCAAAGGAATGGCGGGGTCTGAGTTCACTGGACTCGTGCAGTGGTCTGATCTGGAAAAGTCACTGGAAATGTCACCTTACACTTTGCTGCTGTTTTTGAAAAGGCACAGACATTATCATAAACCTTGTTCCATTATACACACACACACATTACAGTGCATTAAGACCTCAGTGAAAAAGCCAAAAGGAAGACATTAACACCACACACAAGATTGACTAATTAAAGATTTAAACTGGTGCTTAATTAGATTTCAGGTGTGCATCAAACTAACACAGCCACGTTGAGCATAACCGCTCATTATTTAAGATGGTTTATTCTACAGCTTGAATATTGATCTTGCATTGCCATGGGAATGATAATGACTGTGCTTTAGAAGGCCATTATGGGGGGGAAAGACATTCCACATCTATACTTTGTAAAGTCTTTACAAATGTCTTTTTACGTTGTTTTGATATTATGGTTATGTTTCCTTATGTACCATGGGTACAAATGAAATCCGGAAATAAATACGGTTTGAATATGAAACTCTTGTCAGTGAATTTGTTTTTATTTCTAAAAAAAAATCTTGATTTTCTTTAAGTGGCAAAACGACCATAAAGATTGTGATATGGCTTTATCTTGCTAATTGTCACAAGGGTTGACTGCAGAATTTGCTGAAGTATGAATGACCGCGGCTCCCAGTTTGAGTCGAAAGCTTACCCGGCTGCTGAAGAGCTCAGAATGAGAGAAATTGGTTTTCTCTTGAGACCTCAACTCCATCTTTTTTTCTTCTTTTTTTTTTCGCTGGCGGCCACTCCATCAATGAGGCTTTTGTTCTGTGTTATTGCTGGAGCAGCAATTTGCAAAATGATTTCGATCCCATCTGCCCAGTTTTTGAAGAAACAAAAATATCATTTATAGAAGATCAAGTAGTCTTAAATGGTGAGTGGAGGCTGTACTGCCAGATAGAAACACAAATTCAAAGCACGTGATCCTTCCTGCAAACCGTAAATAGATTTAAAAAGCCAAATTTCAGTAAGATCCTAATAAAAGCAACAATGGAATGTGAATATGAATGAGGAAATGGAGAATGGAGATGCCCAGATCACGAATACCCAGCTAACAATGGTTGGTTCCCAGAACAATCTTTTTATTTAAGGTTTGTTTAAGGAAAGGTTTCTTAACGGAAATAGAATGTTATTCTACAATTATTTTAACGTTCCAATAATGTTATTCTAACCTTCCCCTGGAAAGTATTCTTAACGGAAATAGAACGTTAATTTTTGGTTTGTAGAACGTTTTGTAACGTTCCCATAACCTTATTCTAACGTTCACAGAATGTTCTTTTTATTAAGGTTTGGTTTTAGTCAAGGGAAGTTTTCTTAACGGAAATAGACCTGAAAATTGTGTGCGTTCTCTACGATCCACGACAACGTTCATATTTATCTTTGACGTTAAAAAGCGCCACGTCGGGTTCTAAACTCGCGTAATTTGCATTTTTCCTTGTGGCAGAGAGTCGGTGTAGCCACTGCATGTAGGCCTATTGGAAAATCAAAGCCATTCGGCAAGTTCGCCATTCTCAAGTAAAGGATTGGGACTTTGTCTGCTGCTCTTTTATATGTTAATGACATGAATTAGGTGGCATTTACAAGGCGGAGATCTGAAACCATTCATCCTGCGCTGCCTGCGCACAATTTCAAGATAATTTGCAATTCATAAATATTACTTCTGGAAGTGAGGCGTACGCATTTTTTTTCTTCTGAATCACACGTACACGTAGGCTACGCATATGTGAGAAATAATAGGTAGATCAAATGTACGACCGTTTATACGCAACAAATCATAAATGACCAGTGCATTTCAAATGTGTATTGTGGAATAGCATAGCCTAACTAGGCTACTAATGCAATTCTTAAAAATGACTAAAGGTTTTTAAAGCCAGACCACCAGGAGCATGCAGGGTCCTCGTTAGGTTTAGGGCATCGAACAAGCCGCTCAGCCATTTGTGAGTTCAATAAATAATTATACACCAAAATTGATTGGTACACCAATTAGTCTACATGAGTGTTATGTAGGCTATAATTAGATGACAAATACAGCCTGACTGCTGAAGATGACGCCCATTCTGGCTTTCAATGAAGTAAAAAAAAAAAAAAATAAACCCTGAAAGGGTTAAATGATCTAGTCTGACACGAGGACCAATGTTTCCATGGCAACTCAGACCATGAACAATTAAGGGGTCTCTGTTGTGGGGGTTGATGGTGGGGTCTGGAGCTGCAGTTTTTCAGGTGGGCAGGCAGAGCTGTTCTTCTAGACAACATTTTCATCGATGTATGTGGCGGTCGAGATCAGAAGCTGAATTCAGAGTCAGACATCACGTGGGTATTTTAAACGCATTAGAGCAGCACAACAGCTTTTGCACAGATGTGTCTGTAACGGTCGGTGTGAAGAGAGAACAATGTTGCACTGTGCGAAATGTCATGACGTTTCTTTATGCATGTGGTTTCTATGTTTCCATGCATTTGCATTTTTTGTTATATTTAAAGCCATTTCATTTAAACAAGAGCTGAGAGGACTGTACCTACTCGCATGGTACACCGACACATCCTTCATTTCAAACTGTTATTGTACTAATCACGTGACCTCGTCTTGCAACATTTTACCCATTTAGCATTTTCAGATTGTCAATATTTAATTGTGTGTAAAAATGTCAACATTGAGCTGTCACATTTTTTAACAAATAAAGGCAAGCAAGCAATTTAAATTCTAGTGTTTCACATGATCCTCCAGAAATCATTCAAATATGCTAATTTTCTTATCAATGTTGAAAACAGTTATGCTGCTTAATAATTATATATATATTTTTTAGCCTACCAGTTTTTTCAGGATTCTTTGAAGAAATCCGAAAGAACAGCATTTATTTGAGATATAAATCTTTTGTAAAATTATAGGCTAAATTTATTTACTGTCCCTTTTGGTCAATTTAATGTGACCTTGCTGAATAGAAGTATTGAAAAGTCTTACTGACTAAAATACTGAATTATGCAAATTATATCCAAACTAATTCAGCTTGCTATATTAGGTTCACTCACTAAAATAAGCTTTACTGATCGGCTGAATGCAAAAGAAACACACTCAATGCATACAGAAAATGATCACAGACACACTCCAAAAATGGTTTAACACTGATTTACAAAGACGATGTCGTGTCTGTGAAGAAAAGAGCTGAAAAAACACCAACGACTGTTTCCTAAATGCCAGACAGTTTTTTTTTTTTTACAAGCTTAGTTATTGTATAAGAATAAGATTGCAACAAAAGGCAGACGAAAAAAACGAACACTAATGTACTAATACAGGAATAAGAATAGTTTCCTTGTTTATGCTTCCTAACAAATACTCTAGTCTCTGTGAGTTTGATATCATAAGACATGGACAGCAGCTCCAGCAGTCACATGACCATTGCTGATCCCGGGAAATCATGTTTGACCACCGCCTTGGGCATCACAACAGGGGATGATGACACTCTCGTGACTGCGAATCCAGCCCTTCACACCAGGGGTTGAGTAACACAAAAGAAGGAAAACTTAACATGGGCAATTATAACATACACTGACCATCCCTCTGTAGATCATCTGTACTCTATCATATCTTCATAAAATCTTGAAGAAAGGACGAGGAATATTAATCTATCTTCAGGCAGACTTACATTGACTTGACTTGTGACAGTGACTTCATGAAACATAAGGCAGAAGATTCAGGGGAACAGATCCAGTTTCAGGAAGCTCTTAAGCAGTGGGCGCGTTGAGCTCAAGCTGCCAGGGTCGACCCCTTCACACCTGTAGGCCCACAGGCCTAAAGATCTTCCATCTGCTGGCCCATTATGAGGTTACAATGTCAAACGGAGACACCTTAAGAAACAGCTCCTGAGTAAGTTTGTCAGATGGTCAGTGTCTGATTAGCAGGTCTACATGGATTGGGCCTGTAAAAACAGAAAAATCTGAAGATTTCTGCAGAATTGGAATGGTTGTCATTCATGTTGACTAATTTGATAGAGCTTGTTACAGTCTTACTGGTAGATGAAAGCACTGTGTAAGGTTATGGCCACTTTTGTATGGTGAAATTCAGCAGCCAAAATGCAGTCATCTGAATAGGAATATGCACAATTGGGTATTTTGCATGAGGAACGTGATCACATCGTATTCAAGTTTGTTAAAATTTGAACGCAAGCTTGTCACGTTGACCAATATAAAACTGCTTAGTTTGGAAGTGACCTCTGAGTAAAATGGTGCTTCATGCATCACTACACTATTGACAGCGGACCTTTTTTGCTCAAGATCATTTCTCATTTGCCTGCACCGTGCCAGGTGTGCCTCAGATATGCCACCGACAACAGATGGGTGAAGATGGCCAGATTATCCTGATCTTTTCAGGATTGTGTTACACCTCAGGCTGCTGGTTATTTCTTCTAGTTTGATTGACACTCGATGGTCTCCACACCACCATCCCTTACATTTCACCAAGAAAAGGCTTCTGTAAGTGCCTTGTGCTCTCTGTGAGGGCGAGTAATGTGCTTTTAGAGGCATGAGAGGTCTGAATAAGGCCTGGGGCAGAGGGGCTGGTGCCAGTGGGGCGGAGAGCTGGACCTCTGGATCCTGCGGGCTCCATTAATGGACAACAGCTCTGGCTCTTTGTTAAAGCTCTGGGCAAGAGGACCGGACTCTCTGCAGGAGTCTCACTGCACTGCAGTCACGCCAATGGACGAGTCACGCAATACAACACAATAAACAACCCTCTCCACAGGCATTATGGGCCTATGTGCTAAATTATTGAGCAGCTCCCTTACACAAGCCTAAAGCAACAGTTCCTGAATAATTTTGTGAGATGATCAGTGTCTGATTAGCAGTTGCACATGGATAGTGCCTGTAAAAACAGCAGATTTCTGCAACAAGTTGTGCGGGCGCTTTTGCATGTTCATTTGTTAAATATATAGACTAATCTGACCAATATAAAAGTGCTTAGTTTGGAAGTGACCATGGATCGCTACACTATGGACGTTGGATGTTCTTTGCCCATTGTTTTTTACCGAAGTTTTGCTAATGTGACCAACACCTCAACAAGCTAAATCATGCTTACATCAATTTAGCAGAATACTGAGAACATTTCATTTGGGCTTGCTGATGTTCAGCTTCAAAAAGAACAACCTAAGAACTGAAACGTGGACATGTATGAACATGGAAAGCAAGGAATTATAATCAAGTTTATAAAAATAACTCAACAGAAGAGAGCGTGTCAAGCTCACAGTTTGAACAAAGAAATGTCTGTCATCTTATGGCGCTTTTCCACTACACAGTACCAGCTCGCCTCGGCTTTGTTTGGTTTTCCACTGTGTAAAGTTGTACCTGTACCTGCTTCCAGGTACTTTTTTTCGTACCACCTCCGGCGAGGTTCTGAGCGAGGTGATCTGAGGTGATACTAAAATGTGACGTGAAAACACGTCAGACTGCTGATTGGTCAGAGAGAATCGTCACTATTCACTGCGTCATCATTGCACGCGCCAGACGGAGTATCCTGAATATAAAACAGCAAAAACAAAAACATCCAAAAACAGCATACACTCGATTTCCTCCATTGTCCTGTGTGTGTGGGTAGCGGGTGTGTCTCGTGCATAGACAGTAAAATAAAGGTCTCGCGTAGAAGATGAAGTCACGGCAGTTTCCTGTGGCGTCGCTATGACGAACAGGTAGGAGGCACTATCTGCAATGGAAAACGAAGCGAAAAGCGAGCCGAGTCGAGGCGAGGCGAGTCGAGTCGAGCTGGTACTAGTAATGGAAAAGCGGCATAATTAAATTAGAATATTCTCCGCCAACTCTTCCTGCCTCAAGTGGAGGAGTTTAAGTATCTTGGGGTCTTGTTCACGAGTGAGGGAAGGATGGAACGGGAGATTGACAGACGGATCAGTGCAGCGTCGATGTACCGGTCTGTCGTGGTGAAGAAAGAGCTGAGCCGCAAGGCGAAGCTCTCGATTTACCGGTCAATCTACGTTCCTACTCTCACCTATGGTCATGAGCTGTGGGTCATGACCGAAAGGACAAGATCCCGGATACAGGTGGCCAAAATGAGCTTTCTCCGCAGGGTGGCTGGGCGATCCCTTAGAGATAGGGTGAGAAGCTCGGTCACTCGGGAGGAGCTCAGAGTAGAGCCGCTGCTCCTCCACATCGAGAGGGGTCAGCTGAGGTGGCTCGGGCATCTGTTCCGGATGCCTCCTGGACGCCTTCCCGGGAAGGTGTTCCGAGTGCGTCCCACTGGGAGGAAACCCCGGGGAAGACCTAGGACACGCTGGAGGGACTATGTCTCCCGGCTGGCCTGGGAACGCCTAGGTGTCCCCCCGGAAGAGCTGGAGGAAGTGTCTAGGGAGAGGGAGGTCTGGGCATCTCTGCTTAGACTGATGCCCCCGCGACCCGGCCCCGTATAAGCGGAAGAAGATGGTATGGTATGGTATTCTCCACCATCACATTTACATCTACAGTTCCTCCAACTTTGATGTGATACAAATCAGGTAAGATCCTTATTTTAACATTTTCTTCAGGAATCTTTGATGAACAGAAAGTTAAAAGAACAGCATTTATTCGAAATATAAATCTTTTTTAACACTGTCTTTGTTGTCATGTTTGACCAATTTAATGTATCCTTGCTGCATAAAATGATTATTTATTTAAAACAATTGACTGACCCCAAACTTTTGAACGGTAATGTAAACTTTAGTAGCAAACTGGCGCTACAAATAGTAAGTTTGATTTATACATCGGAAATGGCATCAATAGTCATCAAAATGATAATCTATTCTAGGCATTTGTATTTCCAGGAGTAAAAATGTCAAGATAAGACAAACCCTGGATTAAAACAAAAGAAGTAAAATATTAAACCTCATGGTGGAAATTGCAGCCAAACCCAAAATGTATTTGTAATTTCAGAAAAGCGGCCCATATTGACAGATTTTGCAAACAAACAATGTTTAAATTTAAATCAAGTACTTTGTTTTATTCATCTGAAAACTAACAGGCGTTCATATTATTCACTCAGTATGTTGTTCAAAAAAATGACTTTCAACAAAGAAGCCAACCGGCGTCCTTATAACTCTCCAGAAAAATCAGTTTGGTTCTGGTTACAAAATACGTAGAAAAAAACAGCGAGGGCTAACGGTTAAGACAGAATCTTGGAATCTTTTTTTTTTTTTTAGTAGTAGATTGAATGTGGCTCTCTGTACCATGGTGTCCTCAAAGAGGTCTTTGAAAGAAGCGATGCGGTGGTCCATAGTGCATAGGCATATTGAAGTCAAAGTTCATGTTACGTGGGTTGTAATTTACTGGAGGGAGGTTGGGCAACGGGGGCACGTAGGGGGCTGGAATAGGCTGAAGGAAAAGATGCTGCTGCGGCCCGGGTAGCATGACCTGGGGGATGAGCAGAGGGGCACGAACGGCCTGAGGAGCTGCGTTGGGGACCTGGAATGTGACCCGAGGGCGCTTCGCTGGGATGGGCTCGGGGGGAGGACCCACTCGCTTCCCTGTGGTTTCTGAGGGAGAGGTTACAGAATATCATTTGACAGGATTTGAGTTTAGGTGGCCGACTAAAGTTATCCAGTTGAGGAACACTGACCTGACTGATTGGTCTTCTTATTTAACTCCGCTTCACCTTCTTTTTGAATCTCCTGAATGATTCGCTCATCATCTTGCTGTGGATTGAAAAAGACACAGTAAATGAGAGGGGCAGAAGAGATACAAAAGTGGAGAAAACAAAAAAGCCTTTCAAAAAACAAACAAAAACAAGGCACTGTAATCAGGCTCTCCGGTTATTGTTCAATTATGCGGAAAGACCAGCAAACCCCGCCAGAAACAATCTCATGCCAACGTCCACGTCAGACCTTGGCAAAAACGGGAAATCAGATGAACTTGGGAGGAGTCCACTTCATCGGTCAAACACAAAACAGCTCAAGTTCACCAGTTAGCCTGGTACACGGTGCCAGGTGATTAGGCACGGCTCTGAAAGGAGGGGTAATTGCAGCCCCCGGGCTGTCAGCAGGACGGCACCCTGACCGCGCTCTCCACACAAAAACAGGATTCAAATGCCTTAATCGGATAATTAGTGAAAAGGATTTCTCAATTATTCTCACTGCTTAGCGATCACAATAATACAATTGACAAAAATGACAATTCCATTGCCCTCTACTCATCCTTACGTCGTTCCAAACCCTGACTTTATTGTTCCCATGGACAGCTAGCAGAATTTGATGGTAACAACACACATCAAATACAAAAACTATCTCTCCAATCCAATTTAAGTTAACCTACATTCAAACTTATGTACATTATGCACAAAGTCTGAACTTATGAAGCTTCTCATCCTCCTTTTATGGTGTGGAGTAGAGCTGAGCGATTTCTTGATTTTGGATTCCAACGATTATTTTAAAAAAGGTAAATCGAGACAAAATGATAATTATTCCATATTCCAATGATACTCTCATTTTGTCGTGTTATAAATCCAGCGCACCCCTTTCCTTTATGGCGATCCCCCTTTGCCCCTAACTAAAAGCCCAAATATACAGTATAATATAATATACACATAAATATATATATATATTTTTTTTTTTCTATTCTTATTTTTGTTTTTAGCTGAATTATATTTAAAGGGATAGATACTCACCCTTAAGTTGTTCCAAACCTGTATGAGTTTATTTCTTCTGTTGAATAATTTAAAGAATGTTGGTAACCAGACAGTTGACGGCACCCACTGACTTCCATAGAAGACAAAAAAAAAAAAAAAAATACTATGGATGTCAATGGGTGCCATCAACTGTCTTGGTTACCAACATTCTTTAAAATTTCATCTTTTGTGTTCAGAAGAAGAAAGAAACTCATACAGGCCAGCATCAGGGTGAGTAAATGACAGAATTTTCATTTTTGGGTGAACTATTACTTTAAAATCCAGAGTTAAAAAATGAACAACTGATAAAAAAGTTCTGTAAATGCATGTTTTTTTTAAGTCATTGATTAATCGGGTTAGATATGGTGTGTGTTACATGTGCATTTAACATGAGCAGAAACATTTCTGAAAGCTAGGGTGGAAAATGAGTCTGGACATTCTACTAGATAACTTTTTTTATGAATACATCTTAAAAATCATTTTGAGCAAAATGTAGGCGATAGGAGGATGTCTTAAACTATTGTATAACATATACCAATCTACTATGAATGTACTCTAACAACTTTTTATGATTAATAAATGGGAAAATTCTCAGTGTGTTGTCAATAATGAATGAGCAATTTGTGCTTTAGTCATCATAGTACTGAGTGATAAAGATGCAGAAGCAATGAGGCAAATGCTTGATGGTGCTAATGCATGAATACTGCAGTTACCAATCCATCAACACACATGAGACAAACATGTTTCACTGACGGTTGTACCTCTCATGTGTTAAACTCTGAAAAGCCCTGTATTCAAAGCTGACACAAAGTCATTACACCATACATCACCTGGTGTTTATCCTAAGACCAAATTACTCATACAATGAATACACTATCAATGCATCACATTTAGGGCATTATTTTAAAAATAATGCAATTAAAATGTAAACGTATTGTAATGTCTGTTTAAAGCTTTTGTCTATTAATTTTAAATCAAATAGAAGACAATTAAAAAAAAGTCAAATAAATTAAATGAAAATCAATGCAAATCATGTGATTTGAATTACAAAATTAACACCTACAATTCCATTCCAAAATAAGGCTCAAAAAGGAGGAGCAGGAAGTACTTTGTGTAACAGGAGTTACAGGAGTACTTTGTGTACCTTGTGTAACCCAAGTGCAAATACCCTCTGGGTTGTGTGGGCTTGAAGATATTTTACAGGAGGATGTTAAACCTGTTGTAAACCGAATAGATGTATAGAAACTAAAGGTGTTTGCTGTTTTACAAGGATGATCTCATGAAAGGAAAAGAAGTGGATGCTGAAGTGTAAAGTGTGAGATTTACCGTGGGGTCCGTCCACAGCGAGCACTTCTTGCAGTGTCGGCAGGGGGCACCGGGCGAGCGAGCGTGCTGGCAGAAGTGGTTGTAGCCGTTAATAGGGTCTCGGCAGAGGTAGCACATGAAGGCGCCGCAGCGACACGACATTCGGTTGCAGCCCTCTGACTTCACCAGACCTGTGGCACACTTGTGGCACTTCCTGACACGGGCAGCGGTCATCTTTTCCTCACTGGCCATAAAACAAATGACATTTGTGTTCAGGTTTATATGAAAGCTCTGTTTCAAAACCTAGTGAGCTGCCTACCTATACAATGTTGCTTTAAATTCTAAATCAGAATGGAGTGCTATAAGCTCAGTGTAAAAAATATATATTTATCAAAACACTTTACAATAAGCTCCCATTAGTTAAAGTTAGTTAACGCATTAACTAACACTAACAATGAGCAATACATTTGTTGTATCTCATTGTTAGTTCATGTTAGCTCAGGTTAGCTCAGGTTTATTAAATAATGTAATAATAATATATATATAAAAAACTTTTTAATAGTGTACAAGTAAATGTTAAAATTAACATTAACTAAGATTAATAATACTAATTACAGAGCCCTGCACATAACATGCGGGAAAAATATGTATATTGTGGCCACAAATTAAACAAATCGTTCCCACGAATTACTAATTTACAATTTAGTAAATCTTGGCCATGTTTTACTAATTCATTCCCTTGTTTTAAGTAAATCATGCGCACAAAATAATAATTAGGTCTCTCGTTTGACTAAATCGTGCATACAATACAATTATTATGTTGTGCACACGATTTACTTAAAACGAGGGAACGACTTATACTGTGCAAACGATTTACTTAAAACGAGGGAATTAATTATTATATTGTTCGCATTATTTACTTAAAACAAGGGAATGAATTATATTATGCGAACTATTTACTAAACCGAGGGAACGAATTCTTATTTTTTTGTCCGCATGTCACACGCAGGGCTCCATGAATAATAATGTTTTTAAAGTATTTTTCATTGTTAGTACGTTAACTAATGTAGTTTACTAATGTTAACGAATGGAACCTTATTGTAAAGCATTACTAAGAAAGGTAATATAAATGTACAAGTTTTTCCATTCAAAAAAAAAAAAAAAGTGTTACATTGAAAATTTACTATTAATTCTTTCCCCACTAGATTTAAAAAAAAAAAAAAAAAATCAATGGCGGGAAAGCGTGGTCTCATAAATGATGGAAAATTCATGTATTTTCAAAGCATCATTAGCTTAGCAACATGCAAACATCAAACTATTTTGTGCTTCACATGAATAGCTCTGTTTGTATTGCTGCCTATGAGGAGCATTACAAATGAGCTTAATGCGTTTCATTTCAGTCAGGGATGCTGCCTAAGTAGAAAGCTGCTGTTCACTAGCTACATATAGACAGCAAGCATTCTGGTATTGAAGCTTACCAATAAGAGATTATCTCACTGAATCGTATTGATGTGAAAACACAATCGGCCATTGTGACACCATATGTAATTCATTCTCTCAGTTATTTTTTTAATTTTTTTTATCTGCCTCTATAAATGTAGGCAAAAGAAAAGGGTCGGGGTAAACAGGATACACAGTCTTTGTTTGATCCCTGTGTATGACCTATCCAATGACAGGAAGGAAAGCAGGCGATCACATCCTGTCCAGTTTAGAGACTGACCAACAGTGATAGGCTGCCTCAGTTTACACAGACACTCGCGCTCCAGTACACTTCCTCATGAATGCCTGCTGTGCATAGGGGCAGCTCTGGATGATGTGTATTTGCAAACATAACACTCAGGGGAATCCGTCAAATACAGCGAGTGTTTTAGTGTGCCATGAGAAAGGCCTGGGGAAACGACGGCTGACTCAGCATCAGGCTAATGCTAATGATCTCCCAGGTGGTTCACTACACTACCGAGTGCCCTCAATAGTGCATGGATGCATTATTAACAAGCTTGCTCTATGCTAAGAGTTTTCAGTCGGGCACTTACAAGGCCACCCGTAGCCGGATCTCGTCCCTCTCCATCACCTGCTCGCAGGTCTTTCCTGCATGCTCCTTCCACACCACATGGCACTTCCTGCAACTCTCCTGAGGAAGGGAACACAAACAAGCATCTGTGTTATTGATCACAATCGAAATGCAGAGTGGAACGAGAAACACCTGGACTACACTTCATTCATCCAGTGGGGGGAAAAAGGGCAAAGTTTCTGTTGCTCGGTCACCTCTGTTTGTGCATACGGAAGGAGCCAGTGTTCCTTGCATTGTTTCAGAGGTGCATATTGCTTCCTACTCCTGCATAATCTGCTAGTATTGTGGGCATGACCCTTCTGACCAAAACGCATCTTAATAGCAGGTGTAAACAGGGCCTTTGACATTTGGGTCCCTTGATATGGCACACATTCCTCTTTCAATGCAAGTCTGTGGGATTTTCGGCCATTTTGACTGCACACCAGGTGAAAACGGTAGGTCTGATGGCTTAGAAACCCACATCTCAACAGAATAAACGGTAAAGGATTAGTCACATGTATAAGTGTAACACTTAAGGTTAGAGGTTTGTACACATCCCTAATCGTAAGTATGTGCAATAGCTTGCCTTAGCAAACAATACAAATAAAGGAGTATCCTGGGCCTGGAATATGACTGTGTACATTTAAAAAGCCATAGAATTGTTAATTAAAATAAAGCAATCTAAATTTTGATTCAGAGCTCGTTGTGAACTACCGCAGACTGAGGGTGCACAGATCCCTGCCCTCCACTTTGGATGTGATTCATTTGTCGGCTGTCTGGTTGCCTAGGAACAACATTTTCATCTGTTCCACTTTAGCCATGCCTGCCCACAATGCTTTGCCTTTCAACTGACTGGAAAGGACAACTGAGTGCAACATGCAGCCAAACATTCAGAGCGTGAAGACCATGTAAACACCTACGCATTTCACAGGCACAGACATGGCTATTACAAAACATTAGGAGGCAGGGGACACATCTGAAATTGCTATGGTCCATCACATTTGACAACCCAGTATGGACTGCAGCAAAGTATAAAAATTCCAAAATAGCAGAGTTGCATGCCTTTTTGAGATAAATACTAGCTGAAGTTTCGTGAAAAATATTTGTTGTTTTGTGCAGATGCTTCCTCCCCCTTCCTCCTCAGTCTGTACCAACCAGAGAAAGAGATCCACTGATGGAGAAGAGGCACATGTGGCCACTATCCACAGAGAGTCAACTCTAATCCCATAACCCAGTGTTGCCTGGTAACAAATTCCATTAGCATAAATAATTAAAGATAAAGCTGAATATTAATGACAGTGACAGATGATAAATGACAGCTTAGAGTGATGCAGAAAACATCAGAACAATTGCTCCTGTCCTCTGGGCGTCATCTTAAGTGGGAAATATATCTATATGAGGAGCTACACCAGCAAAGTGGCTTCCTCAGAAATACAGTAATGAAGTCTAGCCTCAGGCTGCATGTTGTAAAAAAAAAAAAAAAAAAAAAAAACATATCATCATTCAACAGTATTGTTGTGAAAAAGCTGTATCAGAAACTACAATGGAAATGGTGAACGATGCAGACATCAGGCCAGACAATAGCCATGAAGTGTGACGCATGAAGACATGTGACCTATAGTACTACAGTATTGCACTGCCCCCTAGTGGAGCACAACAGCACAGCATGGGAGGGTCAACAACATTTAACAGATTGTTTTAGAAAACCCACAGTTTGAGATATCATTCTCAAATTTGACTTATGAGACTTATGGCTTTAGCGGCATTAGGTTTCTAGACGCCAACAAGATTTGATTATGATTTGATTAAATTCCTTGTGTGAAACTCCTTAGCTTGGCAAATAAAGCTCATTCTGATTCTGATTATTTTCTAAAAACTTTACAACATATTTTAAGCCATGATTCTTTATTATTCTAATTAAGTCTGACTTGATAACAAACGGCTATGGGAGACCACAATTATGTTTTTAACTGTAACTGGCCCTTCAAAGAAAAAAAATGCAATTTGGAGATTCATTCATCAGCTAATGTGACTATTTCCTTATTTAAAAAAAAATCTGTAATTACAAAAGTTAGAGGCATCATATTTTAAATCTCCTAAATTATCTTTAACTATCGATTCATGTGATTGTCACTGAATTGCATGTATACACACAGAAAAGAAGTTAACAGGAAGTGACTGCAACTCTTCAGTTGAGGTGACTCTTGCAGTCAGAGGTGCGAACACACACTGGTACCTTCGTTTATATACGCGACTAAAAATACAGCGGTGACGTCACACTGACATCACTTTAAACAGTGCTTCCTGGTACAAAGTATACCTTGCAAGGCCAGGCTGACACTTCCTGATCAACAGGGCGCACACTCTCAGACACAGGGTGGGGTCAGCCTCAGATTCACACAGTTATGCAACGGCTTATCTCTGTTGGCAAATACTGCAGATTCCTTCAGAGCAAGTGTGTAATTTATGGAGTTTATGAGCAGCCAAAGACATTTATAGCGCCATTAACATTATTCTTTCATGATATGTAAGCTGTCATCCAACCCTTTTTATCAAGAATTTCTACAGATATGAACAACAACAAAAAAGTTCTTGCAGGAAAAGACATCAGGCAGGCTGGCTAGTGTGTGCCATGAATCAACACTTGAGCGCTGCACAGGGTGATATATCTAATGAGCGGAAAAAATGTGACTTCGAAGATATATAATACTGTTGCAGATGAACCACAGGAACCTTTTACCCACACAGGATGCATGTAGCTTTCGCCTGCGCCTGTATAAGGGTCTATTTTGTGTAATAAAGATAGATGGGTGACATCTAGCACAGCGATCAAAGTACCACAACAAACTGGAAAAACAGCATCTGCGCTGTTAAACGGCTTTAACGGCAAGTCTTTATCTCAGAAAAACAAGCCTAGGGTGACATTTGGGGTCATGCCGCACATTCTTGTAACATAAATCTGATTCTCCAAAATGCATAACCCTCCATTTCCTGTTAATCGCTGTGTGTATACCTCTCATTTAAGCGGAAACCACAATTCTAGGTAGTCACGCTAGTTTTATCTTGGCTGAACATATTTTTTGTGTAAACAGTCCATTCATCTGGTGGACTCAGCTTTCATATCACAGCCACATCCCCTCAGATGAGAAGCCACAAGCCCTTTTTATTTAGGTCTACTTGACAAGGCATCAAAATATTATTTGCTTCTTTCTTTGCTGTGGCTGAGTATTGTAACCAATCACAAATATGTCAGTTATGCATAAGAATGCATTGACCAATCAGAACCATCTAAATCAGACTACAAGCCTATCAGTAACAACATCTTGTTCTATTAAGCGAGTGAGTAACAAAACTAAAACACTTCCATTATAATCAAGACGGTATAAACATGGTGAAAATAAGAGATTTATTCTCCGGTCTAGGCAATTTCATTGATTACAAGTCAAGCACAGAGTTAAACAAATCCCTTACTTACTTTCTTCTGCAGAACACAAAAGATGGTATTTTTGAAAATATCTTATTTTATGTTCAACAGAAGAAAGTAAGTGCAGTTTTGGAAGAGCATGAAGGTGAGAAGATGATGACAGCATTTTAATTTGCGGTAACTGTCATTTGTTAAAATTAATTAATGTATTAACTAAAATGAACTAACAATGCAATACATTTGTGACATTTATTAATCTTTATATAACTTTCTATTTTAATAATGTATTAGTAAATGTTAAAATGAACATTAACTAAAGATTATTAAATGCTGTAGAAGGACTGTTGTTGATATAGACCTATGATACTACAGACCTTATGTAGCCCCGCCCCTTTTCAGCGCTGCGCTCGTTGTCTTTTGTCTTCTGGTCTGCATTTTCACAGCGATCTTGCGTATTTATGAATGAACAAATCATTTTAAAATCTTCCCGGTCTACTGACATTTGTTAAGACATCTCATGATAACTTTCGTTAACTTTACATTAAGTAAATCCACTTCAAAAGCGAATTACTCCTGGACAGCGATGCCATAGAAATATACAGAGCGACCGCAAAACCGGAAGTTCAAAGACAATATTCTAAAGATGGCTGCGCCCTCGTTTCTCTAGTGCATAAGGCCTACAGAATGTCCTTCCTGCCACTCCACGCATGTATTTCTATACCTCCGCGCACCCTGCATGCGTGGACATCACACGTCATCAGCGCGCTCCGTAATGCAGAGTTGAAGAGAAAGTCACTGAGCGCCGCAAAAACAAATAGCAGCCGCCTTTTACAGTTTAGGAGCTTATGCTGCGTTCACACCAAACCATAATTACAAGATGGCAACCCTTGACGTTCTACCCGGAGATGTTCACGTCCTCAGACTCGGATTTATGCGTTTCTATGTCAACACTATCAATGACGAAATTAATCTACAGCAGTCAGGTGGTAAAATCCGAGCTCTGTAAGTGGTTTACGTTCATTATTATCGTCATGTCCTTTGAGACATGAGGTGATATAACGCCGTCTCTTGTCTCGTCTGCTGTGTGCACTGATGTTTTGAAGAAGACGTGGCTTTGCAGACGGTCTGAAGGGATGGTGCGATCTGATGCTTTCAAAGCTAGCTTGCTATTGCTAGCCTCTCCGAAATTGCCTACCCTACCTTTAAAGGTGGTACTGTACATGTATGTTTTATTTCAGAAAAATAAAATTGTGTAAAAAAAAATATCCCTTTAAGGGGCTTGTCGCAGCTGGCTGTAGGTCTTTGAGTTTGTGTCCAATTTCGGGACACAAATTGTCACATGAAATTATGTATTTAGTGTTTATAATGAGATGGGAACATCAATTATTTCATGTACAAATGTATTATATAGAATAAAAGCATTTTGTTGTAAATTCTAATCATCATAAATGGCAATATCAAAGCAAATAAATAACATTGTGATTTTTTTGTCATAATCATGCAGCTAACAAGACCTATTCCAGTGCATGCGCGACTAGTTCTCCAAAGTAAACCAGCATAAGCTAGTTACAGAGTGTGAACTGTTGCAACATCTGTTGAGGCACTCTGTGAATAAGCTCAGTGCTTCTCTCCTGAACAGGCGTGCAGCAGCAGCAGGCCTTATAAGGCAGAAGAGGAGATTTGCTGAGCATCTGATTGGGGGGCTGCTTGTTCTGGAGAAGCACGGGCCTGGATGAGCCTCAGGGACACAGCGACGCACCCACAGCGTGTGCTAACACACACAACCATCCCTAAAGCCACGGCAACATATCATAAAACTAGAACACAAAAGTGTTTTTAATGAAACGCTCATAATTTGAGGGTTTGGCTCATGATAAGTACAATGAGGCAGGGCTGAACGAACACAGCTCCCTATAAACTCAACTAGTACGCAGCATGTCTGAACTTGGACGGAATGCAATCCAGAGCAGAATATATACTGTATACGCTACCGTTCAAAAGTTTGGGTCAGTAAGATTAAAAAACAAAAACAAAAAAGAAATCAATACTTGTGTTCTGCAGGGACTCATTAAATTGCTCAAAAGTGAGAGCCAAGACATTTATATAGCTATTTCATAAATAAATGCTGTTCTTTTGAACTTCCTATTCATCAAAAAATCCTGAAAAAAAATGTATCATGGTTTCCAAAAAAAAACCCACAATGGTTTCTTTTTTTTTAATCAATTAATTAATGCTGTCTTGGTGAGCATAACAGACTTAAGATATTAACAAATTTGACCAGTCTCAAACTTTTGAACAAGTTGGATTATATGAAAGTTACAGTAAAAATATTTGATAATATTTACTAAAACTCTTGCGCAAAATCATGAATTATAGAAAACATGCTGCAGCTGCTACAATCTATCAAAGCAAAACTGAGAACATGGATATGTGGAAAATAAAGTGGAAACAAAAGTCAGTCTATTGAGCCAGAGAGAAGGGAAAGTTGCTAGATCAGCATGTGAAAGCCACAACTAACCAATCACAATGAGAAAAATGCATTTTTTGAAATGTGAAAACCTAAGAGAAAAAAAAAAGTAAAATCTGGGTCAAATATAAACTGTACCACATTTCAAATTTGAAGGATCTGGGTCTAGCCAATGAGTGTCCTGGATTCACTATGAGGGGTGGAGCCACAGAGGTAGCGGAGAGGGAAAAGTGTGTCAGTTATACAACTTTCATCTTCACCGAGGGAAAAGAGACGAAAGAGAGGGGCAGAGGAGAGGACGTCTCCTCACCACATAACAAACAAATGGGCTGTCACCAAGTGAAAGTGACAGGAGGGAAAAACTTGTGCTGAAACACGAGCACTGAAGTCATTAATGGGGCACTGGGATTCCAGAGTTTTTCACATCCGACTGTTCCTACCATGGACATATGTGGGTGGACAGCTGCAAACATCTCCATACACAATGATTAGAGCAGGCACATAACGGTCACAGACGGGAAGACCCTCAATATTCAGAGTACAGGTGCATCAATAGGGCTTTTTAAAATGGCAAAAAGAACTGTAATATAAAGACTTAAAGGGATACTTCACTGATTAGCATTAAGCTTTGGATCAGTGGAAACCCGGTAGTATTTTCGAATGACCGTGCTTCCCTCCCTCATGTCCCCCTGAGACGAGAGATTTCTGTAGTGTGTGTCTGGAAAAAACCCTCCGCGGACGCAAAATTTGTCATTTTGCGTCATCGGAGGCTTTTTTGGCCAGAGGCTAGAGACTACAGCCAGTAGTAGGAGCTCGTTCCGCATGTTTTCAACCCGCCCATAGGGGGATCTCACGATAAAACGCCGTCTTTTCAGTTTCGAGTCGACTAGTAGCCTAGTTGTATAATTTCTTCAGATACTGCCCTCTGTAACCGGTAGGCATGGCTTGGGAGTGGCCTCGTAGGGCAGCGAAGCAAATGCATTCTAGGAGTTGTTGTCTTTTATCCACATGAGCCAAAAATTATTTTTTTGGCTTTTCTCATTTTAGAAGGCACCAACTTAAAAATTTTTCACATTTCTACTACATAAATGACCCAATTTAAATACACATTCATCTTTCCAGCGGTGAAATATCCCTTTAAGTCGAAAATCTAAAGGTGTGGTCACATTTTTTCACAGGTGAAATCCAGTCATTTCAATAGAAATCCACGTGTAAATTTCATGCAGGGGTGTAAAGATTTCCCCATGCAGATTATGCGGGTTCAAGTTGGTCATGTGAATTCGTCGCATTGACCAACAGAAAGCTGCTTGGTTTGAAAGTGACTTCTATGTGAGCTGAGCATCATATTTCATATGCCTTTATACATCGCTACACTACAAACAATAGACCTTTTTGCCCTTAAATTTTTGTTGAAATTTCGCTAATGAAGCTGCACCTTATGAATGAGAGTCTGAGCCTCGATGTAAGAGATGTTTCTTTTTTTAGTTGACGGTTTCACAAGTACTTTTACTTCGGTGGAAAATTTACCATCAGAAGTTTCTATTTCTTCAGAAATGTAATCTGCTGCCACATGGAATTCTGAAGAAAACTCAAAAGAAAAATTATAATGCAAAAAAAGTAATATTTAAGATAGGTCATTTCTAATTATAGAACGCAAATTTAACACTATTTATATATTTTATACATTTTACCTAGTGGTCTAAGGCATTTAGCACTGTGCTCTGTTAAGTGCAATGTCTTAAGGTTTTTCTGACAGTTTGTGGCAGTTTTATCAAGAGACAAGCTTGCATTCAAAGGTGATTGTTCATAGATCAACCCTCTGAAACCTACATCCTTTTAGGTACCAAAACCCCGATGTTTAACCACCAAGCCACAACACTGCCTATATGCTCACTGTAATACACCATATCAGGAAGGTGTCATTTTATAGAGACTATCTTCTCCAACAAATTTGTCCAGAGAAGCATGGCTTTGGAAAAGTTCTCATGATGCTGGCCAAGTCAAGGACTGCTGTGCAAGAGAGCCCAGTTCTCCATCTCGATAGGAATGCCACACTGAGAGCCAGAAAGAGGAAGTGAAAGTGGGTCACATTATGAAATCATACCACACAACTGTTCTCAATTTCCCTCTCCAGTCCTGTGACTCCACCAGGAGAAAGATGTATAGGAGGTAGGAGGTCCTAGGCACACTTAATCTATCAGTGGTACCGAGAGGAAGGCCAAAGTTATGGGCGTTCGAGTGGCTTCCCCTGCCCCCCTCTCCCGTCCTGCTGTGAGCTGCTGCAGAAGTGAGGCGGGGTTGAGCGTGTAATCAGCAGCAGATGTGTGCAACAACAAAACTGCACTGCCATTATAGAACAAGAGCGCCACCAAGAGGACAACTGGTATACTACAGGAAACACAAAAGTACCATGTTGCATATGCCTGATGGTGGGCGAATAAAGTCTTTTCAAGGGAAACTCCTACCATCATCATGCCTTTTACTAAGACGGTCA
Source organism: Squalius cephalus (assembly GCF_949319135.1). NCBI lineage: Eukaryota > Metazoa > Chordata > Actinopteri > Cypriniformes > Leuciscidae > Squalius > Squalius cephalus. The sequence goes on along the minus strand of NC_137122.1, from coordinate 33,587,460 downwards.
ATGTTATAACATTGATCTCAAAGCATGTTTCAGGTTATTGTGCCTAAAACCCTACTTTATCATATGTCTATCGTTACATCCAAGAGCGTAGTAATCTTTTGTTTTTGTTGTTATTCATGTGAGGAGTGTTACTGGAATCTATGTGCCTCTTTCTTTCCCTGTGCTTGCTTCCCTAATAGATTAACAGCGATTACCTGTTTTCAATCGCCTACGCGAGCGCTGTCCATGCACTGATTGGAGCGTGCTCGAGGATTTCAAGATAAAGCTGCAGACAGAGAGAGTGTTGGGGAAGGCGAGAGACAATGCAGCATTTGAGGTTTTCCACCCTACATTCCCAGACTAGTTAGCGCTCCTTGCTGTTGAGTTACGTGTGTAACAATGTGAATAAAAAAAACAAGAATTCAGATTTTATGGTGACTAAGCATCCTGCTTAAAAATGCTAAAGGGGACATGACATGAGAAATCAAATTTGCTTTGATCTTCTGACATATATGTGGTCTTTGTACCATTAAAACATCCAGCAAGTTTTATAGCTTACAACTCATACTATAGCTTACAACTCAACTCGTACTCATTAAAAACAAAGCATTTATTTTGCAGGATATCGCAGGATCTGTGAAATCACACAGGCAAATACATTTGCACATACACTCACCTAAAGGATTATTAGGAACACCATACTAATACTGTGTTTGACCCCCTTTCGCCTTCAGAACTGCCTTAATTCTACGTGGCATTGATTCAACAAGGTGCTGAAAGCATTCTTTAGAAATGTTGGCCCATATTGATAGGATAGCATCTTGCAGTTGATGGAGATTTGTGGGATGCACATCCAGGGCACGAAGCTCCCGTTCCACCACATCCCAAAGATGCTCTATTTGGTTGAGATCTGGTGACTGTGGGGGCCATTTTAGTACAGTGAACTCATTGTCATTTTCAAGAAACCAATTTGAAATGATTCGAGCTTTGTGACATGGTGCATTATCCTGCTGGAAGTAGCCATCAGAGGATTGGTACATGGTGGTCATAAAGAGATGGACATGGTCAGAAACAATGCTCAGGTAGGCCGTGGCATTTAAACGATGCCCAATTGGCACTAAGGGGCCTAAAGTGTGCCAAGAAAACATCCCCCACACCATTACACCACCACCACCAGCCTGCACAGTGGTAACAAGGCATGATGGATCCATGTTCTCATTCTGTTTTCGCCAAATTCTGACTCTACCATCTGAATGTCTCAACAGAAATCGAGACTCATCAGACCAGGCAACATTTTTCCAGTCTTCAACTGTCCAATTTTGGTGAGCTCGTGCAAATTGTAGCCTCTTTTTCCTATTTGTAGTGGAGATGAGTGGTACCCGGTGGGGTCTTCTGCTGTTGTAGCCCATCCGCCTCAAGGTTGTGCGTGTTGTGGCTTAACAAATGCTTTGATGCATACCTCGGTTGTAACGAGTGGTTATTTCAGTCAAAGTTGCTCTTCTATCAGCTTGAATCAGTCGGCCCATTCTCCTCTGACCTCTAGCATCAACAAGGCATTTTCCTACAATGGATGCGAGCGTCTCGTCGCATCAAAAGCAAATAGAACCCATTATAATAACTGATGCTGTCTACACTGGATACAGTATACAGATGTGCGTTCAATTTCTGACATACTCCACGTGCTTGAGTCTGTCGACAACAGGACAAATGGAAGAGTGAATGAACGTTTGCTTTGACGCATCCAGTTTAAACAGCTTGTTTGCATCTTTATACAGACTTAAGAAGAATTCCAGTATTGGAAACAAGTGGATTATTTTAATGGCGTCCCGGATCACGTTGAAGGATTATATGTTTGTTCGGAACATTTTGTTTTGTAAATGAGGCACAGTGTAATGGAGAGCTTGCAAAGAAATATTTGTTGAAAGACAAAGCAGCCAACTGTATTGAATCTGACAGCAGCTGCATCACAAACTGTAAGTAAATGATTTCATAATGCCTTGTTCGTAAATGAGTTTCATATGGATAGTGTTTTAAAAACACTTACTCGCATGCAATAGCGAGTGGGCATTGATACGGTTTCCTATGCAATGACGTTAGCCAATCATAACAGTGGCCGTTTACTGATGAGCCTCAAAGAAGCCGCCCTTTAAAGGAGAACTCCGGTCAATTTTAACATTGAGCTCATTTTTTTGTACTTTTGGAGTGCTGTCAATACAGAGAACAACGACAAAAATCAGTGTTGCCTACACCGAGTTATTCTATTTTTAAAATTTGCACCCTGTTGACTTCAATGGGGCTGCTTTTAGCCTCTTAACATCCTTGATGTGTCATTACAAGTGCACAGAAAATGTGAGTGATTCCTTCTGAGTGAACACGAGTGAGTCTGACTGCAGTAGATGTGAAAGAAATGTATAAAAATGATGTTATTTAAGCCAGCGCAAATACCTTTGTTTACATCCTGTTTTTCGGTTGAAGTCCAAAGTAGTCGATTGCAGAGTTCACACGCATAGGTTTAATACCTATGATCACGCGCGTGAACTCGGCAATCGACTACTTTGGACTTCAACCGAAAAACAGGATGTAAACAGGTATTTGCGCTGGCTTAAATAACATCATTTTTATACATATCTTTCACATCTACTGCAGTCAGACTCACTCGTGTTCACTCAGAAGGAATCACTCACATTTTCTGTGCACTTGTAATGACACATCAAGGATGTTAAGAGGCTAAAAGCAGGTTTAGTACTTGCCCCATTGAAGTCAACAGGGTGCAAATTTTAAAAATAGAATAACTCGGTGTAGGCAACACCGATTTTTGTCGTTGTTCTCTGTATTGACAGCACTCCAAAAGTACAAAAAAATGAGCTCAATGTTAAAATTGACCGGAGTTCTCCTTTAAGAACGGATCATTTCAGACAGAGATAATTATTGAAAATAATCATTTTTACACAGAAATATATTATACTTGTATACTCAAAGTCTTCCTCTCAGGCCTTTTGAGAGAGTAACTGAGTGGAGAGTTCTTGACATGTTCTGCCTAGCAGCTGAAATCCACTAACATCCTGGCACTGCCTGATACATTCCTCACAGCCCAACACTGATAAGACTAAAGACAAAACATCAGATGTAGTTGTAACCAGTGTTGGGGAAACTACTGTGAATCTTGTCAAGCTACAAGCTGCTAACAAAACCTTTGGTGCTTGACCCCTAACTAATCAGTTTTTGATATACATCTTAAAGCAACTGCACTTAAGAAATTAAGATGATCTACACTACCATTCAAAAGTTTGCGGTCATTTAAAATGTTTATGCTTTTGAAGGAAGTCTCTTATGCTCACCAAGGCTGCATTTATAAATCAAAAATACAGTAATATGGTGAAATATTATAATAAAATAACTCTTTTCTATTTTAATATATATTTTTAAAAGTATTCCTGTAATGGCAAAGCTGAATTTTTAGCATCATTACTCCAGTCTTCAGTGTCACATGTGCTGCAGTGTAACTGTCACTTTTTAATACATTTTGCTGAAAAGTAAATTCATTTATTTATAAAATAAGTACCTTACTGACCCCAAACTTTACAAATTTGCATGTCTTTTCCATGATTTAAGTTTAGATTTCAGTCATTTTAATGACCTTTCCAGGCCTGGAAAGAATCAATGATTTAAAAATATTCCTTGATATTCCCAGTTTTTCCATGAAAAAAAGAGAACAATGGAACTAACAACACTAACAATTTCATGGTGGACCAAGCCAATAACATAGTGATAAACAGCATAATTTAGCAAATAGTTCACTATCATGAAGAAACATGAATCAGTGAATAATTTTTATAGAATCAGTTCATTTCCCATTAAACCAATTCGTTAGAATGAAAATACAATGTGACAATAACCAGCAATGTCATGTTTTTTGTCTCTACTTAGAAAAAGATGATTATTACTGGAAAAGCTTCATTACATTTTCCAACAGTATAATAGTAGTTCAGCTGTTTTCAAAATAGTTAATTAAGTCTTTAACTGCTTGTAACAAACACAGTCTGTTTTCTAAAATCTTGGTTATCAAAGCACATCAGGTTGTTGTTTTGTGATTCATTTCCTGAAGGTATAATCCACTTTTTTGTGGCTATGTTGAGACAGTGATATACTGGAATACTGATTCATCAAGTTGTGCTGAACTTCTCAACCCTTGTTGAGTTCTGTTTAGGGTTCAGATTGCTGAACATTTATAGCAGACATGATGAATGCCTGTCTCTGTTCCTCCCCTGACCTGACTAATTCCACCATTCGGGGGCTCACAAATAGAAGTGGAAAGGGTGAGAGAATTGAACCAGCTCATGTCCATACTTTTATAAAGAGATCACTGCAAAGAGAGATGCATAACACTCAAACACTTGTGTATCCAGGCACACAGACTAACCTTTCTGCAGCGAGGGTTTGGGCAACTGAACAGAGAAATGCCTTTATCCAAAAGTGCTGGGAAGTTACAAAACGGACACCTTAAAAAGAAAAAGTGAGCAAAATAACGTTGTCAGGAATTAAAACAATGAATCATTTAAATCTGAAGTATGTAATTTTTTCTCTGTTTTGAATTGCTTTTTCTCAGTCAAAGCTATCACATGGCTGTCTAATTCCCCGCCCCCCCCGAAAATACAGAGCACAAGTTGTATACTATGGACTACTTTTCTGTCCTTTTTGGAGCCTGACAGCTTTAATTACGATTCACTTTCCTTGTGTGAAAATGAGAAGCCTGGACATTCTACAAAACATCTCCTTTTGTCTTTCACGAATAAAGAAAAGTCATACAGATTTCGATCAACATGAGAATAAGTGAAGTGTTTAACTCACCTGACCAGTTCGTCAGCACAGGTGGCTGCTATGGCCTCCTCAGCCTGTCGCTCGTAATATTTGCACAGAATGTTTTCAGGTAAAACTTTCTCCAGCTCACTGGAAGGGAAGGAACAGGTGCAGTTCCCATCCATACAGCTCAACTCCGACTGCAAACAAACACGAAGAACCATTTTTAATTTATGCATAGCCAAAATACCAAAATACACTAACTGTAAACTGTTCAGTGAGTGTTTGTGAAGGCAACATATATACACTGAAACTACATACCTTTCCGTTCAAATGTTTGGGGTCAGTAAGAGTTTTTTTTTTTTTCATATTTGATCAACTAGATGCATCATTGCTAAAAACAACACTTATAATGCTTTAAGTCGATTAAAAGTAAAGAAAAGACATTTATATTGTTACAAAAAAATGCTGTTCTTTTGAACTTCTTTTGAATTCATCAAAAATCCTGAAAAAGATTGGTATTACAGTTTTCACAAAAATATTGAGCAGCACAACAGTTTTCAACATTGGTACTAATAAGAAATGTTTCTTGAGCAGCAAATCAGCTTATTAAAATGATTTCTGACAAATCAGACTCAAGCCTGGGGTAATGATGCTGAAGATTCATTCTTTAATTTTACAGTATGTTGATCAAATAAACACTGCCTTGGTAAGCATAAGAGACTTGGTTAATTCAAAAACAAAAACAAAATTACTGACCCCAAACTTTTGAATGCTAGTGTGTCTAAAAACACACTGTATGAATTTAATTCCATTAGACATAAAATATCAAACTCTGCAAACAAATTATACTAGAACTTGTTTATGATTATGAAAATGAAAGAAAGATGGGAGAAAAACTGGGAAGAACCTAAAAAGCACAAGGCAAAGTGAAACCAAAATACAGGGGATTTTTAAAAAACATAAGAACAATACTGTGCACAATGCCTGAAAACATCATGACATCATAATGTTTGTGACCGCATTTGCCTTTTCCAGTAACTCAATTCAAATGAAACAAAGGTAACCTCAGAGACAGAATGTCCGAACTATCCAGCCACAGATGACTTACCCGTCCTGAGCCGAACACTGCCTCCTGGGCGTACTTTACCAGGCATTCCTTGCAGAATAGATGGCCATCCGTGCACTGGGTCATCTCCTCAAAGGCAAACTCCCCACAACAGCAGCCACATTCAATCAACTGCCCGTCCTGAGGGCACAGGTCAAAAGTGTCACACACTCTCAAATCACAAACTTCAGGATTATAATCTAAAACACATTACCAGGCTGAACGAGGTCACTCTAATCTGATTTTAGAGCTGGACTGGAACTGTCTGTTTTATACAATATTTTCCAACAATCAAACCATTGAAAAGGATAACAATATGTAATGTTGCTGTTTGAGCATGAAAAAGGTCAGTAACAAAGCACACAGTCACTCCAAAGGGAGTTATTTTCTAAATGAGTAAGCACTGTTTCTGAACTCCCTCAAACGCCTCGATTGTAGTCTTGAGTTTACTACCGGGGAATGTACTAGGGGTGTAACGGTACACAGAAGTCACGGTTCGGTACGTAAGCTCGGAAATAGGAAAAATGGTCACACTTTAGTTTAGGGTCCAATTCTCACTATTAACTAAGACTTTTGCCTCAATAAACCTCTAATTACTACATATTAGTTAGTAAGGTTGTTAGGTATTGGGTAGGAATATTCTAGAATAAGGTCATGCAGAATAAGGCATTAATATGTGCTTTATAAGTACTAATAAACAGCCAATATCCTAGTAATTAGCATGCTAATAAACAACAAATAATAAGCTTATAAACAGAATTGGACCCTAAACTAAAGTGTTACAGGAAAAAGCAACAAATCCACAATACTAAGTTACTTTTATATTATTTTGAACAGACGGTAGTGCAAATTACAGTTTGTTCCACCAACCAGTCCCACTGAGGTGGTTGGTATAGTACAACCTACCTCAGTGTATTAAGCACTAAGCAGTAAACAGAATGCACTCTTGCATAGGTCATATTTTTGCAGGGCTGATATAAAACAAAAGGTATTTGGTCACAACCAGCTACAAACCTGTGTTATATTTTATTATCTTATTTATACACATAAATAGGATAAAAAAAAAAAAAAAAAAAAAGGTTTGCTCCACTTAAACTATATTTAAACATTCAAAGCTTAAGCCCAACCCTCCTATACTTAATTTTCTGCATTCCTTTTAAAGTATACTCATGAGTGCAAAAAGACGCATTAGACGCTTCCGCACTATCTAGAGGACGCTCAAGTCAGGGCAAATTCCAATCAGAAGTGATCATCCCTATGCCCTACTCACTCCGAAGAGCAGAGCCCTTGAAGTGGGGGCTTTGGAGGGAGCAGGGGCACTTGTGTGTAATAATGAAGCCATTTGAAACGCACTTGGCAAAGGGAGCAATGAAAGACCACGTAATTTCCTAATTTGCTGCACGTTGAATGTCACCACGACAAGGCTAGACAGCAACAACAGGAATATCTTATTATTGATATATGATATATACAAATAAATGAAGTAAAAATGTTGTGTGTGTGTTGTGTTCCCGATCTGTTCTTAACTTTATAAGTTCAGCATTAAACGTTTATTCTGATCTTTTTCCTGTTGTGATGGTTAGCAAACAGCGTTGCATTACCGCACACGCCCCCTTCTGGACTGGAGTGTGGATCGCATGTGACTGACTGCATGCGTCATCTGACTGTATGCACTGAGCCGTGGCATCCATACCGTGATGAATACATGTCTGTTATATCCCTAGAATCCCTGTGACGAGCTTCATAGAGACAGGAACTAAACGGATCGTTTAGCTCCAAACCTATTCTAGTAGAGCCCAAAAACAAAATCAAGACTTTGTAAAAGGGCATAATGTGGCCTCTTTCAGTTGTAATTAGTTTCTTATAATGTGGTTTGACGTCATTACAAGAGCATCAAGAGTGTGTAAACAACTGGCTCTTCACACCCACCTTTTGATACTGCTCCTCGTTCACTTGCAAAGCCAAAAGAAAATCTTCGTGCTGAAAACGGGAAAAAAGCCCTGGTAATTATTTGAACAATTAACAGCCTGTCAGCACAATTCCACTCAACCCTGCTTCTTTAGGTTGTTTCAAGAGGAACCATCAGAAGTAAATTGAAGAAGTGTGCCGTGTGAAGTACCTCAGCCATTTCCTTGGCTTTCTGCTCATAGAACTGCAGCTCTTTCACAAGAGACGGCTCCAGTGTTGTCTCGTTACCGCGGCTCCATCTGCGATTCTTCTCCAAAAAGTACATCTTTCTTTCCAGTTTAAAAGAACCTGTGATGAATGAGACAAAATTAGTATTTCACCTTTTACCTGGTTCAGCTTTGCAGTAGGACAAAAATATATGTAGTCACCCTGCTCAAACTTGAAGTCTATGAAGATGCGTTCATTTGGCTCTCTCCTTCTTTTCTTCTTCCCTGAGGGATCAGTAGAGTTTTCTTGCCACTTCTTGAGGGCTTCGAATAAGGCCTTCAAGAGATACCAGAGATATTAATGCCATACAAATGAATAACAATACAGCAAAACAATATGGGTTTTTCTATGGCTGATGCAAATGCCAATATCTTAAGACAGCTGGCCAATGACCAATACAATAGTGTTAAATTTCATTACATTTTTATGATAGCAAATGACATTTCGCAGGTGAAAGAAAGCAGGACTTGATGTGACAAAATACGATGAAAGATAAATAAACATCCAAAGCTATTCTGCCAACTAGCAAATGAACCAACTGCTTTTCAAACCACCTCTTTTTTAATGGATCATTATATAGTGTGATACAAAACTGGCTGAGAGGACAGCGTCAATATGAGCGCTTCTTCCATCAGTTTTGCTCTGTAGCTATTTTATGAATCTACCGAACCAAGAGGCTTGATATTATTCGGCACTGTGAATTTGTGTCAAGTTTACCAAACTTGAATCTGATGCAAAATTCACACAGGGAAATTTCTTTGGCAGTGAAGTCCACCAGGCGAAATTCTTCACCATGCAGATTACCATGAAAATACTGGATTTCACTCACAAAATGTTGCCAAGCAACAGTAAATGTGAGTGTGACCACAACTTTACACAAAATGGTTGAACTTAAATCAATATTAAGTATAGTAACTACACCTGACATCAGCAAGCTTCATCAATACTTATTGACACTGAATGATGTTGAATGTAAACCTCCTGACATAAAGAGTGACTACAGAGTTCGTAGAAGAATTCTAGTAGGTATGAATAAGCACCTTTCGTGTGATTGCATAGTGCCCTTTGAGGCAATTCAGGGCCCATTTGATATCCTGACAGCTCAACATTCTGAAGTCACCCATCAGCATGTCTGCAGCCTGAATGACAATCTCTGGGCCAACAGTCTTTAGTTTGAAATAATCAAAATAATTTTCACTTTCCTGTATGACAAAGAAAAAGTTATACCAGATTAGTTACAATTTTTTTTTACATGTAATAAATTCATAGTAGCAGCACCCAATATATCTATGACTAAATAAATATGGATATCTGATAAAAAAATAAAGTGCGAACCTGCGTCTCAGAATCATTTGTCTCGAGGAGAACACTGCTTTGTGTCAAAACTGAGTTTGCTTTCTTCGGATAATCAGGGTTTTCCAACAATATATTGCATATTCTGTGTTAAAGAAGCCAAACGATGTCTCACAAACATCACATGTGAACAAAGTACGTCTGAGCAAGAAATGAGAAGATAAAAGGCATGTGCTTACACATTTAAATCTTTCAGGTCACCTCTCTCTATCAGTTCTGCTACATATGCGTCCTGCACATCAGGGAAAAGGTCCATCTGAAAATTTGCGTGAAAACAAACCCCACCTTTAATGCAGGACATGAACAGTCGAATACTATAACGTGAGGTGCTAATCAGAAGACTCACCACCCCCTTCACCAGGATATCGAGGGACGTCCGGTCAGGGGCCTGCTGTATGAGGGGTTCTCTGGGTGCTGACGGCCCAGGCCTCTCGTTGTCAGCCGGTCCGGGGAAACGTGCAGGAGAGAGAGGGGCCGCCGGCTGCTCATTTTGTCTGACCTCTACAAGCACAGTGTCCTGTGGCGTCCGAGGCCTTATTGTGGGCTTTTCAGTTCTCGGCCAAACAACCACTTCAATTTTGCGGGGCAAGTCTGACTGACCTGATACAGTGGTGGGTGGAGCTGAAAAAACAGAATTGGCCTGATTCGCTGAGTGTGCACTAGCTGAAGGGTCCTTATGAATGGGCAGTGAGTCCTTAACAGGCAATGAAGGTCTGTGCAAGGCATTTTCTCTAGACGTCGAGGGTACAGCATTCTGGTCCGTGGTTAAGACACCTATGGCTTGGTTTCCTAATGCAGGATGTGCGACGACTACAGAAGGATGAGGAACGCTGGTAGGATGTCTGTTGGACCCAGATGCCTGGCCTGGGAAGGTGCTCGCACTCCATTTGGCTGCAGGTCGGATCAGCTCACGTTGAGGTGAGGGCTGTGGCTGCCAGACGGAAAGAGAATGTATATGATTAATATTTGAACAGGAACCGCTCATCAAATTATATTGCAGTACTTGCACATACATTTTCTAGAAATTTAAGCACTGAACAAAAAGATAATTTCTCATTCTCTTAGGCTACTTTAACTTTTCTTTTTTTTATGGGAAAAATCAAACAAAAACAAAAAGTGCAGTGGTCCAAAAAAAGTATTTGGATATTTAAGGCTCACTTAAAAAACAGACTGTAGACTTGCCTAGATATTATGGAATTTTAAATTTTCATATTCAGTACAGTATGCACATTCAAACTGGTTATACAGGTATTATGTCTTATTACCTTCACATATTTGCCTACACATAATAGGCAGTTTGATGCTACACTTTGATTTTTTTTTTTTTTTAAATTAACTAAAAATTAATGAATCTGAAAAGTAAAGGAAATTACATTATTAATTTGCACACTTAGAGGATTAGTTTTACCAAAAATTAATGAAAATTGTAGTGGAGTGTCAAAGTTCCTATGTGGATCAAGGAACTGCCCATTTGTCCTCAACTTGGGTCCTTCAGAGAAATGAATGGGACTGTGCGCGATCTAAAAAAATTATGTAGAAAAATATAATTCGCACTGTTGCTGTTTTTCCTTATTTTACTCTCAATATCAAGTGGTAGCTTCAGATGAAGAACATTTTCACTGATAAGCAGGCATTATATTGCTTCTTACCATGGCATGTTGAATGTGCTTCTTGTGTATAAAAACTACAGAAAAAACATTCATAATGTTTCCATCTTCAAATCCATATAAATTGCATACCAGTATCATCTATTATACATGGCAAGTCTATTAGACAGCTCTTTGAATCACTTGACTAGTCGACTGTTGACATTCTGCATTTTAATATTTTTATATAATGATAGCTTTACTGGTTTAATTTCACTCAAAGCACTCTGCGGTCTCTGTCTCCTCACATAACCAAATAATTCCAATTCAAATAAATGTATTTATTTATTTAAAGACACTTTTATCCAAAGCAGCATACAAATGAGAAGCAATTTATAATTTGATCATTTATTTACTGATTTGGAATGTAACCAACCATGTAATAAGCAGGATAACATCCAGTCATCCAGTCAATATTGCAAAATAAACCCCTTTGGCTTTGCTTCAGGGTTATGATGATCACCTTAACATTTTACGTTACTATATTTTACATGAATATTTTTAGGAATTAAGAGACTGACCACCATTTAGAGCAAGTGCTGTAGAATCAGGTTGATGCACAAACCATTATTTCTATAGAACAAAAACTAAAACGAAAAAGCAAAAACAACTTTGCAAAGTATCAAAGCCACATGCAGATGCAATCTTTACTCATGTCTTTTTCAATAAATCACAGTTCTGAATGACTATCAATTTTTTCATATAACCCATTTGACATAAAAATCATAACACCAGGTCCCTGCGGACTCCCACCACTAGTAGGCTATATGTTCACACTCGTGAATTCAACAGATATGCTGTGCTAAGTGAGCAGGGAGCCTGTGAATTGGAACGCAGCTAGAGTTACCTCTAAGATGCTCAATTCCTCCTCCTCTTCGTCATCCTTGACCACAACAGGGGCATTTGGTACGAATCTGACAGGTTCATCATCAGAATCCGACGATGAGGATATGGTTATGTAGGATGTCTTCGTCCTAACTTTCTTAGCTGACAAAAATAAATAAACATGACACAAAAAAAAGGGTTCAGGACATACAGAATGCCACTCTTCCTTATAATAAAGCCTTAGTGTTAGTACCTCGACTGCGATGGGTGTTGAAACTAGCCAGGTGGATGACATCATCATCACTGGACCCGTCAGCCATGATAAGACACACAGACTCCCTGAGTCGTCCACCTTCTCTCTCTCACACAAACACCCATGCACACACACAGGAACCTGAAATGAGACACGCATAATCCCACATTAATTACTTCACATGGTGCATTCATCACAGTTTTGATCTAAACACAGACGTAGTTGCTTAAAGGCAGCATGAAACAGCAGTTGCGATAGTCTTTTCTTCCCTATTATGACGGATATTTGAGTGAAATGGCTTTTAAAAAAAAGTAAGTTTCATGAGTGACAAGTTGCCCCGCTCTCGCGCCTGTAAACACGTCATCAGAGGAATTTTGTCGCTGCAAGGGGGAGGGGAAGTCATTTTGATTGAAGATTAGGGCATGAATTAATAAAGAAAAAAAATCGCACGGATAAATCCTTTTTTAATAAATACTGCAATCCATTTTGATTTCATGCTGACTTTAATGATGCACTAGATCGGATAGGCTACGTCTGTGAGGCTGCGCGTGCACATAAGATCTCATGTAGTTTCCAAACATTTTTAAAGTGGCCTAGAATGACAGATTCACACATCAACATTATATTCATGACCATTATTTAGCTTGAGTTCACGTACAAGACAACCAGTTGAAAGTAAAAGAGTTAATGTCCTTGAGAAATAACGTTTATATATTTTAAATGCGTGCTGTCACGGTGTAACTGTTATGTCTGTGTGCAGACATTTATATGTGTTTCTGTTTGGTTTATCCATGATGTTTCAGCTGAAACGCGCCTGTGACACCCAAACGTGCTGTCTAAGTAGTCAGCTTACAAAAAGGTTTTAAAACACAGCCTGTTAATTCCAATAGCTTGTCCACAACAGACTAGCTGATCTCACATAGCAGTGCTGAAAAACACTGTTGATGGTATAAATGTGATCGTTCGGTTTCCTTTCTCTTTAAAACACGTTGACATTGTTAAATAAGTGATATATACAGCAGGACAAAAGAAACAAACAAATCTGTACTCGCTAAAGTCCCTAGCCAGGCTCCGCTAGCTGTTTGGCGTTAACCCTCCGCGCCAGCTGACATCACTTAAACAAGACATATTTTCATTATTAGCCGGGTATTTCATCCCAACTTAATGGCGAAGGTAAACAAGCTCTAATAAGACTACAACACTCGAAGACTGTTTCATGAATTGCACGTACCTCTCAGTCACAATTTCCAGCACATCGAAAGCGTTTGATCGCCGGATATCGAAACAAACGGCCAAAACAAGCCAGAGTGTGACGTCGGACGCAGACGCGTCGTGCTGTAGGCGGAGGATCATGGGAGTTGTAGTTCTCCTCCGTTGTCTGTTGTTAGTTTCCGTATGTCCTCGAGAGGTCTCTGTTTTCCTTAATACAAAGTGTTTGTACCTTGTACCATTCACTGTGTCGCTAATATCAAAACCTTGATGTTATTTTTCAAAACTCTTGACATAAACCTCCGACCAACCAATCGATTACCACAGTGTAGCCTAGTACATTTTTCAATTGGTAATTGGATACAATTTCATTTAAACCTTTAAAGATATGAACACACAATGCAAAGTTTTGAATATTGGACAGCCTGAGTTACAAGTGAAGACCGTTTTGAGTTTTGTATGCAGTTTGCAAATGACTGAACAGATCACCTCAGTGAAATGACGTGCATATTTCTGTGTCCAAGTGCATTATTTTCTTTTAAAATAATAAGTTCATTACATATATCATTTTATTCTGTATAACCTATTTACTTTGAATTCATTTTAGTACATTTAAAGGGATAGTTCACTTTGAAATTAAATTTTGGTATGTTTTAGCTTACCTCAAGGGCATCCAAGATGTAGGTGTCTTTTTTTCCGCAGTAGTTTCAATTTGGATATTTTTTGGTCAAACCGTTCTTGTCTGTCAGTCATTTATATATATATATACACTAGATGTCGCCTTAAAGACATATTCGTTCCAATGAACTGCCATAGACAAGGCGACATCTAGTGTATCTATGCACCAGTCTGTGTACACGTCACACACCAGGATGCGCGCGCGCCCTCAGATCACTTGGACGTGGCTGTGTATAAGAGGTAAAAACTATATAAATACTGTTCGTTTTCTCACACAAACCGCTCGTTTCGTGTCTTAGGCCATCAATGTGTACTTACGAAGGGGAATTGTTTAATTTGGACGATGGGGAATTGTTTTAATTTGTGCTTGCTCTTTGAGACAGTGACCACAGACCTGCATTAAATGACTGACAGACAAGAACGGTTTGACCTAAAAATATCAAAATTTAAACTACTGCGGAACAAAAGACACCTACATCTTGGATGCCCTTGAGGTAAGCTAAAACATACCAAAATTTTATTTCAAAGTGAACTATCCCTTTAAATAATACGTATTATTTTATGTTTTGTTATAAACCCCCAAAGTGTCAGGTGGTGCAACTGTCCGAACAAATGAACAGACTAAATAATTAAAAACGAAATACCATTTTAGGCTTGAAACCTTTCATATAAACAAATTTTATACATATAAGTAGTTTTAAAGTTGTTGATATCATTGAAAACAGCAATTTGTATATTCTCACAGTGGCACAACTGCAAACATGGCTCTTTTATTATGAATTGACAAGGTATAGTAAACCTAATGTATCGTCCAGAGGACCCCAACTGATCATTGTGGCAGAATGAAAAGGTTTGTAGATCTCTCTCAAATACTGGTAACTGCTGATTTCAAGTATGGGTAGGTTGGTACCACTTATATAATTGATATATATAATCTCTATATAGATCAGTGGTGTGTACACTTTCCATTTCAGGTGGTACAACAGTATACAACTGGTTGAACCGCCTGACATAAAAAACAGTAAAAAAAAAAAGAAAGAATGTAAAGTAGGCTACACTTTGAAATGTTATTTAACAAATGAAACTTATTTAAACATATTGTTCATTACTCAAACATATGCATTACATCCGTTTTTAAAAACACCTTTTTTGAAGCTTTATTTCTAGGTAGATAGATAGATTTCATGGTGACTTTAAAGAGGCACATTTATACACATTTATGCCCCATATCTTAATGTAATGACCAAAAATTTAGCATTAAATGTGTCCAAAGACTAAGAAAACAATTACATATCAGCCTCTCCAACAAAGTAAGTCTTTATTCTGAGTGGCACAGATCCAAGACAAATAAAGTGACCATCCTAGCTTCATTTTGTGAAAGTGGAAAATATGCTGGCCCTGGGAGAGATGAACAGTGGCCAATTATGCTCAGACTCCCTTAGGATGCAACAGGCTCTGCGGCAAAAGGTGATGATTGAAATGATGAAGACATTTCAAAGTAGGTCAGTGTAAGTTGAAAAGCATGCATCCGAGGGCCATGACTGGCGTCATATGGAAGAATGAACTTGAAATCTAAACATGGGATCTTACCAATATAAACTGCCACCACAGTCGTTGCTTCTCTAACTCAAAGAGAGGAATGTAGCACCTGTGGGCTTCAACTCTGTGCCATACTCCAAAAGCTTTGTATCCTCATTAAAAAACATCTTTTTGTTCCAGAATGAATGGTTCATTGGCAAATGACTACACAAACATATCAGCTATTCATAAAAGTCAGAAAAAAAAAATTCGCATAAAAGGTGGTTTCACCCAGTCAGTCGTCAGTCAAATTCAGGCATTAACAGCTTCGTAAGGAAAATCTATTGAAATGTCAATCAATGAAATCAGAACCCTGCAATTATGACTGCCAAGCCACTAAAAACCGTAGCCAACAGATCTATTCACTTGCAGATGGGATCTCCTGAATCAGACTTTCATCAATATAAGAAATAGAAAAGATCTGCTCGCTTCGAGAGGTTTTCTGTCCAAAACGTAGTTTTAAGAATCATAATGTTTTTGCCTTGCAATGATTCAAATGGTTAATCTGTTGGTTTGTTAAGATAACAGATATAGGTCTGTGGCTAATTAAAGTGATAATGGTAAATTATTATATGGGATTGCAAAACCCATATATTTACAAAATAATCTACTTTTTGGAACCCACAAAAAAGTAGATTATTAAATCACCATAAATGCATAAAAAGAAAACCATAATTTTATAGCTTTATTTTTCTTTATTTGTTTTATAGGCCTATTGTGAAAATCCATATGATATTGGATTTTAAAATATTGTAAAATGCAACTCCAAACGGATATACAATTTCCTTTATCTTTTTATTTATTATTTTAATGTTGCTCAGTATTAAAAAATCGCATGACTCTTCATGAGAGATGAATATTATTAGATTATTTATTACATTTACAGATGTCTCTCTCTCATTGTATGATTTTTTTCGTGCTTTTTTAATATCTTTTTGTGAAAATGTTTCATAGAATACAAGTTTTTTTTTAGTTTTTTTTTACTTTTGGTGTTAGTTTGACTTTTTGTGGCTGCTCCACATAAGCTAAAATATTTATGTGGGAAAAATATTGCTTGGTATGAGATATACAAATGTTTACTGAAGCACAGCCTCCCTGAATAGTAGCCATGTCATTGCACAACTGAAGGAGAGTCGAGAAGAAGTCCAAAAAGCATTGACTATACCAGGATATCAGTAGCCAAATATATGGTTTCAATTCTTCAACATAAGAACAGCCAGTACAATATCTAGATAGAATAAGCGTTTGGATTCAATACCACTTGACCGTTTAGAGAGTTCAAAAATGATTTGGACCATGAGAGTCCAAAAGAACTACTGGATGCTTAACAATGTACTAACCTGTTTATGGAAAACAGCCTGAAGTGACTCATTTGTTTATTGGTGGTGTAAACCTGTATGAGCTGCTGAAAGTGATTTCACAGCTCACTGCTCAGCACTTAAGAAAAGTTTACTCAGGCCATGAATACAATACCTCATTCACTGCTATGGAAATTCTTGACCGTGCTTTAAGTTTATTTCCACAAAACAGGAGAAGAATAAAATTAAGAGGAAACATACAAATAATAAAATCAAGCTAAAAAGTCTTTCATGCATTATTTTTGACAATTTAGTAAAACAGAACACAAAAAGCCTATATAAGGATGTGATGCATTGATAATATTCCAGTTATTGTCACTTATGGTAAGACTATAGTCTATGCAATATGTGGACATTTTTCCAGGTCTGGTCACATATATGAGCATTTCAAGCACATAATCTGCTTTCTCTTTTATCAATAGCATGCAACTGAAAAAGAAAAAGAAAATCACATCTGACAAAAGTATTTAAATTACAATATAAAGTACTCAAGTACAAAATATTTAATGTGTAAACTAGCCTTTTTATATAACAAAGCACATTCAAATACAAATTATATTGAAGGTCATGTGGGATTTTAAATAATCAGAAACCGAATATCAAGCTTAACATACTATTGCACATTAACCTCTTTCTTGATTGCACACATTTTCCACATAATAATCTAACAAAGAATCACCCTGTGTATATTTATGGTCCTTTAGTTCAGAACAAGTCACCATTTTACTAATATCTATTTGGTCAGTGATCTATAGATGCATAAAAAGAAATAGTGCAAAATGTTAACATTCATATTTAGGATCAAATTAATCTGTACAGAAAATATACAATTCTTTTTCTTCTTCTTGTTTTTTTTTTTTTTTTTTTTACAATTTGAGACAACCTAAAAGTAACATGTTCCCAAATGGTTAATTTCAGGTTTTATTTTTACAACCATAAAATAACTCTTACAGAACGTTCCCTCATAATTATTTTAGAACAAAAAGCCATTCTACATCTGTAAATTATGCATTCTAACTAAAAAGCAAAATTTAAAAATGCAGGTTTAGGGATTTTGGGGGTGCTGGGTTTAAAATTGTATGTTCTGAGAATGTTCTGGGAACCAAAAACTAACATTACCAGAACGTTCTGAGAACCAACTAATGTTATTTGGGACAGGGCTATAGCATGGCGGTCTATTTCTCTGCACCCAATACTGTCTTTTTTTCTTTTTTTTTTAAAAGATAAGAATAATTGATATTGATGCTATTTTTGTTAGTAGATTCAAACGTACATTATACAAAACATTGTATTTTGCTGTAATCTGTGGTGGATGTTTGCCTGATTGGTTATGTAAATAAAAGAAGGGGAAAATGGGTGACCCCTAAAACCCTTCCTTTCACCACACTAGCTATACAACACTTTAAAAAAATGAATAACCAACATGATAACTTCCAATTTTAATCAATTATCCAACTGCCATGTTTAAGAAATATTCTAATAGCATCCAGAATGCCATTAGGGTGCCTATTAGTTAAGTATTAGAGAACTGTTGACTTCCAGAAGACACAGACCTTTGAGATGACAGTCTGAACCTTTAACTCTTTAACTCTTTGCTGTTTTTTTGTCTATCCCTCACATATTCCTGATAATTCCTCGTTAATAAAGTGTACAAGAAAGGGTTGATACAACTGTTACTGTACGCCAAACAGGTCACAACAAAGTTAATGTACACCACCGTGCTGCTCGAGAGCCTCCCGTGCGCGTTATAATAGATACTGAGCAACTGCCACAACCAGAAGGGTAAGAAACACGCCCAATAGGTCAGAACTATACCGAAGATCATGTATAACACCTTTTGCTTAGGACACTTCTTCATTCCTCTGGATGGGAATACAGAGGTTTGCGACAGCCAGTAGGTCCGGGCTAACTTTAGATAGAGATAACCGATGATCAATCCAGGAGCCAAGATGCAGGTGTTGAACAGAACGGTCAGATACACCCTGTACGCGGTCATCTGCCAGGTCGGGTGGCACATGCGCTTCTCTACTCCATTGTGCACGTCTCTCTTGAGGTCAATCATGATCATTGTCGGTAGAGCCAGGATGAAGGAAAAGAGCCACACCAGGCAGGTGACCGCGCTCCTGTAGCGCCGGGACCGGCCGAAGGTGTCTAGCGGGTTCACGACGGCCAGATAGCGCTCCGTGCACATGGTGGTCAAGATGAAGATGCTCGCGTGCATGGTGACGAAATCCAGGCTGAACAGAACGCGGCACCCAATGTCGCCAAAGTACCAGTCCTTCGCAAAATATGTCCAAACCACGAACGGGATGGTGGAGAGGTACAGCAGATCCGCCAGAGCCAAGTTCACAATGTAGACATACATCGATCCAGTTACGCGCGCAGAGGTGTTCACAATGACCAGAGTGTAAACGTTTCCAACCACTCCAACCAAACACATTATGGTCAAAACTGTGCCGAGTATGGATGTAATAAGCATATCGTAAGAGGACGCGGGCGCGTGCTCGTCGGGTCCTGCTATTGTTGGTGATATGTTGGTAAAAGCAGCAGAGATGTTCTCCTGATTCCTCACACCAAGTGCATCATCTGATTCCATTTCAAAAAAGCTTCACTTCATTTCTGGTGAATTAAGTACATTTTAACTGTTTGAGGAGCATTGCAATGAAAAAAAAATGGTCCCAGACTTCAGAGGTAATTGAAATTTTCATTATACAAAATATATTAATAGCTATATTAACTGTGTCCGCGTTCTCAGCATCTGCGCGCAAAACTTTTCAGGCTACAGGTCCAGCTGGTGTAATATTGTCATAGCTGCACGTGCATGGGTGGGATTAATGAGAATCACTCGGGTCTAGTCCGTAGTGCATCACCTATAGAGCAATAAAGGGTTCTAGACTAAGTGCGCAATGTGTTTGTTGTGAATATCAGCGACATGAAAGGAATTTGGCCTTTCTTAATAAAGGAAACAAAGAGAGTTACGAGAGAGTTTATGATCAAAATGACTAATTATTAAAATGATTCTTAATATTAGACCTAGTGCAATTCATATTTAAGTGGTTTTAAACTTGAATTTTGTTGAATTTAAAATATTATGTACTTTTTATCTTTTACACCACAGAAAGTCTTTTCATTAACTATTACCACAACATCTTTGTTTCTATATATTTAACCATGTAATTCAATCATATTTGTCATATTCAGTCGTATTTGTCTGAAATATGTAAGTGAAAGTGATTTTAAAAGTAGAAATATAAATATTGAGATAAAATGTAAAATAGCCTATTATTTTCAGTAACTGTGCAGACAAATACATGTATGGTGGGCTATGGATTTTGCAGCTCAAACCATATTTTAAACTTTCTCAAAATGTTGCCTACTGTATATTTGACAGCTAATGTAAAGACAGCACTGAGATTTGTGTTTACTAATATAACATTTATTGTAATGTATATTTACACATTTAGAAAGTCTAAAATGGCTTTACATATGGGAAATCTCGATACAAACATGTCAATTCAGATAATTATGTTTTCATTACAATAAAAGTTAGTAAATTGCTGGCTGAGAATATGGTTTGTGCTGGTCTAAACAATATCGTTTCAAAGCAGCTTCACAGAAAGTACATATGTCTAAATTACAACTTAGAGTGATCTGTTATCAGAGGTGACTGTGTCCAAGTAATGGATTTCAGACAAGTCTATAAGAACAGCAGAGTGAAACGAGCCAGTGTCAGCAGACAGAGAAAACCCATTGGCTTTGATTCTCACTGTCAATATAAGTGTATAAATAGCCTGGCACCATCTGTGTTGAGTGATTGCTGGATGAAGAAATGTCATTTCTGCACAATTATCAACTTTTCTGGAGCTCTGACCACCTGAATTATATCAGCAGGGAACAGACGGCTCATTACGTTGAAAATAAACTCTGGTGCCCTTTAAAAATGCAAGAAGTAGTATGAAACTTTATGTCCTTAAAAGACTCACTATTCTCACCATTCATTTACCTTGTTTTTCAGCTTATGCATTTTCAGTAAACGGTGTTTGGATGTTGAACGAAGAAACATCAGACATTTAATTGATAACACATCCACTGAAATAAATACATCCGTGAGGGGTTCAAAGACGCCTACACACATCATAAAAGCTCTGGATCTTTTCAAATACATACATATATATATATATATATAATAGGGAGACAATTATTTGCTCTCTGTGATGCCCTCAGCCAAAACACTGCAACCTTTTCACTGAGAAAAACAGTTTGAAAGAGCAGCAGAAAGGAACATCCCAAAGCCCTGGTCTTTGACATTATCCAGACCCGTAGCAGCGGCACACAGCTCATCTGCCATAAATATGACAGCTGCTAAAGCTCCAGGTACACAAAGCAGAGAGAGATCCAGACGTACATCAGTGACAATTCAGTGTAGGAATGCATCCCTGTCAGGTTACTTACAAAAGTCGCATTAATTTTCCTTATTGCCGGAGGAATTTATCATGGTGAAACTCCAGGTGCACAAAGCAGAGAGAGATCCAGATGTACATCAGTGGCAATTCAGTGTCTGAGAAGGAATGCACTACTGTAAGTGATCTGGAAAAGTACTAGAAAATACCAAAGAATTGAATACGAACTCGGTATGCAACACAATACAATATACTGTCAATTACAGTACAGCAATAAATGAATTAATTCAGCGTCCTCTGCAGGGCTACAGCAATGTATCACTTTCTTGGTATTCTGACAAAAGGCTTTTTCTATATTATGGGCAGTATTTTTCTCAGTTCTGCAAAAACAGAGTACATGTAAAAAAAAAAAATGGCTCGACTTAGTATGGAAAAAAATACAATGGAAGTCAATTGTTTGGTTACCCACATTCTACAAAATGTCTTTTTTTGAGTGTTCAGCAGAAGAAAGAAATTCATACAGGTTTGGAACAACTTGATGGTGAGTAAATGATGACAGAATTTTCATTTTCTGGGTGAACTGTCCCTTTAATGTTGGTAAATGTGTGCTATTTGAGTTCACACTGTGACACTTGAGTTAACTATAATATTTGCTTGTGTTTTATGAATGAGAATGTGGTTAAACCTGTGAAAAAATCAGGCATTTTTGTGTAGAGTTTTGCAGAAATACGAAAATTGGAATGTGTATGAAATCAGGTGAAATATGTTAAACATTTGGAGAAATGTTTCTTTGTTTTGAGAGTTGAATGAATGGTTTGGGAAATTGTCCCAAATGAATCAGTTATAGTGTGTTAGCAATCAAGAAAAACTGTTATAATATAATATAATATAATATAATATAATATAATATAATATAATATAATTGTTGCACAATTTTAATACCAATTTTATTTATTTATTTAATTTTATTTTTTTTTAACAATAAACCAAAGGTAAAATAAAACATTTGGCCCGTTCAGCATATGGTTGATTGTGGACACAGGACACAATCTGTGGAAAATGGACAGCATTTTTTTATTATCAAGAGCTGTTTAATGTTTCCTGGTCATGATGATTTTTTTTCCATTTAACACTCTAATAAAAGTTCACTCCAACCAGCTCCTAAACAAACCTTCAGCAGGAAAGTTGTGGAAAAAGATTATTAGATTTGTGGATCATCAAAGAACAAAACATTTAGGGATCCACAAATATTTTAATATCTTTCATTGAGCTTATCAGAGATCAACAATTAAAGATGATTAAACCTAAAAAAAAATGAATATAATGTTCTTCTGTTAACTTGTGTAGGCCTATTTATAGAAAACAAATGAGAGCATTTCTGTCAGGACTATATCGCCAAGGATGATTAGCATACAGTTTGGATTGGCGGTATGGTTCTGTTCTGGGGAAGAACTCCCTGCCCAGCAGGGAAAGCAGCGATAACCCCTCCAGAACAGAACCAATGTAGGCCTATTGCTGTTCTTGATGACAATTTTTTATACATGACAACATAATTTAAGAAAAATGAGTCTGATACAAAGAGGTATATCCGAGGTCAAGTCCTGACTGGAGAGATGAGGAGCTGGGGATGGAGGAGGGTAATTAGCTTGTGAGAAAGGAGCTTAACTGGATGCTGTGATAGGTGTTTTAGACGTGGATCAGCTGAGAGTCAGCTGATGCGAGCTTGACTAACGTGACCTGCCAGAACTTTAAGAACGCTTGATTTGTTCAAAATGTTTTTTATTTGTACACATATAAGGGTTGAATTAAATGATGGGGCATTTTAAATTTATTTGTAACATTTGTTGACTGTTCTCATACTGTGTTTTCCAGTAGCCTATTGCTTCATTAACAGGGGTATTTCCTCTATAAAACGCGTAGCAAAGAAACGGGTGTAGGCTAGCACACAATAACATCAGTGTATATTTTCAAGTCTTGAAATATGAAATATGAAATTTAGATGTAATAATTTTTGCTGTTAGTCTAAAGAGAGGGTGTTCTTAACATTTCCAAATAAAAAGCAGTCAAGGTAGGCTATCTTTATTGTCCCGTAATAAACCTTTCTCAAAAGGAACATCTGGCTTTCTTTAATTTATGTCTTTCATGGCAGATGATGTGGTTGGCAACGCGAAGAAAACGTGGCTGATTGTTTGTTGTAATTTTAGATTACACAACTCATTTTTATTGAGCAGTAGATATGATTCTGTAGACCGTTTTACTGCTTTATCTCCCTCTCTCTGGGAGTATAGATGCTTTTGGTGTTATCACATTTCACAAAAGGCAAATAAACGCACTTCTACGGGTTTGTGGTGTACCGAGGAATATGAAAACGGTATGTTGGCAGGTGTTAAAGTCCCATTCCTGCTGTGAACATGTCCTACATGAGAAGTAAAAACAGAGTGATAAAATGTCTCTTAAAAATCACACCTGAATGGAAACAAGTCTACATTTCATTTTTTTTTTTTTGACATTTTTTAAAACAAACAGAACAGATGAAATAGAAGTATATTACAAAATGTCTCCCTTAACATTTACTCTGAGGAGCCCTAAATAGCACACTATAAAGAACAAAGTGAACCGTCTGGTGCACTTAGCAAGCTAGCCCTTTTTGGTGGTTTAATGCAATGGTTAGGTTATGTGAATTAACAGGTAAACATTTCAAGACCAATTCACAAAACAAACAAAAAAAACAAAAAAAAAAAAAAAAAAAAAAGGGGGGGGGGGATAGTTCACCCAAAAATAAAATAAAAATGACATTATTTATGTGGTTTTAAACCTGTATGACTTTCTTAGATTGGAGAAACAAAAAATGAGAAGTTTTGAAGAATGTTCACGCTGCCTTTAGTAAAAGTAGATTAGTGGCTCTCAAGCTTAAAAAAAAAAAATACAAATAAAAAAACTATAATTTTTAATTTATAAATAAAAAAGAAAAAGCAGCACCATAAAATGATCACTTGAGTGTTTTAAAGCCATCTGATAGCGTTGTGTTAGAATGAAACAGACTGAAAGTCATAATTCACTATTCATTTTGCTTCACAATTTTCATTTTGGGGTGAAAATTCCTCCCCAAATCCCTCATGATGTTTGCTACTAGTGTTCATCAACTTGTGTAACACAAAAGGAATGACTTATAGGAAAGTATAACCACTATTTTTGTTCTTATCTTACCTATCAAAAAAAAAAAGAAAAAGTCTTGTGTCTTCTTATGTTGTCTGAGCCTGAGGACAGACTTGGTTCTTCTGCCAAACCAAAGCTCTGGCTTTCATCGTCCTGACGGTTCCAACACCGATCTGCATTGATCTCATTACAGATAGAGAAACAACTCATTTTCTTAAAGGGATACTCCACTTTAAAATGAAAATTCTGTCATCATACTCACCCTCATGTTGTTTCAAACCTGTATGAATTTCTTTCTTCTGCTGAACAGAAAGGAAGATATTTAGAAGAATGTCAGTAACCAGACAGTTTCTTGTACCATTGACTTCCATAGTATATCCTTTTTCCTACTATGGAAGTCAATGAGACCAGAAACTGTCTGGTTACTGACATTCTTCTAAATATCTTCCTTTCTGTTCAGCAGAAAAAAGAAATTCATACAGGTTTGAAACAACATGAGGGTGAGTATATGATGACAGCATTTTCATTTTAAAGTGGAGTATCCCTTTAAAACTGCAGGAAATAATCTGGATGAACACTTCTATGAGCATCAGAAATTTCTGGTTTGAGTTTTGCCTCGGTTAAGGTCACGGGACTTTATAATGTCCCTTCATAAAGTATTATTGCTGTCTGTTGCAGGATCGTGGCACCACTGTCAACCTGGCACCGCTCTCCTGTCTGCTAGCTTTTCTCCATGGATATCATTTTCAAAATGCTTTCAGGAAACTGGGCAGGGAAGACCTCCAAGGACATAGCATTTTTTTTTTCTTTTGGTTTGATTCATAGTTTAAGTCATCTACTCTCTTCAATTTTCCAGACATTTTTAATGGTGGAAAAGACACAGCAAACGTTAGCAGAGACAGTTAATGTAATGAGGCATTTCTAATTAACTTTTACTAGTGTTTGCTTATTTGCGCATTTTTTTCCCCTCCCCCAGAGTGTTGGGCAATTAAGAAAACATATCTAAAGGTAATAATAGCTGTTATTATGCCATGTTCACGCCATTTTGAAATTACCGTAATTACGAGATGACAACCCGTGACGGTCTACACGGAGCTGTCTTCAGAATTGTTCTTGTGGCAAAACTATCAACGAATCTGCCACGGTTGACTGATCGGAGCTGTCAAAAAAACTCAAGTTTACAAGTTGAAATTACAAGTTCTACAATGACATGAACGCTTTTTACGAGTCGGAATCTTGTAATTACGGTGAATCCGACATGGCATGAACGCATTATTATAATTATTACAAAACAGCTATATTTGCTCGGACGTAAAAAATAAATAATTCTATTTTCTTTTGGGAATAAATTATCACAATGTTTCCCTTCCTGACAAAATATTGCACCACCTTGCTTATGGAACGTCTACATATTCAGCATTCACATCACAATCTGAATGTAATTATAGGCCAGAACTGTGGACGGCTTGGACACAAGGCAGCGCTTGTGCTCTCAGCACAGATGCCAAAGAAATCACCTGATCCTTCATTATTTTTGCAGAGAAATAAAACTGAACCATGTATAATTATGAGGGGCAGCTGGCTTACTTTTCTTATCGTTCATTGCTATTAAAATTCATAGTATATGCAAACAAAGACCAAAAAAAAAAAGAAAAAAAAAAGCAATGAGAAGTGTTTTGCAATTTAGTTTCTTTAATATAATCTTATTTACACTGAATTTTTTTTTCAGAAATGTTTAGTACATAGTAAGTTACATTACTCTTGCATCGAATAAACAATGACACTCAGGACCTAATAATTGTACAATGTGATGATACTGGTCACATTACTTGGAAAAAAGGGTTTTCTTAGAGAAATATGAAAACAACTGTAACTTCAGGCAAAGTCCATACTCATCTTCAAGCTCATTAGTCATTCCCACAATTGCACAACATTAAACGTCACCTCTTTTGTGTTTTATGCAAGTTTAAAAACAGTTCACCACTCTAGGCATTCACGGTCTTTTGGGAAAAACAGCAAACTTCATTTTTTGCACACTTGTCAAAGACACAAATTCCGACCGATCCGATACACATTAAGTGAGTAAAGAGACATTTTAAGACAGAACCAAGAATATAAAGGTGATGGATTTTATTGCATATATCACAAATATGAACATGACCACCGGGGCCCAGCCTACATCACTCGCTAACTCCATCCAGGTCAAAGGTCGGGTGTCCACGTCCTCTTAACGTCCTGAAGAATCAGCAGCAGGTTTAAATACTTTGATTCATACATAAAATAAAAGAGATTAGTGTACAGCTTTCACAAGAACTCAGCCTTCTCTGAAAACTACGGAATAATGGTAATAGCAGCAATACTTAAAAGGACATTACATGGTAATAAATAATTGGTTAAAAAAAAAAAAAAAAAAAAAAAAAAACAGAGCGAGAGAGAAACAGACAAAAGTGGTTGAAGAAACACTATGAGGTTGGCTCATTCATTACACTTACAAAGAATAATCTGGTGCCATGCACAACAAGCACTACATAATGAAATCCAAGACACTCCCCTGCTCTTCCACCACACCAAAACCTGGACCAAACACCTCTGTCAAAGTCGAGGAGCCGAAGGACGTCAGCGTTCGTCCACAGGACAATAAACACTCCATGATGGGTGATTGTACACGTGCCAGCCAAAGTGCTGAAGGTTACTCGGAGCAGTGGTTTCAATAAAAGAGCCGCGAATAACAGTCTGAAGGTGATTTTTGATAGTACGATAAGTTAAAACAGTTTATGCTGAGTTACCACATGATTATGGCTAGATTCATTTGGAAAAGATTAACAGGGTCCATCAAAATTAAGGACAAAAAGAGCTCCTTTAAAACATTCGACATCCGTTTTCTTTGCGAAACTAAAGTAACGAGTCCAGTTTAGGCGTGTTAACGGACACAATGGATCCGAATGTTGTTCAAGAAGGTGACATAGAAGTAGACTTGCTTCAAAATCGGCATATTAAAACACCATTCATTTAGCATTACCTTTAAAAAAGTAGGTCGTTTGTTGACAACGGAGGAATGGTCATTGGATTAAAAAAAATGTATGCAACGAAAATACTGGCTCACTCTGGAAACCGCTGACTTTGCAAGGGCTTTGAGTCCTTCTCTAGGCTGCACATGATCGTTGTGCTTCAGCTGAAGAACATTAACACATGGGCGCTGTTACATTCACAGTTCCCACAAGAGGACTAAGACTCGCCGTTAAGCATGTTCTTGATCTTAGACAAAAAAAAACAAAAAAAACATTTCAATAATACATTAAGCAATCGAGTTAAAATTTCTACAATGAGAACTGATGAGTACAGGAAATGGATACCACTGAAATGCCATCCTATAGTACTGAACAGGATGCAAGGAAATAAAATAATTACGGAAACAATTGAAGAAGTTACGAACATACAGAGCACGACAACGCAGACCACCCTTGTCCTTCCGAGACACATTTGCTGTAGGTAAACTGGTTTAATGGTCACAGGCTCTGTGTATGTTAATATACTCCACCTAGACTAAAACATGGGCTCTACTTCATGTAGACCACAGGCTCAGCGAGGCTCTACGTACTGCAGCACAAACATACTCGCGTTACAGTCATACGCTATCAACCCATCGCTTCAGTGACAAAGACAATACAAACTGCATTTTTGAGAAACAAAATAAACGTTGATCCGATTTCTCCGTAACTTATGTGGTAATGTGAAAACGATTACCGAATCACACCGTGAGGAATCATTAGTCTTTGAGAGTTTTGCCCTTCGCTCCCCTCCGCTGCAGTCTCAGACTGGCGGGTGATGCTAAAGTCTGTCAGGAGACACCAGTCTGTCTGTCCTGGAGAAGGGGAGGGGGTGAGAGGGATGGCTGGGGCTGTTTGGTGGGTTTGCTGCCATTGCTGGCTGGCTGGACAGGGCACTCGCTCACTCCACTGCAAAGCCACACGTCTCCTCCACGGCCGTTAGGAGCTTCTCATAGAGCTTCTCGTAGGACTCGTAAGGCGGGATGTCGATTCGGTTAAAGCTGAAAGAATATGCGAGGAGCGAGTTCAGTATTTCAGCAATAGCCCTGACTGCATTCCATCTTAAATGAGTCCCATCATGCATATCTATAGTTTAACATTTATAAACTGACTTTTATTTCAGTAAAGTGCCAAATAGTGTCTTATGACCACTTCCACTCTCTCTGAGCTTTTTATTTATTTGATTTTTTTTACTACCGTGCCTTTAAGAAACATACATACATTTAAATAATCAAATGTGCTCATTTGGTGCTCAAGAAACATTTCTTATTATCATCAATGATCAATGTGGAGTTCAAAAGAACAACATTTATTTAAAATAGATTTATATATCACTATAAATCAATTTAAAGCATCCTTGCTGAATAAAAGTACAAATTTCTTTCAAATAAGGTCTTACTGAACTCAAATCTTTGCGTGGGACATTTGAATCACAAATAAAATGAAAACATTTCTTTTAAATAAAAAGATCAAGGAAAGTTGGATTCATCATATGACATGCCCCCTTTAAAGACAATAGGAAGTGTGCCTTTACATTTTCTGAAAACATAACAACATCTGCATCTTTGATTAGTTTGACGTTTTTAGCTAAATCTTACCATGTGTGGGCTTTGGGTAAGTTGTCTGTGTTGGCATCAATTAAATGAATAGTGAAGAGTCTTGGTCCTGCAGAACCTGTAGAACCTTACAAAGATACATTCTAGTTATCACTGTTCTCCAAATCATCACACTCAACAGAAGTGAGCATGAACACAAACTACTTTAAAAAGACACATTCACAACAGTAGATTTCATATTGTTAAAAGTGAATCAGATTATTCAGCAGGATGTAATGTAGGGTTGGGCTTTAGATTTGTTTGGTAGGGGAACCTGTGAAACATGTTAGTCTGCATAATAAGAACTGGGACAATTGATACATTTGGGTTTCATGTTGCCTTTAGTCAGGGAATTTTTCATTAGGGTTAAGGCCAATACAAACTAAATAGTGGCAGACTAGGAAGTTTTGACATGACAAGCACAATATGTCAGGTATATTAAAAGTGCACATGGCTTATCCATTAGCCACCTTGCAGTGCTTTGAAGCCTTGTAGAGGGACGCGTGTGGAGCCCGTGACGAACTGTAGCAGTCTGCCTCTCCTCTCCTCATCGAACGATTCAACCGCCTGCCAGAACCACTTCACTATGTTACTGTCAGCCACACAGTGCTTCAGCCGCGTG
The DNA here is from genome assembly GCF_949319135.1 of Squalius cephalus. Classification (NCBI taxonomy): domain Eukaryota; kingdom Metazoa; phylum Chordata; class Actinopteri; order Cypriniformes; family Leuciscidae; genus Squalius; species Squalius cephalus. The sequence continues at coordinate 33,557,681 of NC_137122.1, read as the reverse complement.
TTGGCCTTCCAGTCGTTCAGATCGATCTTCCCCAAACCACCAATAATGAGCTAAAATGCAGAGAGAAACATCAACATTATTTTTCAGAGAGGAAGGCCTATATGAGCAATTATGTATCATACCTATTTGCAATATGTTTGATGGAGATACACTACCGTATCTGGTTGAGGTCAGTAAGAACTTTTTTTATATAGCTTTATTTAGCAAGAATACATTAAATTGATAAAAAAAATGATCACAACTGTTTTCACCATTAATAATAATAAGAAATGTTTCTTGAGCAGAAAATCAGCATTTTAGACTGATTTCTGAAGGATCATGTGACACTGAAGAATGGAGGAATGATGCTGAAAATTCAGCTTTGACATCACAGGAATAAATTACATTTTAATATATTCAAATAGAAAAGAGTTGTTTTAAATTGCAATATTTCACAGTAATACTGTTCTTACTGTATTTTTGATCAAATAATTGCAGCCTTGGAGAGCAGAAGAGATTTCTTTCAAAAACATAAAAAAAAAAAAACTTACTACCCCCAAACCTTTAAACAGTAATGTATGAAATGAAAAAAGCAATATGAAAATAGAAGAAACTAGAAATTACAAGAAACTAGTTAACGCTGCTGTGAGGGTGTCTCTATGTGTGAGTGATGGTAAAATTGATATCTTTCTTCCGAATGCGGTTATCAATCTATATATATATTTTTTTACTCTTTTTGAAAGTTGTGAAGACACTATTCTGGGGTTTTTCTTTTGCTATTTGAGCAAATGGGAACTCGTATGCACATACCAAAACTTATAACTGTCAACACAAATGCATTAAATCACATTCACAAGCATAAGAGAACACACACTCACACTCCTTTGTAGTAGATCACTTAATTAATGGTGTTTAATAACCTAAAGGCAGATGGTCCACAGCTTGGCATTCTTAACCTCCTACCTGACAGTAACATTTCAAATTCAGGATTCAGAATGTGTTTATTTGCTATTTAATATCTTGCTTCTGTGTTTATTTAGCGTCGAAAGCATGCCTTATTAATTTTATTAAACTTCTTATTACTGTATTGTGCTTCTTGCATTGTGCTAATCGTTTTGAAGTTTGTTGGCTATTATAGCTGTTTGGTTGAAATGTCATTATTAGTGTTACGATTCTTCTATTCTCCCCTTTTAAAGTCTTTGATATTATTCAGAACAGTCTCTTCATCAGCCTGTCTTAAATGTCTGAATTACCTCAAGTTCCTTGTTGTCAAAAGGCTTGAGCAGATGCTGTGGTATGAGTTCGTTGAAGCCCTTCTGCAGGGCGAGGAACTGGGCCTCAATGCCTCGCATGAACCTCCAGTTGACATATAGCCTAACAGAGACACAATCAATCATTAGAGATCTGCAGTGGAACATGGAGAACACTAACAGGCGACTGTGCCCCACAGTTCTCCATTAACAACCTCAGATTCTTTTCTATTTGGCAATGACTCGCACACAACAAAGACTCATAAAAATTGACATCCCACTAACATTCTTGATCGGTAGCTTATATATCCAGGGTTCACTCAATCAAACTGACAGGGGAAAAAGCAGTGAGGCTCCTAAAACCTCTGCCAAGCCCCTTTAGCCAGGGTGAGTGCTGCCCTCTGCTGGCTGTCTGTCTCTGAGAGAGTGGTTATGTATCTGCTGTGCCTGGCAGTCCACAAGCTTGCTCCTCTTCATACCTCACATATTCTTTCTTGTTCTCCTCTGTGACTGGGATGTTCTTGCCGTTTGGTTTCAGCTCATGTTGGAGGAATTTGCCAAAAGCATTATGTTCTACGCAGAAGGTATGGTCCAAAACAGATGTGATGTCATTTTCTCTGAAAAACACAAGAAAAATATTTTGCAGTTATTCATACTGTTGCTTACATTCAACAGGCTACCCATTAACAATCCATAAATATCAAGCTGTTTGTTTGGCCACACTGAACCCAAAATATGCCTGTGCATTTTACTTGTTGTAATTTCTCTTGCAATGGTGATTCCATCATATTCTTCTTTTTTTAAAAAAGAACAACCTATAATACCAAGAGTTTTTACATTTAAATGAGAATACATTAAAAGCAGCACACACACACAAAAAAACCTTTAAATTCGTAATATTGTAATGTGTAGAAACATTATAGACACATAAACTGTACACAAGTATGAATTTCTCTACAAAACAAACTTCCTATTCTTGCGTCATTACATAGTTTTGAAGATTTTATTATAACATTTGGAAAATCATAAAAGCAACAGGCTGGTGTATCATTTTAACTTCTTGTGTAGATATTTAAATTAGTCTATTAATGTATTTATTTTAATGCTAAACAATAAGATTTAGAGGTTACTTATAATTATAATCTTGAATTTTATTTGTCACATTCTGGCTTGTGTCCTTTAAGAGTCTTTCAAGTGTGACAGGAACAACAGTGGTGTAGAAAAGTCTGTGCGAGATAAGTCCGCACTCTCTCTTTAGTCTTAAAGACTTGATTTCGTATGAAATTCACTCACAGGATCCAGACGAGGCTCTTGTGCAGCTCTGGGTCCACAGTCTCAAGGTCACAAAGCTGGATGGGCTTCCCCAGGAGCTGCTTGTAGAAGGGCAAGGTGAAGCCTCCATTAATGTAGTGCCCGTGGAAAACAGCCAGACCCATAATCCGCCCAACAAAGTGGAAGTAAGACAAGTGGTCCTGAAAAAACAGCAGAGGGCGTGACAGGAAAGTTAATGAGACCCTGCAACAGAGTCAATCTTTTAAAGCACAGATGATGACCACAAGGTCCAAGCAGCACTGCCTTTGCTAAACTTCTTCATAGCATACTGATTTACTGGGTCGTGTTTAAGAGAGAAATCCCAAGCATAGGTCACTGAATGACTTACAGGGTTGATGGATGAATCTGGGTTTATCTGTAGTGTGTAGATGTTATCAGTTGAGTACTGAAACAGGCCGTAGTATGGATTCAGCATCTCATGGCAGAGAAGATATAACCATTCCCTGGAATAAGACAGGAATTCAGACAGAGAAGTCAGATTGACTTTTTAAGAAGATGCTCATATTTGAGTCTTGCTGGCAGTAGTTCAGTCTAAGCTCTGTGCTCAACAGGGGAACACCTGCAATATCGTGAACATGATACCCTGCATGCTGATAAGCCTGGCTGAGATTCAGCTAAACTGTTGAAATTATAAAGTCAAGTCTGGTGTATGAAAAGAGATGGGGGAATAATGAGGCACAGGGGAAATTAATTAATGAGAACCTTTCATATGGAACAGATTCATATGCTACCTAGCAACACCACCGTAATCCAGCCCCTCCTCTCCTCTAAACTTCACCATCAGCCGCTTCTTCAGGTCTTTGGGTCTCATCTTCATGATCTGTCTATAAGACTCCTATTGCACAGATAGAGCAGCACTTAGAGCAGTGACATAACAACACATTTATTTCCATAATAAGATGCAATTATGAGTGAAACATTATTGACATAAATGATACATAATTAAAGGGATAGTTCACCATAAAATTAAAATTAAGTCTTTTATTCACCCTAGGGCCAAAAAGTCAAGATCAACAAAAACGTGACATGAAATACAACCCATGTACCTTCTTCTATGAGGTGAACATATCCGTTGTGTTCGTCGTAACAAGAAGTTATCGCGTTCACATCTGTCAACCGCCATTCTGACTGTCATCAGACAAATGGAGCTCCGGTCCGGAGAAGTGCTCAAGGATACGTTTTGGGGATTTCTAGGCATTGTATTTCATGTTGTGTTTTTGTTGCTCTTGATTTCTCACAACTTGTGTGTTTTTCTGAGCGAGTCGAAGTGAACTGCAGAGCTAATAGAGTCTCACGAACGTTCGGTCGAGTACAGAAGACCAACGACCAAAGTCAGGATTTTCATTAAATAAATGAACTTGGAACACTTCGCATGGGATCATTCTGTCATACTTTTATGTCTTTTTTAAAAAGCTTGATGCTGGTCTATATTCACTGCCATTAGTATGAGCAGGACATTTTTTTGTTAAAATTTCTCCTATTGTGTTCCATAAAGAAAGAAGGGCATACAGCATTAGAACAGCAGGATGAGTAAAGTATGACTTAATTTTCATTTTAGGGTGAACTATCCCTTTAAACAATAATAAATGAAACAAATTTTAAACCAGCCTAAAATGAAGTTTACATTGCTATTTGGCTATTTTTTTAAGTCACAAAAACTAAATCAGATGCAAATTTTAAAAAGATGTTTTAAAAAGCAAGTAATTACATAACCGTTCAAAAGTATGGGGTCTTTTACTCAGCAAGGACATAACATTGTTTATCAAGCGATAATACAGACATTTAAAATGTTTTAAAAATGTATACAGCGTGAGTGCTGAGATGTGTATATATATATATTTCCACAAACAAAATATAAAGCAGCACAACTGATGTGCAACATTGATAATTAGAATCAGATGAACTGAAGACTGGAGTAATGGCTGCTGAAAATTTAGCTTTATCACAGGACAAAACTAAATTTTTAAATATAATAAAATAGAAAACAATTTTATTGTAATAATGTTAGTTTTCATTGTATTACATTTTCAAATTATGACTGTTCTAACTATATTTGAGCAAATAAATGCAGTCTTGGTGATTATAACAGACTTCTTTCAAAAACATCTTACTGACCCCAAACTATTGAATGTTAGTGTACACTGGGATGAAATTACAAACACGTTTTTTCTTTGGAATAACGTGCAGCGATGAATCTTATACAGTAAAACCAGCCATGTGTATTAAAGTAAATAAAGTAAAAATATGCTCTCCTAAAATCATCTGTCTCATGTTGCTATGTCCAAAAATGGCAGAGTAACTAAAGATACTGAAATTGGATCCTACTCTCTAAGTACATCCTACTCTCAGAGACCAAATAGAGAGCAAACCTAATCGTGATGCATATATCATAGTCACTTCCGATGACAAAAACAGTTCCACAGTGCTGTTAGAACTAAATTGCGCATGTTTACATGACTGCCACTATTCAGCTTTGTGACTGTGAGTACCTCAAAGATCTCCTCACGGGACACTTCAATGCGGCAGTGGCCGGCCTGAGGCTGCTGCAGGGAGAGCTCATGACGGAGAACTTTAAGTTTCTGGACCAGATCTCTCTCGTAGCGCACCGGTAACTCCCCGTCACCCTCCTCAATACCAACCTCCATCTGTACGGGCAAAGCCTGGCTCGACTCCTTCACCTGAGAGTGCTGGCTGCTCATCACGTGCAAAACACACACAAATGTCACATGTGAACCAATACCTCCGCACTTTCATAGCAGTTTATCAAACCACTGGACCATGTAATTTTCATGCATCATTCGGGTTACACTCCCACCAGGGACGATTAGGAATTAAATGTCGAGAATTAATTTAATAAACCCTTATACGAGCAAGCAACAATCATTACTAGCAAGTTTAATTACACAAGGATGATTTATTCATTGTGGTGAATAATTAACAGGATAATTTAAGAGCTGGGATGAGTAATCAGATGTTATGAGCAGAGCCGATGTGAAAGATGTTTTACCTCATGATGTGGTGTAACCTGGGGTCGGTGAATTGCGTGGTTCTATTATTGTGGTCGACAAAATAAATTCGTCCTGACACAGTGCTCCTGATCTCCCAGCCGGGCGGCAGAGGGCCCAGCTCCTCACAACTCACGCTGTTCAAATCCCTGAAGGAGCAAGCGCACCCATCACACCTGCTGCTCAATACATATATAATGACGACCTAAAACTCTGCCTCTTTACCCTCTTCCTTGGTGGGAAATTAACTTATTTTTGTCCACCAGCCACAGTGGTGAAATAATATTCCAATTTAAAAGAACTGTTTTCTATTTTAATACATTTTGAAATGTAATTTATTCAATTATAATTGTTTAATTATTATTCAATTTATATTTTTCAATGAATAGAAAGTTTAAAAACACAGCATTTATTTTAAATAGAAATCTTTTGTAACATTATAATGGTCTAAACTGTGACTTTTTATCAGTTAAATGCATCCTTGCTGAATATAACTATTGTCCATTCAAGTAGAGCTAGAACTTATTACCCAAATAGAAAAAAGCTGCAAGGCATTACATGACAAAGATGCCCACCAATCAGACAGACTTGTCTTATTTACAGAGATGTTGGCGCAACTAAAGATCCAAACAAACAGTCGACAGCGTTAAGCTAAATTTGAAATAAAGATAAAATGAGTAACATGTTTAGACCAGAGATTAAAAAGAATGGAAACTATTGGTTGTGAGCACATAGTGCAACGTGGGATAAGCAAAGAATCTGATTGGCCAGTGAACGTGCACATGTCACACAGGAGCAGGTGTGTGTGAGAGTCCAAGCGTGCAGAGAGATCTTTGTTTGTGAAGCAGACGTGCTTTCCCTTCCCAAGTTGGTGATACTGGTTATAAAACCAAAGGAGAAAGATCCTAAAATCTGTATGCTGTGTTTATTTAAGGACAGCTGGGAAAAGCCACAATGTATTCATCAACTTTATGATACACCACTGGTTCAGCTAAACATATGAATTAGCACTGAATTTAAGAAAATTAATTTAGATCATCAACTTCTTGTCTGGAAGATCTTCAATAAATTTCATCAGTGATCAAGAATCAGATGTTTTGGAGTTTTTCCATGCACCCTCTACAACTGATTGAAAGCCTTTTTCAAGTCTGGACAGACATTGAAGCTGAGAATAACTTGGAAGACAGTGCATTTTCAAAACATCACATGTGCATGTTGAATATACAAGTATGTTGTTGGGCCAATCTAAAAAAAGGCCCATTTGAGGTCACACGCTACAGTGACTGATAAGGTAAAATAGCCTGCCACTGTGCAATAAGCACTTGTGGTGGACTAGTGGCTTGTGTTGATTTCCCACCCTGTGTTGATCCCATCACTAACAGGCTGCTTCTCAAGTCTCTTTCCTGATGCTCCTGAAATCATTATTATGATGACGAGCAAATTATTAAGTTTCGCAATGTCAACAGTAGCAGCTATTAAGTGAGATTACTGATTATTAAGTTAGCTGATTGTGGACATTAAAGAGCTATGATTAGAGCAATATCACAATAGCAGTGAGGAGAAATCAAACAGGGGCAATCGTTATTTCAGCAAAGGCGGGTGGTGATTAAACCTACCGGGGTATTCTGGGGTCATGCCAGGTGCTCACGCCAGTCTGTGTGTGCAGAAAATAGACCTGGCCCTGCACAGTGGTCCTTTGCTCTGAATTAGAAAAGAGAAGAGACACATGTCAAGAGTGAAAGAGCAACAGCTAACTCAGAGGTTTACACGTAACCTGAATGAGAGCCAGGGCTATTGCAAAGCATCCAGTTCTCAGACTGCACACAGCTAGTGTGGCATGTCTAGTCTGAGATTTAATTACACTGGCGCCGTCCACTGGTCACGGCAGAGGACTCGACCACAACACCAGAAGGGTCAGGCATGGTTACACTCCAATGAGAGGCTTTACCACAGCCAATCCACCTGTATATTGCGGGCCGCAATAGCCACACGGCTCAACTAAAGTAGCAGTGCCACATAGAATAGACTTCTTTCAGAGCTCAGACTCTCCGGTTCACTGCACTTCAGTAGCCTCTACCCAGAGCGCTAAGCTGTATTAGTCTCAGTGGACTTCAGGAGTACTGAGGGTAAGAGATCATGTATACACACTGAGAAGAGCAAAACTGCATATTTTTTGTGAAATATTTATAAATAAATCTTTTATTGCAAAACTATCACTTAAAAAACAACAGTGACTTGTAGATTAAACATAATGACAGGAAAATTGCTCACACCAGGTGATTTGAAGTGTATTGAAGTAGGTGAAATTTGTTACAAAAGCAGTGTCTCGATATCAAGTAGTGTTTTAAAGCACCGGCACTAAAAATAAAGAGCTAAAACAATTTGATAAAAAAAATGAAATAAATCTAGGTAAACTTCATTAACTCGACCATGCTGACTCACTGCTAATATGCACACACTTACCGTAGCCCTCAGGGAGGTCGGGGGACTGGTGTCCGTGTGGTCTGTTTTGAGGTGTGTGTGCGTGCCCTCGGGAATCTTGGTTTCTGATCCGTTGTGCTTGGAGTCGTTGCTCCTGATTGGGTGACTCAAGTGCACGGCAGTTTCCTCCGCCAGCGGCCCCTGTGGGATCTGTGTATGGCATGGGCTCCTCCATGAAGCAGCTGAGAGGCCGTCCAGGCCCCGAATCCTCAAAAACTGGCCTGAAACATATACAGATCAGATGTGAAAACACGGCTACATCAACACACAGACACAAACATTTAGGACAACATAAAACTGCCCCTAATATTTTAACAACTGTCTCAGGACCTATCCTACACAAATAAGTCATTTCATAATCTACCATGACATGTAATAATTTTCATGTATCATTTCCAAAATGACTTTTTAGCTGATTTAACACAGGTGGCATAGGTGTGGATAGGTAATATCATAATCATCTTACACAAAAGAAAGTTCAGCCCTTTATTATTTTTGCAGACTGGGCCAAATGTTCTGACTAAGTATTGATGATTAAACAGTGATGAACTGTGAAACTAACTGGTCTTTAGGAAGCTCAAATAAAGTGCTTTCTATCTGGGCAGGTAGCCAGTCAGTTCCAGTGCTAAATAAATGTGCATCTTCAGGACAGAGGACGACTCACCCTTCATTCTCTACTAGTCCTCTACAGTCGACCACAGGCCCTCCACTGCCAATTCTGTCTCTGGTTTGCAGGCTCACTACAAAAGTGAAGAAAACGGTTAAGAAAGGTCTTCCCATTGACTTATCTTCGTTAAGCAGAAAATACTGATTTAGCGATGAACAACTGATTTTTGTTTGAGAATTTATATTCAATTTTACACAGTGGTTACAAAGTATTTTGAAATTTAAACCATATAAAAAAAAAGTATGAACTTCATTGCATTAAATACAAAATATCCAACTAAGTGGCCTCTGCAAACAAATAATGCTAGTGCTTTATTCAGAATTACACTTTTATGAGGAAAATGTCGTCTTAAAAGTTGACTACTTGTGTTATCTTTCTTCAAAATTAACACTTGGTTTGATATTTTGTTATCCAGTGCAAATACATCCATTTAAAAGTGTTGCTAAATACATTTTGGGGCCATTGTACCTGAAAAGCTCTGTACAAGTTCTACCTGCACTGTTCAATACATACCAACGATTTGCCCACGGACGGCATCACTGTCAGATGGGTTCAACTTGCACAAGTCTAAACGCTGGTCTGATGGTGAGACAGATAATATGGTGTAATCAAAATTTTGATGTATGAGGTTATCAAACTTTTATAGACTGCAGAGAAAATATTAACAACTGTGATAAGGCACAATGAAGAGATTACGGCTGGCTATAAAAAGTGTCACACTCACAGCCTGTGTCTTTTAGTCTGCTGATGGCGTTGGACAGGAGCCGAACACAGCCCAAGAAACCCGCCCCCTGCTTCTTATGGATCTTCTTATGGTTCCATACACTAATGGTGATTGAGTCTGTCTTCCCAATATACCTGTGGAAAAACTCAATTTAGCAAGTTCCTCCAGTGAACTTCTGTTTCAAATAACTAGCTAACATTATTTTAAAGATTAACTAAATTACTGAAACTGCACAACATCATGAATACCACTTAGAACATTAAAAAAAAATCTGCCATTAGTAAGGAAATTTGCTCACAAGTCGTAATGCTGATTCCACTTGGGGTCCAATGTGCTTTTGACCGTGTCTGTAGAGTGGCATTGACCCGAGCCATCCACCACCACTTTGGCGAAAGGATCAGGCAACCCTGCAGCAGAACGACAGTGTGGCAGGAATACAAATAAACAACTGAGGACAAACTCGGCCGTCACACACTGTCCTCACTCTGCCCTCTGAAAGAATATGTACAATCTGGACAGCTAAGCAGCTTCCACAATGACAGCTCCAAGAATTTAGATAGACTGCAAATATTTGGATTTATTTTTTCTCCAGAGTCCTAGACCAAAAAGGTGATGTGGCGTGTAGCCAAGTATGGTTTCGCATACTCGGATTTTATGCTCTGCATTTCACCCATCCAAGTGCACACACACATACCAATGAGTATTGAACACACACCCGGATGCAGTGGGCAGCCCTTTTTGCTGGGGCGCCCGGGGAGCCCAGTCAAACTTGGTGCCTGGCGGCACAAGGGCACCTCAGTTGCAGGTAATGAGGGTGGTAGAGAGCGCTGTTCATTCACTCTCCAACTACATTTCCTGCTAGTACTGAGACTCGAACTAGCGACCTTCGGGTTACAAATCCGACTCTCTAACCATTAGGCCACAACATGATATTAAAAATGTTTTCAGCTTATATAAAATTATATAAACTAAGATGACCAACTTGAACGAACAACTCACGCAGAAGCATGTACCTCATTGTAAGGAGATGTGTGGCAAATTAAATCAATGTGTTCTAAAATCAGCTCAAAATATCAAATATGTTTGACTGGGTGTATTCATAGTCTGCAGCAAAAAAAAAAGTATAAAAGTGTAAAGTAAATGTGCCAATCATACACTACACAACTTTCTGTAAAAATCTGTCAACTCCGACTGGCCAATACCTGCAAAACGACTCGGAGATGGCGGTTGACTTTCGGCAATTTGGGCAAAAGTCATGTAGTATATTCCAGCCTTGAGAGTATTTTGGCCTGACTGAAAAATTACAGTTAAATTTTGCTTTATGGTTCAAACATGTCACTGACCACACCCAAGCAATTCTTCATTAAAACAGATTCCAACTTACAATTGGTTGGCACAGGTGAACAGTACATGTTAGTGTACATGCTAAACAATAACCAACAGTATTTTGGTTACATGATTACATACTGTATTTGGATGTTTCTTAGTCAGATGTTAGATTATTCAAACTGAAAACTTAGTATGAGACTGATTCGTGAAGGTGTTCGACTGATTTATTAAAATGACCAGCTCAAAAGAGTAATTTCTTCGCAAACATTACATCATGGGTTAGATGAAATCTGCTAAAAGAGCATATCAACAGTCATTTTCCAGTTTGTCGCCAACTGCAATTATATTTAAATTACTGTTGTGAATGTTTATTTCCATGTCACATTTCTAATAATTTTAGTCCTATATTGTTTTGCTTAGCTATAGACTTGGCAATGCATTTTGCTTGGTGTAACTGAAAGTCACATGATCTGTGAACCGTTCATTTGGTGGCGTGATAATATGAGTCTTTTAACTGAAATTATTTGAGTGGGGAGAAAAAGACTACTGAAAGATACGTGCTGCATCTGTTGTAAAACATAAATACTAATAATTCACTGTATAATTACCAGGGACAATTGGCCTTGTTTTGCCTGTCTTCGTCATACATTGTCATGTGGCCTTTTGTTACACGAGAAGCATAATGGCCATGGCACAGAAACAGGATCTATGAATGACGCACACCAGACATTTGAATAATATGTGGGACACACAATGACAAGGCCAGTGGGGCAAACAAGCCTGTCAGTCAGAACAGCTGGGATCGAGAGCCCAGGCTCCAGAACAGTGAAGTGTGCTCATGTTGTAGTGGGTGGAATCTGATGAGGAGCCACTGAATGAGGATGTGAATTCCCCCAGTGATAAAAGCAGCCAGTGGGCGGCTCTTACAGGAGAGAGAGGCTCTACAGAATCACAAACAGTTCCTATAAAGCCATTTCTGCGAATGCGAAGGATTTGAAGTCGAGTAAAAGTTCACCCAAAAGCAAAAAAAAAAAAAGGCAAAAATTTAGTCACATACTTGCCATTCCAAACTCCTTTGACTTTATGTGAAACAAAAAAGTGAATTTGAAGAATATCCTGGCAACTCTTTTCAATATAAATGTGAATTTACAGTGAAAGTGAATGAGGACTGGAGCTGTCAAACTCCAAAATAAAAGCAAATGTATGCATTACTGAAGTGGTTACAATGCATGCTCTACATTTCAAGTCTTCTGAAATAATGTGATAGCTTTGTTTGAGAAACAGACCCAAATTTAAAGTTATAATTCACTGATAATCCACTCAAACTCTCCTTGGCACATTTATGAAAGTTAAAGAGAGAAGTAGTGATGTCCTATTTGCAAAGTGAATTGTTCTTTGAGATGGACATTTTCAATGAAATGGTTGGTCCAGTTCACAAAATTGATTTGAATGATTTTGCAGCAGTATTTCTCTCTCACAAAGTTAACAGATTGCCTTCTGAAAATTCAATTCTCATGGGCTTCTTCTGAGAAGCATTTCTGCCTATTTTTAAAGATTGAAACCCAAATTTATTGTAATAACATGGAAAATAGCACCCAGGATATTATTCAAAATCTTTCCTCTTGTGTAGCCTTGCAGGTCTGAAGTGAATGAGGGGCAATAAAAGGAAACATTTTCATTTTGGTGTGAACACATTTTTAAGGTACACAAAGGATGAAAATAATGAATAAGGAGGTGAAATGAGTTTTACTTACGGAAGAAGTCTTTCTTTGCCAGATTCTTGGCACATAATACTGAAAGAAAACAAACAAACATCAAATTAGTCAGATATATCAACAGATGCACCACTTGCTCTGTTATGTATGAATTTGGATAAAATCTGATGCATGTAAATCTGCTCTGAAAACAGCCTTTATCTGAAGGGCCTCATTCCACAAACTAACTGACATAATCAGGATCCCTTTCCTCTAGTACCCCAAGAGGGATTGCTGGGGCTGTCCCAGCACAACCTGCACAAAAAAAAAAAACACACAGCACCCCAAATCCACAGCTTTTCCCTGAATATGTAAAGCTTAAGCATCTGCCTGAAAGTTTTTATTTTCTTTGCTAGCCTTCACCTAATGTGAAAATATCAAAAGGTCATTCTTTTTAAGGATGAAATGTGATTTGATGCTTTTCAATGAGATTTGGCACACTTGAGAGAAGCAGCATTTGTGAAGAAGTTTGGTGTCAGCTCATGTTTGACACGCCGTGGTGTGAGAGGGAGCAGGTCTGGTCAGCAATATTCATCTGATCAAAAATGCACTGTGTACCCAATGGACAAAGTAATAGGAAACCAATGACCTGCATCATTTTAGACAAGAAAAATGAGCATATCAGTGCAAAGTGATAGTAGCAGAGTGTAAAAGCCGATACTGCACTGCAGTCACAGCACAACAGGAAACAGTGAGGAATCATATGCAGCGCAGCTTGACAATGGTTGATTCTGAATTGTGTGGTTTGAGTGTGTTGCTGGACAAACAGAGTAAGGCTGTGTTCAACCTCTAAAGAGTTTTTTTTCCTCCCATGACTAATTTGTGCGTGCTGTCAGAACGGGAACAGTACAAATGAATGGCGCTCAACACATGACATTGCAAACAATTTTGTCCAATTTATGAATGCTAAAACATTAGAATGGCTGCAAACTGTCCCTTTCATCGGTTTACACGATTACCTAAAAACATTTATCTGACAGCTGTGCTACAGTGCTGAAAAGCCTTTTAAGTGCAATCGCTTATATTGCATTGTTCAATAATGTTGGTGTAATTATTACATAGGCAAACAGTTAAAAGGACAGTTCAGTCAAAAATGAGACTGAAGACTTCATTTTCTGCAGAACAAAAATAGAGATATTTAGGAAAATGCCCATGTCCACACACAACAAAAGTCAGTGGGGTTCAATGTTGTTTTGAACCCCATTGACTTTCATTATATGGACAACACAGCTGAAATATCTCCTTTTGAGTTCTGCAGAAGAATGAAAGTCATTCAGTTTTGAAATGACACTTTTTGGGTTTACTATTCCTTAAAGTACTGTAAAGGCACAATGAAAAAACACTGCATGTGAAGCACAAAAAATTTATGGCTGGATCCTGCTGATGACAACAGAAGTATCTTTCCTTAATCCCAGTTCGCACATCACAGAAAAGCTTGCCAGTGTTTCTGTTAAAATCAAGATCCCAGAAAAAAGAAGCAAAGTAAAGACAGCAAAACATACTTGCTTGCTTCCTTTATTTTTTATGTATTATCGGTGTCATTGCAGAAGTTTATTTATTGAAATCCAACTGACAATACAGTGATGAAGAAACAGGCTGAAAAGGAGGAAATGCAGACAGTTCCTGCAGAACAGGAGTCGTGCAAGATCAGCCACTAATTGGTCTACGCTGAGGTTTCATGCTGCCCTAATGCTTGGTATAGTTTATGCCCTAATAATGAGCCAAGAGGAAAGGATCTTCAAAAGGTCAGAGAGCTGGAAATTCATCGCTGTGGACAGAAGAGCCAAACGGCATACCTCTGTTAGCACCCACACACAGCTCCATGACTTGGGGAGGGCACTGCCTCATTAGCTGTGAAATTCATCTCGGCATTCACAGGGAGAGAGTGGGGGAGGGTGGTTCCATAGTCCATCACGTCTTCAGCCTCCAGGCTGTCCATCACCTCCCAATAACGGTTACTGTGGCAACCAATAACCCAAGTGGAGGTGCCGCGCTGCATAAAAGGCTCAGATCAAAGTCCGCAGGTATGACGGAGCTGAGGCAGATCCCTTAGGAGTGGCAGAGCTTCAGCTACAGCAGTCACAGAGTAATCAAATATACATGCAGCAGATATTTCAAAGCTTCACCACCCTAGCTTCCCTTTAGGAGCTTTCCACATCTGTAGCCATGGAAACAAAGGAGGAACGGAGGCAGAAACTTTGCTGTCAGACACAACTTTTATCACAGGCAGTCAGGGCTGTAACATTCCCTCCATTTAAAGCAACTACATCACAACAGGATTTTATGGGCTCAGCCCAGCAGATGGATATTTTTTCCATTAATTATTGAGTGCAAATGTCAAATGTAACCAATGGCTTTTAGCCAATTTTTTACTGCTGCAAATCAATAGGTCTCTATTTATCCTATTTACTTACCGTTCAGGCGTCAGCAAAGGTTTATAATGTTTGTAAAAGTCACTCGCCAAGGCTGCATTTATTTGATCAAAATACAGAAAGAAATTTATATTGTGAAATACTATTACAATTTTAAATGAATGATTTATATCATTCTAATATATTTTAAATAGATATAAAGATGTATATGTATTCAGCCTTTTAACATTTCAGGAGCCTTTATAGGGCCCTGTAAAATCGGTTTTATTTTTTCCCAAATCCCATTTTATTTTTCCCAAATTTTGTCTTTTCCATTTTAGAATATGAGTGAGGTAGATGAGTTCACGCAATAAAATGGCTAGTCAATTTTGAACTATTTAAGTAAATTAGTCGGCCCTGATCATTGGCCAATATTGAAAATAAATGCTTTTATCGGCCGATACCAATTAGGCCATCCTTAAAAATATTTTGGTTTGCAGTAACAGCAAAAAAAATTTAAAAAAGGGTCGGTAGGTAGGTCTATATTTTTATATATATAAAAAAAATTATATAAAAAAGTATATTTTTTTATTAAAAAAAAAAAATCGGGGTCGGGGGGAGAGAGAGAGAGAGAGAGAGAGAGAGAGAGAGAGAGAGAGAGAGAGAGAGAGAGAGAGAGAGAGAGAGAGAGAGAGAGAGAGAGAGAGAGAGAGCATTTTTCACCTATGTCTAGGGGCTGTTTACACCAGGCCACTTCATGCGTTTTCTCAGATCGGATTGCAATCTGATTTATCAAAACGATCCCATTTACACCTGGTTACATAGGCTAAATGTGTGTGTTTTTTGCGGATATAAATCCGATCTTCAATTCCCGCTATATGCAGATTTAATGGAGTGCACGTCACCGAAAGCAACAGTTATGAGATACATTATTTTATTGATCATCAGCTAAAATTTCTGAATCAAAGCCCGCAACAAGAGAAAGCGGAAACAGCCCTGGTAAGATCATTTCGTTTCTTTGCATTTAATGAAGATGATTGTGTGTTAAGCGTCTGCGACTTACTTTCACTTTGATTTGCGATAGCACGTTGATGCTCAGCTTCTCATCTGCGGCAATGCGTGTTGCAGTAGCGTCGTCATATCTGACTAAAACATGACATATAGCCTATAACACGCTCTCGCATGTTTATTTTTTAATAAACCATATTCAACAACATATAAAAATGAAATAATCTTTAGAGTAAAGCCGCAGCATCATTACCAAGCGCGAACCATTGACAGTGAATGAAACGAAGCGAACTTAGCCTACGGCCTGTAGTGTGACATGCGTTAACCAATGGTGTAAACATAATCAGATGACGCGCCACGGGTTTTTATTTAAAAGAAAGAACGTAGCTTATGTTTGTATGTAGGTCTAGGCAATTTATATTCACAATACTTAATAACTAAGATTATTTTATTGCATTTGTATTAGTTGTTTGAAGAGTTAAAAAAAAAATCGGTCAGTCTTAACCAGTGGCGGACTGGCACCAAAAAGAGGCCCTGGCAATTTTAGCAGAGAGGCCACATTTGTCTTCTCAAGTCATCTGCAACCAACAAAGAAACATAACATTACATTCTCATCAGGTCAATGATCGCGAGAAATTCCACTGACTAAAAACATTCAAAATACCTTATAAATAGAGAGATTACATACATTTAGGCTATTTGTCCTTCACAGGAAAAATAGAAATAAAAAGTCATTATTATTATTTAGTTCATAGGGCTATTATTTTTCAGAGATAGGCCGTGGTGTATGTTTGTTTGCTTTTTTCCTTGTTTTTTTGTGGCCGCCTGCAGCTCCGCTTAATTTATTATTATTTTATTCATATTTACATTTACATTTACATTTATGCATTTGGCAGACGCTTTTATCCAAAGCGACTTACATTGCATTCAAGGTACACATTTTTACATTTTGTCAGTTCATAGGTCTGTTGATTTGCGACGGCCTATTGTTGCAGACACTCCGCTTTATTTATTTATTTAGCCTTTTTATATGGTTGTGATGAGCGCCGAGCGAGCCGCTGGCGGTGCTGCCGGTTGCGGGCGGCCAATCCGCCAAAAGGCGGCCGCATCTCCGCTTTATTTATTTATTTAGCCTTTTTATATGGTTGTGCGCCACAAGTTGTGATGAGCGGCGAGCGAGCCGCTGGTGGTGCTGCCGCTTGCAGCCATTGCGCCAATAGGCGGCCGCTTCCTCGCTTTATTTAGCCTATTTATTTGTTTGTGATGCGGCCACAACAAGTGATGAGATGAGGCGGCCGCAGTGGCATTTGCCCACATTGCCCAATGGCCAGTCCGTCACTGGTCTTAACGCAAGTTTACAACCGGCAAGTCGGTCGGACTAAAAGGGAAAATAAATAAATAATTGGGTCGGTACTAAATTGACAGGGTCGGTCGGGTTACGGCAAACAAGAATATTTTTAAGGATGGCCTTATAGGCCCGATACACCCTAATAGATATTCCTGTATAGTGTTGTCAAAGTACCGGTACTTCGGTACCAAGTCGGTACTGAAAATGTGATGATACCAGCATTTCTGTAGTACCGGGTATATTCGGTACCCACTAATAGGCCGCTGCTTTAAGTCGCTTCCGTGTTTTTATTTAAGCGCGGGGCTTCAGACTAACTTTTTTACTTGGAGCACTGTCTGTAGCCGATATATACCACAATATATAGTGTCTGTGTATATTAAACTGCAAAAAGACTATTTAAATATTAACCCTGCATGTTCTGCTTGTCTCTGTGTGAATGAATGGCGCAGACGCGCAGTTTAATTTATCTCTCTCTCTCACACACACTGAAGCACGAGTGACGCTCACGCCAGGGATGGAAATTCAAATTAGCACCCGCCACCAGCCAAATGCGTGTGATTTTGTGTTGTGGCGGGTAAACTCGCTTCACCTACCGGCCACCGTGGCGGGTAAATAAAGATAGCATACTGTTTCACACGGACGGCGGACACTTTTAGAGGAGGCACACCTTCAAAAAAAATGTGCCGTTACATCGCAGGCGTTAAGAGGTCTGCAGAGAAAACATCTTTGCATTGACTTAACATTGAAATCACTCGCACCTGACGCGCTATCCGCGTCCGGTGTGAACGCACCAATGCGACGGTGGAGCGTTTTTAAGATTTCCACTCTGGAGGGTGGTTTCACTTTTTTTGCGTTTTTAAGCCCCAAAAACGCCGTCGCCGTCTAAACGAAAGGCACATCTGATAAAATATTTTTACGTTTTCACCCGCGAGCTTTCTTGTGTAAACAGGGCCTAATAGTTTCATTGTTGGGACTAAAAACCTAAAACTGGAAGCCATAAAAGACCACGAATCAGCCAAATGCCACATCCAGGTAAAAAAGAGAAATATATATAAGAGAGGAAGAGTGTATAAGAGAGAAAGAGAAAATGTCAGTATTTCATTGAGACTTGAGATTAAATAAACTGCTTAAGTATTGTAGATCTTGTAGTGTTAATTTTCACATGCAGTTACACATTGTAGGTTAAAAACAAGAAAGTGGCTGGTAAAAACATTGAGTGGCTGGTAGATTTTGAAATCCACCAGCCACAGTGGCCGGTGGACAAAAAAGTTAATTTCCATCCCTGGCTCACGCTGTTTTCAGTCTCTGCTGCCTCACGATATGATGACATGATGAAATTCATCTCCAGAGCCGCTCTGAGAGTCACTTCATGAGCATTTTACCGTTTAATTTGAGAAAAAACTATGATCATATCATACACACACAGAAACTCAAAGGTCTTCACAGCAATCCATCAAAATAAAAGTTTGGTTTAACTTGAAGAAATTGACAGAAATAATTATATTAGTCTACTGTACAGTAGATTTAGCTACGTCTCCATGGGATTTTTTTTTTGGGAAGCAATATTTATGTTTAAACAGCATGTAGCCTTTAATGCTTATATGTATTATTTACTTATGATTACCGTCATAAATAAAGTCATTGAATTGAATTTAATATTTTTTTCAAATAGTTAAATAAAATAGAAAAATAGTTCCAACAGATTTTGCTGAGGTACTGGAACTGGTACCGAGAACCGTAAAATTTTAATGGTATCGGTACCGACTACTGGAATTTTGGTATCGTGACATCCCTATTCCTGTACATGATAGATCTAAAAGCTCAACCAGGGCAGCAATGATTTTAAATCCTGAACAATCCACCGTGCCAAAAACCTCAAAATGACACTGTGTGACCGATCACATGACAATTACTAACAGGAAAACACATGAGTGCCATTCTCAAACACTGGCAGAGCTCCCGAAAAATGAAGCTCATGACCGGTACACACTGGAGTGGGTCCTTTAAAGAGGGTTTTTCCTGTTGCTCTAACTGCTGCCTAATCATAGGATGAGTGACTGGCAGCACAAACATGCACAACACTTCAGAATTACTGCAGCCCAGCTGCACAAACTGACAAACAACCCCGCCGCACACGTAAAAGCGGTGTGTTCGGAGGGTGTTATTTGCCCAGTGCTGAGCGTGGAGAACTGCCCGGAGCTGTACAAACAGAACTGCCCATGCACTTTCATTAAGCCCTTTGATAGGAGGCCAAACAGGAGGTATGGTGTTATCAGAGATGGGAGATCATCCATCGTCTTTACCATTTCATTACAGTGGATTAGCAGCTCAAAAAGTGTGTTTGTAAAGTCCTATAGGTCAATTAGTGTTGTCAAAAGTATCGACTTCGGTACCAAGTCACTACTGAAATTTAAAAAATGTGACGATACCAGATGTGATTTCCCTCTAGCATTTTGAGTTCTGTTGAACGGATTCTTAAAACACCTCTGATTGGCCGTTGTGTGCACGAGCTCAACATTTATGTCTCTGATTGGCCATTGTATTGACGCGCTCAACATATATGTCTATGATTGGCTACATTGATCAACGCTTCAAAAACATGTCTTCGAAGAGCGCTTACACAGATACACACGGGAGCATTTGAAAGCAGGCGTCTATCAGCGGATCCGTCTATCAGTGGATATATTAGGGATCCGCTGATAGACGCCTGATAGCCAAATTAGGCAGAGGGCAGGCTGTGTGAAATGTATCCTCAAAAACTACACAAAGAAAAAGAAAAAATGAGCCAGACTACATTAAATACAGTTTGCTTGTAATAAGGACATGGTCAGAGGAGCTGACTACAAGTTTCTAAAGTGAATTATTGACTAGCAAGAGCATGAAGCCATCGAAATTCAATTGTGCATGACAAACAAATCTGGTACTGAGTTGCCAATTTAAAACCCCAACTCAAAACCAGACAGTTCATCATCTCTGCTAGTCAGTGCAGAGTATCCTCAATACCTCGCATTAGGACAGCTGGTGTAGTGACTGATGATGAAGGTTGGTGCATGGGAGACAGAAGAGGCTCTATTCTTGGTTTCCCACCCACTTATTTCTTGACTTTAATATAAAAGCACTGCTTTACCTGACGTAATGGCGGAGCTAGTTCACAAGCCATTAGACAGTTCACATAGTTAATTAGCAAAAGAACACGTGTGCAACCAAAGGAACATTACTCAGTAGATGGGAATGAGTCTCTGGCGGGTTCTGCAGCTGTTTGCAAGACAAGTAGTTTGCTGACATCTGAGGTTAAAGCTTGGGGGTGGGGAGGGGGGCACCGTAAAGCTGACATGCAATGGTGTAACTCACCAGACTATGAACCAATGGTTATTTATCTCTGTATTTCTTCAATATGAGTAAAGCATCCAGTGAGCGGGGGGGGGGGGGGGGGGGGGGGAGAATGCAAGGCAGGTGCACAGCGAGAAGAGAGGAAGTGTTATCTCCTTCTCTATTTAACGTGGGTTTCAGTGCAGAAGCTCACTCGCTATTGACGCATTGGAGTCTGATGACAGTTTTCTCATCATTCTCTGAAAAAGGCTTGGAAAAGGTTCAGCTCAGTCTCTGAACAAAAAAGAATTTACATAAAACAACAGATTACTGAAGCACAATATTATGAACTTGATGTAAGGAGATAAAAAGATGCAATTTGTTCATTCTAATCATGCACGTTTTTTGTACTGACGAATTGTGATTTCTTTTCTGAAAATAATTGTGATTTAATTTATTTTTTTCACACACCAAGCCCATCCGGATGTCGCTCACTTATATAAGAGACAGGTTGTCCTGCCCTCACGCCAGTAAACACATCAGAGGAGGAGGAGGAGGAGGAGGAGGAGGAGGAGGAGGAGAGGAGAGGAGAGGAGAGGAGAGGAGAGGAGAGGAGAGGAGAGGAGAGGAGAGGAGGAGGAGAGAAGAGGAGGAGAGGAGGAGAGAGGAGAGGAGAGGAGAGGAGAGGAGAGGAGAGGAGAGGAGAGGAGGAGGAGGAGGAGAGGAGAGGAGAGGAGAGGAGAGGAGAGGAGAGGAGAGGAGAGGAGAAGAGAGGAGGAGGAGGAGGAGGAGGAGGAGGAGAGGAGAGGAGAGGAGGAGGAGGAGAGGAGGAGGAGGAGGAGGAGAGGAGGAGGAGGAGAGGAGTTATTTTTTTATATTTAAAAAATGTGCATGGATAAATCATTTATAATAAAAAACCTGCAATATTCCATAACAATATAAGGCAAAAATAGTCATGGTGACTTTAGAGCAAACCTAGCTTTAGACAAAAAACACTTAAGAGCTGCACGTCTGTATGCACATGCACAATGCCGCACTTCACTCTGAAACACACAGCAGATGAATGTAAATATAACCAATAAGGCCACGTTACGATTACGATTTTACCATTAATCGCTCAGCCCCAGTACAGACAATACAAACTTGGCATACACAAGCCATCACTGTAATTGAGTTATGAACCAGACTAATTTTGAAATGAAGAACCAGCCAGGGGTTGAAGAATGTGGCCTACTCGACTCATTTCCTGCCAGAATCAGAGGTGACACTCCCATTCACAGCTTAGGTTTGAGTTACAGTGGTGTGAGGGCTGGAGGGATATGAGAAAGACTGTGTTGCACACACTCATGCAAAGCCCTACCATATGCAGGGTTGAAACACAAGACGTTGGGCCCCCAGCACGAATAAAATATCCATGAGCTTTTCCGGAGATATCCTCCACCCTCCTTCCTGGTTCTTTGTTTCTCTTTCTCCCACTTTCCACTGCCAAATCCTCGCTCTGTGCTGAAGATTAAACTGTGGGAAGCCATTTTGTTAGTTCGATCAGAATGCCAGAGGCCTTTAAAAATATATCCCCATCCAACCTCATACAAATGAGTTGTCAGCCAAGAGGGTAAACTGGAATGCTAAACCTCCTCATGTGCATGAAGAGACAAGGCATTTCCTTGGGCAAAAATACAGTAGGTCAGCCACTCTGACTTCCACATTGGATCCGCCAAGCTCCCCTGGTAAGAAGCACAAAGATGGGGACAGGCGGACAGACTTCCCCATCACTGAGTCACCGGGCACAGAAACGAAGGGAAACCGGAGTCATACCTTGGGGGAATGAGTGGTTTAAAGCACAATACAGAGGAATGAGAGAAATGCACTCAGTCAGGAGTGACTGGAGGAGGAGGACATCCTGAATCTTGTGTGTGGTGTATTAATCACAGCACTGAGCCAACACCAAAGAGACTGCAACCTTATGGCAACAATGCCGACAGATGTCCGCCTGTCTGCGCACTTGACAGCTTGTCTGACACCATCAGAAGTACTCAAATACAACACGCAATGATGATTATTGTGCTTTCAAAGAATCTTCAAACCGGGTCTGGTCTGCAATGAGAAAGCTAATTGGTTCCAGAGTGCACTCAACTCACACAGAGAGGACCGGCAGGAATCAAGGTTGAAAAGAAACAGGGTATTTATGTCGGCCCTTGGTCAATTGTCATCCAAGCATCTGCCCCGCACAGAGACAAGAGCTGAGAGGATTTCTTCTACCAAAGAAAAAAAAAAAAAAAGCCTAATATCGAACTGGCCTACTTATTCGCCGCGTCAGAGCGTGAGAAACATTATACTGAAAAATAGAGTCTTAAAGACTGACAGGCTAAAATAATCCCTGCATTTAGAGTTTCTTGTTTACAACAGCTGAAAGAACGTGTCCTTCTGCAATATGTGTGTCCGGCAGTAACCTGGGGGAGGTGGCTGTGTGACCTCTGGGTGCTGTTCAGTAACCTAAATCCAGACGAGGCGCGTGGGAGCCGGCCAGGCTGCTGAGGGAGGCTAAAATCACCATATGAGCTCTTCATCCTGTCTGGAGGCCCCACAGACTTTCTGCACTGTATTACACAGCACTGTCTGCAGCTGACCACAATGCAGTCTCACACACATGGACACAGAGACCTACACATTTTATCAGGGCAACAGGCTGCACGACTCTTTATATTTGTAGAGATAAGGTTATTTTGTCAGGACATAAAACAGAAGTAGGAATAAAAGAGGCAAATCTGACAGCTTAGAGGTTTGCATTTCTTACAAATCTTTTAACCATTACTAGCTAGTTGTGATAAAATATACACTGCAATTTCTGTTTATTTGAGCTTAGAAGGTCTAGGAATGGATCAGGAAAGGTTTGTGAATGAATGAGTTTGACTGGTTTATCTAGTTTTATTCTAGGTCTCAGTGCCCTGGGCTTTAAAGGGGATGAATTTAGAGACCCCATCATTAAAAAGTGTAATATGTTATTAATAATCTGCAAATATACTGCAATTTTTGTTTTAAAGAAGTGTTTTAATGTTGTGTTTATTTGATTGATAAAATCCTACAGTGTCTTAATATTCTAATTCAATTTGATTAAATGTAAAAATGAAATGACAATGCACAATTTGACAAGGTTAAAAATTGCACTAGGTAAAATGCCTTGGAAATCGATTTAAGATGACAAATATCACTAGCCTGGTCCTACCAGACTCTAGTACATTTCATTTGTAAGAGAGTCTGGCCACTCTCCATTGACAAGCGTTAACTTCCTTGAAGGCGGGTACTCTGTTGAAGTTTAAAACTATTGGATCAGCCCAGAGCCACTCTGGATCTGCCATAACCAATCGCTAACATTTGGTCGTGACGTAACCCTACAACTCAAACTAGCGCACAACCTCAACGTCATCGTTCTCAGCCACTCCCTCTGTTTGCTCTGTTTAAAAATTTGGCTGGAGAAAACCCACGAATACACCGCAAACCCAGACGGAGTACTGAAGGTTTGAGTCAGCTGTCCACGACAGGCCTAATCCAGTCAAGGTACCAGCACAAAACACTCAGCAAAATATCGTCTAATTATTATCAACCAAATTTTTTGTTAATAATCGCACACCCCTCCTGTCATGCTAAAATCTTCTCTGAGAACTAGTGTCCCCAAATTCATCCTCTTTAAAACCTCATCTCCATAGCCAATGCAACACTTTGGAGTCATGACATTATTATTTGTATAACTTATTATTCATAAAATTATTACTATTATTTAAATAGAAGTTATCATCATGTCTTGTGTATTTGACCATAAACCAATTAGTCGTTAAGATAAACCACTGACTAGTCTATTATGAAGATGTGGGTTATGCATATCTCTATTCTGAACTCACACTTGTCTTGAAAGGGGTGAGCAACAAATAAACTAAACTTACATCTTGAAATACTGCAGTCATTGCTTTAGTTAACAATTAACCCAGTAATAAAGATCACATAATAGAGGTCAAAAGATGCCAGAGGTAAAGGTTGCCAGACCGAGTGACCATAATACAAAGTCTCACACTAATTATTCTCACCTTCATGACTCTTCAGTTCAAGGTGTAGTGTTTTACATAAGGGCGAGACTATCGTAACACAAGGTTAAAGGTGTGACTTCAAGTGCATAAACATCACAAATACATAACAAAAAACCTTGAGTTCAGAACAGTGGTTCAACAGTTCATATGACTCAAACCACTATAGCATTTGTTGTTTGGTGTGGACAAAATGTCCATGAAACGGCACTTTAACATTGCCACATGGTTTAAACATATGTAACTATGTAGAATACATAAAATACATTAAACAGACATAGACTTTAGAAGTTACACAATCGTTAAAAAGTTAGG
Organism: Squalius cephalus; assembly: GCF_949319135.1. NCBI lineage: Eukaryota > Metazoa > Chordata > Actinopteri > Cypriniformes > Leuciscidae > Squalius > Squalius cephalus. The sequence goes on along the minus strand of NC_137122.1, from coordinate 33,532,753 downwards.
GGTCTGCGAGTTTGAGTCTCTTATAACGTGCATTTGAAAAAGCAACATGCGTCCAACATTTTCCCAAACTTGTAATGCGAAGCGTTCATAAATCCGTTGTCCATCAAAACACAACGTTTAAAACAAGTGTTTGAAATGTCCATTTGTGAGCTGATGTGGCTTCTTATCACAGAATGAGGCACACAATATATTATTTTACAGTATTCTATAAAGTGATAAAGTGACAAGTCTATGTCGATTAACAGCATTGCATTATAAATACACTTTATGATTATGAAAATACCCAAGGCGGCTTGAAGAACTCAAACACACAATAAATTGTCGCAGTCAGTCATGTGTTTATTGTCTTCATGTTTAATCAAAGCGCTTCTATCTTCTTTTTATTCAGCTACAGCGTAAGTTTCACATTATGGATTTCCTGAAAACGTAATTATATCACTTCTCTGAGGCAAATGTGGAGTTTCTGCTCGAGGGCGCCCTCTGACTTCTAGTATGAATGGAACAAAAGTATGTTTATCGCTCACTACATCCTATTTTGAAAAAAAAAAAAAAAAAAAAAAAACTTTTCTCTAAAGAAATTTATATGTCAATCCATATGCTTTTCCCCAGAGTGCAGGAGTTTTTTTTTGTTGTTTTTTTCCACACCGGATGCATAAGAGGCTCATATTTCACATTCAATTTATTGACTCTGTTTTTGATTTTGCATACCGATGTCACCGATTTTTATAATAATGATATAATATTTTATAATAAATCCTTAGACCTTTCTAATGATTTATAGTCATAGGCTACCCACAGGTTAACATGTGCAGATTAACACAGCCTGCAGTTTTTCATAAAATAAGTTTTTTGTAAAATATAAATATTATCATGATTATATTATGTTTATTCTTAAATACAATATTTTACATTTTTAATGAAAATGTTATTAATTGTAAAAGACATTTTTTATTTTGTATCATAATTATTAGTCTATACACAATGTTATTATTGTGCTTGTAATATACAAACAAAACGTTGGGCTGAATTTTGTATATAGGTTACAATACATACGTACGCGCTTCCTCCTTTTGCAGCCACTTTGCATCCAAATTTTTTGCAAGCTGGATATCTATCTTTGAGGACAACCACACATTTGCTTTTTCTATATGCAAATTTTAACTTCTTTTTCAACGGGGGGATAAAGATTAGAGATAACAGCCTCTATCTCTGACATTTTCTCCGCCGTACGTGTGTGGTTGGAGCAAGTTGAGTCTCTAAGCAGTCAAGTGGAAAGAAGTTGCTTATGCGCAGGTTAGATTCTCCATCCGATTTGTTTTTATCAATACCGTAGATAAAATAATCATACGTGTTCATACCATGATCTATCGCCAAACCGGTATAAACAATATCAACATTGACCGCCACAAATAAACTTTCCTTTTGGATAACTGTAACTATTTACATTTGATTACATTTTTTGTACCTGAATACCTGAACATCTTAAAACACTGTTTATTTCGATCGTATATGTTCAGTTTTATTTATTTGTGCAATTACTAAATTCTTTATTTGTTCTTTTTTAATTACTGAGTGTTTACTTTACTTTACTCTTTAATAATGCTTAAAATGTATATTAGTTAGGCTAGTTGTTTTTGCTATGGTATTTTTAAAGCATAGCCTAGTCAAAAGTTCTGTGTGTAATTGTTCTTTAGCCTATTGATTTTTGTTCATGGTATTCAGCTACAATGAAATGTTTTGCAATAAGACTTAGATGTGAACGATATCCAATTTTTTTTTCCCCTTATTGCAGAGATTCTCAACCTTTTGAAACTAAAGCTCCCCAAGCCTCCCCTATATGTGTCACGATTTGTTTGTTTCAAACAGAGATCACAATTCTCCCATGATTCTGAACAGACAACTAAACAAAATATCATGTCACTAGAGGTTCTGACTAAATGTTAATGGCTGCAGTCTATTTAAAATGTTTAATTAATCTGAATTAATTATAAAATTAAATCATTCATTTTGAATGAATTATTCAATGGCTCACTCATAAATACTTCACTTATTTCATTACTGGATGAATCAGCATTTTTGAATGAATCTCTTCTGATTCAATGACAAATTGTAAAATGTACAATGACATTATTTAACAGTCACTTGTCTTTAGTAGTAATCACTGGCATAGGTGATGGATACAATCGTCATTTGAAGCATTCATCTTTCAAAAGGTGATTTGCTCTCTATTTTGATTGCTTCCGTAGACATCAGTGTTTATATCTGAACTATGAACTTCTATACCAGTACTGAAATACTGATACTGTGTGGTTAAAAAGATGTTTGTGAAACAGCACCAACACAGATTTGAATGTTCCAGTGTGATTTTGTAAAGGTTTAACAGACACAGACGAATCGTTGTCATTTAGGAACGAGATCTTCTAGGTGACTGAATCAAGATTGCGATGTTTTAACAATAAATTGAGCAGCTTCTAACTTTTTGCTAATAATTTCAATAGTTAAAAAGTTTACAATAATTATACAAATTATATGGCATGAGAACACCCATTTCTTTTGCAGAAGGTTTCACTTACAGGTGAGGAATACTAGCAGATAATCTCGAAAAGCAAACAAACACAAGCTCAAGCACATTTCCTCTGTATAAAAACTATCAGTTGCTTTCATTCCCAGTGCTTAGAGGCACTTATTTACACAGGACGGGTGACGGCCTGGCTCTGATCAATAGTGTCAGTTTACAGTGCTGCAAACGGTCCGAATAAACAGTATCCCTTACAAACCCCCAGCTGGACTTCACATCAATATCATGCACAGGAATGTCTGAGAGGCCACATGCTCCACATACCTACACAACCATGAACATGAAACACTCACGTGCAAGTGTGTGGGAGGACAGAGAGAGGAAAAGATAAGAAACGGGGGAAAAGAGAGAGAGGAAACAGGCAAGCAGACACCACGTGACTCAAAAACGATAACAGCAGACCGCTGCTAGTGCTTCTTAATGAATAAGCAGGATTCCTCAGTGTCCAGCCCTCTGGTTCAAGCACAGGCACACAGACACAAGGGGCAGTAAGCCACTTTTCACGCTGCTTCTTGTGCCTGATGCCTGGCCATGCCATGCAGCTACTTCATACGCAGAGCAGAAAACAAACAAAGAAAGAAAACACACTATTGGACAAATGATTATGGAGAGGGATGTTTCATTAATCATTCATAGTGTCTACTCTAAAGTCAGCACATCAAGCCAACATAACAGGCAAACATGGGCTGCATTTACACAGCAGGACTAAATGCACACAGTTCCCATTTTTGTGCCATCTGTTTATATTCACTTAAGACATAAATGACTGTGCTTACATTAATGACCTGCCAAGAAGCACTGTTAGAAATATGTTAAAGAAATGACAAAACATCACAATAAAGCAATTAGCCAGTTAACATATGGTTTATGCCAATAAACTAAGACAGACTTGTTCTTTTCCCACTATGCTTTCTTATATCAGTTTTTACCCAGCATTTTGGTAATCAGATAATATATTCTCATTCATATCATGCACATAATGCTAAATTTGCACACGCAAACTTATGCTACACGCGTCAGTAGCTATGTTTACATGGACACCTTTTGGTTCAATCGGAATGAAATCAATACGATTGATGAATCCGAACACGGTGTTTACATGAACGATAAATAAAGCAATCGGGTTTTTTGACATGCGCACACTGCACAAATATACAGAGCTTCCCGCTGTTCGCGCATAACTGGTTCTTTACTTGTTTTAAACAGCAGACGTAATATTAATCCGTCTCTGGTCATGATTTGGAGACAATGAGCATATTAACCGTTTTGCCGTGCTGCTTACATTTATCATGCAGTAAAAATGCCCCTGCCCGCGGCCATAACCAGTCGTCTGTGGATGAGAATCCAAAACAAGGACTGGTGGGACGTTGTCCTGCTTCACTCACAGACGCAGTGAAATGAGAATTTTAGAATGACGGGACACTTATTTATATGACACTTTATTCAACAGGAAGAACAGCTCGTTCCGCGCATCATACGTCATTACGCTATTTAACGTCATTGCACATGCGCAGTCCTTTCAGTTACGGTTTTCAATCCGATCAAGTGTTTACATTTTCTCTCGATCGGATTACAAAAGGAATAAACCACCCCTTTCAATCCGATCGAAATTTCATTCGGATCGAGCTCAAACGGATCGATTAAGGTGTTTACATGAAGGTTTTTTAGTCCGATTGAGCCGTCAATCCGATTATAAGAGTCCATGTAAACGCAGCTAGTGATAGCACTTCCGGTGTTTCTGTTTGTGTTTATTCTTTTAATTTCTTCTCACTGCAAAATGTACTGAAATTTCTGAAATGTTTGACATCTTGTAACATCAGAATTAGCTAGGCCTATTCTTTGTTTGGACAAATGATTGATGGAAAATTGTGACAAGAATCTGATAAACCTGAGTCTTTAGGCTTATTAGATACATATCAGATTTAGAACATATAAAAACAGCTGAATTATGTGCGTACAAAAAAAATCAGTTTTGGACCAGGGTTGAGAACCACTAGTTTAAAACAAGACTTAAAAAGATCTAGCATTTAATAATGAGTAATTGTTCAACTCTGTATTTAGATCGGCTTGAACAACACACCTGGGGTCTGGTTAAAAAAAATTGTAATTGTGTAAGCACCAACACATCCTTTCATCTATAGAGACTTTAAGAAACAGCTTTGCCAAATCACCTGGTAGCTTTACAGTTTTTGGAAGTATACAACAGAGTCTCACAAACACCACAAGTTAAACACAGCTGTTTTGCAGTAACAAGCAAACATTTTTTGAAGCCTGAATGCTCATGGCCTCAAAGTTTACTATCCCCATGTGTGTGAGTGTGTTTATAAGTAACAGCAGCAGTGAAAGAAGTTATAATAGAAGCAGAATACAAATCAAGGACCCTGTAATGTTTTGCATTTTTTACAGTTGCATTCAGACTGCCTTATTCATTAACACAACAATAAAAACCAAACAACCCAACTAATCCACAATCCCTTCAGGGTGAAACACAGTAGAAAACATGTGAAGTCAAGTACTTTCTCAGGGCATTATCAGCAAAGACCTTTCCAAGTAATGAGGAAACAACAATGAAAAAATAAGAAACTTGCATTTCTCCCTGATTACTCTGTAACCATGATGAAGGCAATAACTTCTGAGCGAGCCAAAAAAAACCAGCAAGAAGTGCATGCTTCAATGATGACAAATATTTACAGATTTCTGCCCCTCTTTTTACCCCTCTAATAAAATTTCTGAAGGCTACTCAACTCAATCTGACACCAGGTTCTTTAATTCAGACTATTCACTGTGACAAAACATGACATTAACAAATGTATGTTTTTATTGTTGTGGTCTAATAATTATTCACTTGTGTCAAAAAGTAGAAATACGTAATTAAAATGTGGTTCAATTACTGAACACATAACACAAAATATGTATTATTACTGAGCGTAAAAATCAACAAAAAAAAAACCCCTCCACTATCAGTCGATCGCTTAAAGAAGGTATCTCAGAAGCCACATCTCACTTCCTGTTGTGTGAAACATGAACCCAAAGAAAGACGGACATACTAATAGACTAAAAGAAGGAAAGTAACAAATAGAAAACTAGTGCAAAACTACAATTAACAGATGCAAAATTGACACACAATTAAAAAAGTAAGAGAACTTCAAAATTAAGTCAAATTCATTTTCCAGAATTTCCTGTAGGCCATTAAACATAACGCTATATATTTCAATGTATTGAAAAATGTGTCAGCGAGGAGGATTTAAAAAAAAAAAATTCCTCCTTTTCTTTTTTTCAAGGAACTTGATCTGATCACAACGACTTACTGTCTATGAGCCATTGCTGATAAAGTCACAAAAAACATATACTGACGTCAAAGCTTTCTAGACTATAGTGTGAAAGTGTTGATTGTCAACACTTGTCAGATGGCATAAAGCGATTACACTGCAAAACTACCAGGAATCTTTGTGTAAAAAAGGTGATGCAAGTTGACTAAAACATTTTTTTTAACCATTATTGACGAAAGATCACTTTTAAGGCTAGCACGTGGGGTACAAGAACCAGTTCTTTTGTCTATACTGAAATAATCTGACTCATGTACCATATCGCACTGAACCTCGTGAACCAAGAAGTGTCACTCTTATGTCGCACATAAGGCTCATGAGACTTCATTCAGTGTCGTTACTGATTGGTCGTGCATAAGCCTTTATGAAGTTAAACATGAGTTGTGTGTTAATATGTTACCACAATATTGTTTGTTTTTCTTTTCTTTTGTTTTTAGTATTCCAATATAGCCCGAAGTTGGGGCCAATATGGAAGGACTGCACCGATGTGCCACCAGTAAAGAGGCTGTGAATATTCATATTAAAAAATTGCACTAATTGCAAGAATAGCATGAAATGTATTCACCAATATCTGTTCCGCTGAAATCTGAAATGATCTCATTTGGCAACACAGTGTTAAATGGATAGGGGTTAAATGGATTGTAGTTGATCTGTGATCCGTACGGACCAGGCCCCACGGTTCGGCACGAATGTAATTCATGGATTAATTGCAAAGTTGAACTTTGTCATTTCCACATGTTTTTTTCTTGCCAATTTACACATTCAAGCGATTTTAAACCATCCCAGCACAAGAGAACTCTACAGTTCTCAAACAGCAAATTGATTTATCTTCTGCATGTTCTTGTGCTTGAATGGACACACACACAAAAAAAAATTAAATATACAAAAAGTACTAATGCAATTAATAAAGGGATAGTCCGCCCAAAAACAATAATGAAGAATTTTCATGTCGTTTCAAACTTTCTACATGTATGGCTTGAGTGGGAACCAAACTACACTGGAGCCCATTGACATTTCTCAAAATATCGTTTATGTTTCACAGATGAAGGAAAGACAAGGGTTGGAGCAACATGAATCAATGCAAGTACATGAACTATCCCTTTAAAGAAATCGTTGAAGAACTAGAATCATTCAAAGGAATAATTAAATTAATTACAATTCCCTGACTTCCTAAATGTTTAGTTAGCCTAGAAACAAGATGCAGTTCCTTCTCATTTACACAAACTAAATGATATCAATTTCTGTGAAACAACTGAAAACATACAAGCATTATTTTGCTTGGAATAAAACTGAAAAATAATGTTCTCTCACCCAAACGCCTAAAGGGAGCACTGCTGAATCGACTGATACTATCAGATAAAAATCTTGCAAGCTTTTTTTGGTTACCCAAATCCTCTGGACTTAAACGCCCTGCGAGACTAAACAGTGAAGCAGCCATTGAAGAGATTCAACACTCATTGTTTCATGAGACAGACATTCCTTGTCCAATTAGAATTCCTTTCATGGGCCCAGGGGGGAGAGCAGCACAGCTGGAGGCGCTGGGTTTGTCTGCGGCCCCAAAGCTATCCACCTCTGCTGTGGACATCTCTTCCACAAACAAACTCTCAAGTGGTCACAGAGGAGATGTTGTGAGACACAAACACATCTGCGTAAAATAAAGAGCAGCTCATTCAGAGCTATCTTGTTTGTGCGGGAACAATGTCTTTATATGGTGCCATCATCGCCTCCGTCAAAGTAGTTCATTGTATGTTTGATGTCAAAATAGTTCTGTCAGATAAAAATGGGGTCATGTGCGATGAAAAACCCCCCAAAACAAAACAAAAAAACTTTATGTCCAACTAAAATTCTAACTTTCTCACATTTAAATGACAACATGCAGATGTAATCCACTTGTTCTAGTGGCATCAACGGTCAACAGGAAAGACAGCAGTAACACTTCACAATTCCATTTAACATTAGTTAACTACATTAATTTAAATAAACTAACTACATTAAGAATACTTATAAACTAACATTAACCGATTGGAATTTGTTAAATAACATGAACAAATATTGATGAATAACACTGTAAACAAAAGTACTGCTCATTGTTAGGTAATGGTAGTAAGTTAATGCATAAACTAACCTCAACTAATAGGAGCATATTGTAAAGTGTGTCCAAAGATATAAAAAAGAAAAATATGAGTATCCTCTATCTTTGTCCCTGCTGAGTCTATAATGTGATACAAAGCACATAACCGTGTACTTCTGCAATCATACTAACCTTTCTATTCCACAGACACTTTAAAAGGCACTGATATGTCAACAGTAGATTTGGTTTACAGAGGCAATTGTAAATCCAATCCTTCAGGGCACTGTCACTATGTCTGTGATGATATCATAGAGATCAGTATGCATCAATCATATCCTGTTCATTTCCAAGCAAGAGTGATTTCAAAAGAGTAGGGGGAAAAAAATCCTTCCCAAGAAAACCCCATCAGTGACGGTATACAAGCCTAGAAAGATCAAGCACTGTAACCCTTTGTTAACTTGTTTCAGTGAGCAAATACAATAGGCAAGACACAACACAAAATATTAACGAACAGTCTGCCACACATCTTAATATCTAACGGAGACACAGCCATCCAGATGAGGGGAACCGAGAAAACAGCTGCCTATGCTTCCTTCATCCGGTATATACACTCAGCTGATTTATGACTAATCCAACCTAACAAACCATCCACGGGGAGCTGCTTTCGGCTGATAACGTTCACATAAGTGAAAATAAAGCATGTCCACGGACTATTGTGCTGTTTATAGAGATGTTGATGAAATAAAGAGCTGCTTATCGTCCTAGCATGCGTTTAGCATGAAGAGCCAGGCTGCTGCAACTCGCCCCAGCAGATTCGCTAGCAGGATAGTCGGTCGCTTAGCCTTCCACACACACACACACACACACACGAGCGACAAACACACAGCGATAATAACCTAGCTAGAAGTATGAAATGATCATTAACTCCGTAAAGATTACATTAAAAAGATAAAGGAGCTTATTTGGAGTCGTTTTACCTGTCAGTCGGATTTTGATGCTTGACCCGTTCCTTCGAGTCCCAGGATTCGACATCACTCCCACAAAATAACCAACGAACTTTCTCTCAGGATAAACCCAAGACGCTCGCTTCAAGCGGATATAAAAACGTATAAAAACGCGCTACGCTAATATGTGGGTTGTGCATGTGTTTCTAGGCGATAAAACGGTATTATTTCCGTCTGGCAAATCCCCTGTAGCTTTCAGACTTAACAACACAGGCTAACATTTTTTTGAGCTCAACGGCGTTCTGACATCACGTTAGTACAGCGGAACGTGCACGTACCCGCGCTTGGGCGTGCGCGCGCTCTTCCGTCTGGCGCTGGCAGTACATTGTGGGATGTAAAAGGATATTAGTCATGTGCGTTTTGATGTTGTCCAAAGCTAAATTACTTCATGAAAAAATGTACGTTGATGTCATTAAAAGTATTTAAAACATTTTTTTTTATTTTTTTTATATATTTTAATAGATAGATAGATAGATAGATAGATAGATAGATAGATAGATAGATAGATAGATAGATAGATGTTGTTGTCGCTTGTAATAAATAGGCTAACCAGATGATGATTTACATTGTATTTGCATGATTCCTATTGTCGCTTGATAGTTGTCATGTGGTAGAAGCAAATAAGGTTGGTCTGAGCAGTAGGGGTAAAGACTGGATTCAAGGACATTAGCAACTGGAAACAATAGAGCCATTTAATAGTGTTGTGCAGAAGAAAAGCCAATCCACACATAAACAGCAGGCTAATGAGGGAGGCAGGCCACACACTGGCCCTTTTCTATCCGTCACCACTTTAATGAGAAGAAAGGCATTGTGCTCTTGGCATTAGAATGAAATGTATTTGATCTGAAGACTCATTAAAATGGAAACAAATACTAATGCAATCAATCAGTTCTTTGTGTGATGCAATGTGCTTTAATGATGCACAATTCAAAAATGAACATGTTAAATAAATGGAAACATTCCAATGTATTGATCAATTCTTTAGGACGTCATGTAATTATGGCTTGACACTTTCAAGCTCATCTGCTCATGCAGATATATTGATCATAATATTGCTCATTTTGAAAATTCAATGCGACTATGGGCCAATTAAAAGTAATATATTGAAACTATATTAACAACTCTCTTAGAAAAGGTTCAATGGGTTAATATAGAACCAAAAAATGTATGATTCAATTTTAAAGAACCCTTAAAACTTAAATGATTGCATAATACTTACTTTCATGTTTTGGTTTATTTGAAATTTTACCCAGTAAAACATTATATGAAAAGTTATGACAACATATGTTTTACATTGCTTTAACTCATAAAAATAAGTTAAGCAATTTTCAACATATTAAGTTATACAAGATTCATTTTTTAGTCAGTTTGTCAGCGACTTTTTAAGTATAGGCCTAAGCGACTTTTTTTTTTACAGAGTAGTAAAGTACAAGGTGCTTAAGTCGTAATATTTTATTTTATATTTACATAAACTATTTTATAACATTACACAATATTTTATAAAATTAATTAATTAAAACTTAATCCATAAAATTATCCCATGATGGGAACCCCTAAAAGGTTATATATCTGACACAGAACCCTTTAAGGTTCAATAACTTTGAAGTAATAACGATAAAGTGTTTATATATTGTTTGCCCTTTTAACTTACATATTTGCTGCATCAAAGGGTTTCTCAATAATAATGTTATGACAGTTAATTAATTTGAGTAATTTTAGTCTAAATTCAAATTTCAGGGCTTATAATTAAATGCCAGACATGAGCTGAGAACAGCAACAGTCATCGAGGAAGTCTAACACCATTCACAACTACTTATGTGTGTGAGACTGTTTTAGAATGTGGTACATATGCTGGAAACTACCCAAATATGAAATATGAACAGATGGAGACACCCTTTTGGCCTGATTTTCTCAATCAATTGAGATGTTGATGTAGCTCACTTCTGCCATCTCTTGGTCGTAACATGTGATAAATGCAGGATTTGATTGTTTGCCAACTGAAACAGCCAGAGCCTCTGAAACTAAAAGAAAAAATCTACTAACTGACTGAACAATTGCTGAAGTAGAGAATTAATTGAATGAAAGTGTGTGAATGAATAAATTCACATGGGGTTCCCCCTCGGTAGAGATTGCAAGTGGGGTCTTAAAGAATATCTTTAAGAAATATGCTAATAAAAAGTATTAGAATATTACACATGTGTCGAGGGAGAATGTGTTGGGGTGGACATTGGAAAGCAGATTGGCTGCTGCTCTCTCTGTTGTCATGGTTGTGACCAATAATTAGCATTTGAGAGTCAAAAATACCTTTAGCATTTTCTGTCTATTTTATGCGAGTGGATAATATGTTCTGCAAATGAAAAATATATTATCATACAAAAATAGACCATAGTTAGATGAAAATTGGTTCGCCTTTCATTAAATGACTCTTTAATGCATTTTGCATTTACAGCTAGAAATGTTGCTTCAGTCCTCCAAAATTGTTAAATTATGTTCAAATGGTTCTGCTAATTGGTGGTTTTATAGGCCTATTTATAGGTGGATTGTATATTATTTATATACGTTAATATTAAAGGGGAATTATTGTAATATAAAAATATGAGAAATATGAAAAACTGTTAACCAAGCTTTACATTACTTCCAAGTCTTGAATGAGTGTTTGAAAGAGAGGGTCAAAAACAGGATAGAAAATAGTTCTAAATTAGGATGGTTTTTTTATATGTAAAAATCTTTGCTTACATTATAAGTGGACTTCAAAGAACATGATACTTTTTTTTTTTAAATGCAGTTCATGACCCATTTTAGAAGGCAAATTTAGCTATCTCAGAATATACAGCTGAGTTTGGATACCTAATTAATGTATGTTGCCAGGAACAGCTTCTGTGTATCCATGTTTTGTGTTAGCACTCTTGATGAACCCTTCATACATGCTTGCATACATATGTGTATGTGTAAGTGTTGTGAGTGGTGCATATTGAAAATAATCATCTTACAATTTTTTTTTTCCAACTCAGTTGGGCAACTTTTTTAATCAATAGAAAAATATAAATCTAGATTTCTAGATAGAATCTAGATTTAATCACTGGTAACCAAGTCATGAATGCAAATCTAAAAACAGTTAATTGATATATATTTCTAATATATATATATATACATATTGTGACGAGTCTCTCTGGGCATATCAGCGTCGCCCTGGCAACCAACGCACAACACCTGCACGTCCTCATCATGGGCTGATCGGTCACAGCTGCAGCCCGTCATTAAGCGGCTGTAAAAGCCGCCACTTCTCTCACTTCGACAGACAACCCGTCTCATGCTGAACGTGCTGATACTAATCCCTTGTTTCTCGTCTAAACAGAAGGCAGCGAGTGACCGACAGCCCGACCGAGCACGCCTGGACACCCACCTTCACGTGCACGAGGACTTCACAAGAGCACCAGCCACGAAGACAGCGTTCACCTCACTTCACCGTTTTCACCCCACTGTTGAAGTACTTTTCAATAAATCCACCCTCCGGGGCTACTTTTCACCGAGCGACCTTGTTGTGTGATTTCTCACCCGTGACATCTGGTGGAGAATGCGGGCAACTGCATGAGAAATCACACACAAGTGTTTGCAGTTCACCGCAGTAATATATATTTTTTTCTCTCTTTCTGTTCATCACCCCAGCACCGATCGGCGCTCTCTCTCTTCTGATGGAGATGGACGAACTACTGCACCGCCTCACCGAAGTTAGCATCCGTCAACAGCAGATAATGGAACATCTGGCCACTCGGCAGGGCAGAGCTGAAGAAGACATCGCTGCCCTCCATGCCCAGGCTGCCCAGCCGGTTCCACTACCTGACCCACGAATGCGAGCGACCCGGCTTTTGCCCAAAATGACGGCTCACGACGATGTTGAGGCATTCCTACAAGTATTTGAAACCACTGCTAACCGTGAGGGATGGCCCGTAGAAGACTGGGCTTCCGCGCTGGCACCCCTCCTCACTGGTGAAGCTCAACGAGCTTATTTTTCCCTTCCTCCCGCGATCACTGACGACTACAGAGAAGTGAAACGCGAGATCCTCGCCCGGCTGGGACTTTCCCCCATCTGTGCAGCGCAACAGTTTCACGAGTGGGATTTCAAAGTCCGGGTGCCAGCGCGAGCCCAGGCCGCTGATCTCGTCCGGTTGGCTCAACATTGGCTGCTGGACGGCGAACCCACCGCAGCTCAGATAGTGGAACGAGTGGTCGTCGATCGCCTCCTCCGCGCCCTGCCCCGGTCCCATCGTCAGGCGGTGGGTATGAGGAACCCGGCTACCGTCCTTGCTTTGGTAGAGGCGATCGAGCTGGCGGATGCTGTCCACCAACGGGAGGCTGGAGAGAGAGCGCCGCCGTTTCCCCGGAGGGTGGTCCAGGAGCGACGCACGCCGGAGGGCACCTCGCGCGCAGTTGGCAGACCGACAGTTCCGTCTCCGATGGACGAGCCAATGCCGACTGCTGAACCCACGACGCCACCACGGACCTGGCTGGCGGGCTGCATCGTCCATCAGCACGTTCCACCTGCGGCTCCAGAGGCGGACGTCAAGTTGAATGGCAAGCCCGTCCGGGCGCTTCTGGATTCGGGCAGCGCGGTCACCCTCGTCCAGGCTCATCTGTGCCCTCCTCACCCTGGCCAGAAAAGTTATCTACCGATCACGTGTGTGCATGGAGACACCCAACAAGTTCCAGCTCGCCGCGTGAATATCGCTACAACCCATGGCGCCTGGTCCGTTGAAGCTGGATTAGTGAAAAACTTACCAGTCCCACTACTGCTTGGAAGAGATTGGCCGGGGTTTGACCGCCTGCTCGCTGCCGCCGCTCAGCCCGCCAGCCCGGAACGGAACTGTCGCCGCCGTCGCCGGCCACAGGGACCCCGCCGCCGGCCGGCGCTGCTAGCTTCGGACAGCGGGAGAGATGGTGAGTCCCCCTCGTTAAATACTAACCTTTTCTATGATGTGTTCCAACAGGCCAGCGAGGGGGGCTCTTTTGCCAAAGACCAACGGGAGGACGATCGTCTGAAGCACTGTTGGAGTCAAGTTAGAGCCATCGATGGCGAAGACGTCCTCCCACGGCCCCATCCTCTCCCGCATTTTGTAGTCCGAAGCGGTCTGCTATACTGCGTCGCCCAGCGAAGGGGGGAGGAGAAGGAACTTCTAGTCGTCCCTCGGACGAAGACAGAAGCCATCCTCGAGTTAGCCCATTCACATCCGATGGCAGGCCACCTAGGAGCGGCTAACACCATCCAGCGGATCCGGGATCGTTTCCACTGGCCAGGCCTGGAGGCCGACGTGAAAGGTTTCTGCAAAGCCTGCCCGACCTGCCAGCGCACGGCTCCCAGGACTCCTCCCCCCAGCCCGCTGATTCCCTTACCCATCATTGAGGTGCCCTTCGAGCGGATCGGAATGGATTTGGTGGGGCCGTTGCCTAAGTCTGCCCGAGGACATGAACACATCCTCGTCATCGTGGATTACGCCACCCGGTATCCAGAAGCAGTCCCCCTGCGGAAAGCCACAGCGAAAGCCATCGCCCAGGAGCTGTTTCTGTTGGCCAGCCGGGTCGGCATCCCGACTGAAATCCTGTCTGACCAGGGAACACCGTTCATGTCCCGGCTAATGGCTGACCTCTGCAGGCTGCTGGGGGTGAAACAGTTGAGGACAACTGTCTATCACCCGCAGACCGACGGACTCGTGGAACGTTTTAACCAAACCCTGAAACAGATGCTCCGAAGAGTAGCCGCGGAGGACAAGCGGGACTGGGACCTGATGATTCCTTACGTCCTCTTCGGCATCCGCGAGGTTCCTCAAGCCTCAACTGGTTTCACCCCCTTCGAGCTCCTGTTCGGCCGCCAGCCTCGGGGCCTGCTGGATATCGCTCGGGAGGCCTGGGAGCAGCAGCCTGCCCCCCACCGCACGATCATCGAGCACGTAAAACAGATGAGGGAAAGGATAGACCGCGTCATGCCATTAGTCCGGGAGCACCTCAGCAAAGCACAGCAAGCCCAACAACGCCACTATAATCGGGCAGCCCAACCACGGGAATTCCAGCCGGGAGACAGGGTCATGGTCTTGGTCCCTACCTCCGCTTGTAAGTTCCTGGCATCGTGGCAAGGGCCGTACACCGTTCTGGAGAAGGTTGGACCAGTGACATACCGCGTACGCCAACCTGGAAGAAGACAAGCAGAACAGTTATATCACATCAACTTATTGAAGAAGTGGCAAGGGACCCGAGACCAACTCGCCGCCCTCAGTCTCACCGATCCCGTGGTTGTCGACATGGATCCCCACCTGTCGGCTGCCCAGAAGACCGAGCTGCAGCACCTGGTCAGACAGTTTTCGGATGTGTTCTCCTCTAGGCCCGGGCAGACTAACGTCATCCACCACGACATCAGGACACCCCCTGGAGTAATCGTCAGGCAACGGCCCTACCGAGTCCCAGAAGCTCGTCGGCAGGCTATTGAGGAAGAAATACAGGAAATGCTGAAGTTGGGGGTAATCGAACCATCTCGCAGCCCGTGGTCCAGCCCCATCGTGATGGTACCCAAGCCGGATGGCACCCTCCGCTTCTGCAATGATTTCCGCCGACTAAACGAAGTCTCCGAATTCGACGGCTATCCCATGCCTCGGGTCGACGAGCTGCTAGACCGCCTGGGAAGGGCCCGGTACATCACAACCCTGGACCTCACCAAGGGATACTGGCAGGTACCACTTACCTCTTCTGCTAAACCAAAGACTGCTTTTTCTACCCCTAGTGGCCATTGGCAGTACCGGACCCTTCCCTTTGGCCTTCATGGGGCACCAGCAACCTTCCAGCGCATGATGGACGTCATCCTGAGGCCCCACCAAGCGTATGCAGCCGCGTATTTGGATGACGTCGTGGTGCATTCCGAGGCATGGGATGAACATCTGGAACGTCTGCGGAGGGTGCTCTCGGAGCTCCGGCGGGCTGGACTAACCGCCAACCCCCGCAAATGCCACCTAGCACTGTCCGAGGCGAAGTACCTGGGATTCCAGGTCGGCCGAGGCCTCATTCGCCCCCAAGAGAAAAAAGTGGAGGCCATACGCACAGCTCCAAAACCACAAACAAAGTCCCAGGTACGAGCCTTTTTGGGGTTGGCGGGGTACTATCGCTGTTTTATCCCCAACTTCTCCTCTTTAGCCGCCCCCCTGACAGACCTGACCAGGAAGGGGCAGCCCGAGAAGATCTGTTGGACGACAGCCGCAGAGGAAGCCTTTGCCCAACTCAAGACGGCACTTACAGCATCTCCGGTACTCCGCGCCCCCGACTTCGGCTGCCCCTTCCTGCTGCAAACGGATGCTTCCGACACCGGACTGGGAGCCGTCCTGTCACAAATCCAGGAAGGTGAGGAACATCCCATTCTCTACATCAGCAGAAAGTTGTCCCAGGCAGAGAAGAACTACGCCGCCGTCGAGAAGGAGGCCCTGGCCATCAAGTGGGCAGTCCTGGAGCTGCGTTATTACCTCCTCGGCCGTAAGTTCACCCTGCTGACCGACCATGCCCCTCTACAGTGGATGGCCCGGGCTAAAGATACCAATGCCAGGGTGACCCGCTGGTTCCTCGCGCTCCAGGACTTCCACTTTGAAGTGCGACATCGGGCCGGGGCCGCCAACGCCAACGCCGATGGGCTCTCACGGATGTGGACAGCTTTTTCAGGTCTGTCAGGGGTCATTCCCCACCCACCCCTTATTTCACCCCTACTATCTCCTCTCGTTCCCAGGGCCAGAACGACGCTTAGGGGGGGGGAATGTGACGAGTCTCTCTGGGCATATCAGCGTCGCCCTGGCAACCAACGCACAACACCTGCACGTCCTCATCATGGGCTGATCGGTCACAGCTGCAGCCCGTCATTAAGCGGCTGTAAAAGCCGCCACTTCTCTCACTTCGACAGACAACCCGTCTCATGCTGAACGTGCTGATACTAATCCCTTGTTTCTCGTCTAAACAGAAGGCAGCGAGTGACCGACAGCCCGACCGAGCACGCCTGGACACCCACCTTCACGTGCACGAGGACTTCACAAGAGCACCAGCCACGAAGACAGCGTTCACCTCACTTCACCGTTTTCACCCCACTGTTGAAGTACTTTTCAATAAATCCACCCTCCGGGGCTACTTTTCACCGAGCGACCTTGTTGTGTGATTTCTCACCCGTGACAATATTTACAAATGATTGAATCATGAGGGTAAGAAAAATAAACTTAGCACATTTTAAGGATGCTAAGATATTTGGACTAGAAAATAATTTTTTATTTTTTTAGGTGTTAAGAATTCTGCATTTTCTTCATCCAACTATGCGTGGTCTCAAAAATGAATGAAATTAGATTAATATTAATTAATAAATACCAACCGTGAAACCAGCTCTAAAACAGCCATCGTGTGTTAGAAATAATACCACGGCTCTGTGCTGAGAACAGTGATGAGCTTTAAAATATCACATATTCCTAGTGAAGAAATTGGTGCCGGCAAGACCGGGAACACCAAAAAGGTTATGCAGTTCTTGGCAGCAACTGGAGGAAAACCAGCTTCAGATTTCAAGGCAAGCAAATGGTTTTGATGTCCTCTGTGGAACATCACACCCTGTTCTATAGGCCAAGAGTTTAGACTGAATGTCCTCTATTCTGTCCTGTCCTGGAAGCCAATGCTAAAACCACCAGGAACAACAACTCTTTTCCATCATGTCCTGAAACAACATGCAAAGATTGCAAGTGCATTAAAGCAGTTTCTACTTAAGGCAGTTCTTCTGAATCACAATGTCATATTTATTCTAGGAGAAATGTATGTGAATCCACTGGCTTAGTGAAAACTTTGAGAGCTATGAGTTGACTGATTATTGTCATACACTAATTTAGCAACTCAAAGCTGCAGTATGACGATCACCTGGGCAAATCTGGCAACTTCCTGAAGCCAAAAGGAAAAAAAACGAATATGTTGTTGCTAGATTGTCAAAGAAAAAATAAGGTCCCATGTTGATTACACATCCCAGGTGGGAGACAGCATTGCAGGATTGCTATACAAAAACAAAGATCCACTGAATGAAACAGTGGTGGGCCTGTTGCAGTCATCCTTGCCTTTTGGCTCAGCCCTTCAAAGCAGAGGAAGCTGGGCAAAAAAAAAAAAAAAAAAAGAAAAAAAACCCAGCTCTTCCTTCGAGACTGCTTTCTATAGGAACTAGTGTCCTATACAAGTATAACAATATGCATGAACATTCCCCCAAAACATTTTCTTTGGCTCTCCCAACAGGAGAGGTGAATAAACCGATGACAACACTGCAGTATGCCAAATGAACAATAAGACCATTTACATTTATTAATCTTTTTTTTTTGTGCATTTTATTTATATTTATTCATTATTTCTATCACAGTTACTTTTTTATTGATTACATGATTACTTGATATTCACAAAATGGCAATTGTTCATAATTCATTGATTCGCCCTTCTCCTATAATTTTATCTTTTAAAAATGAGAGGTATATGTATCCTCAAATACGTTCACCAATGCACATCCATTAAGCAGCACAGATTGTTATTATTTCAGTATACACACAGTGTTTTGGCTTCAGTATTTCAGTGTTTAGGTGTTTGTGATGCATTCTTAATCCTGCACCTGGCAACTGGCATGCAACGGCATCCTAAAGGGAATCTGCATTTCCCAAAAACACTTTCCTAACAGACCTCAGTTTAAGCAGTTGTCCCTGTTAAACAGTAGCTATCTTTTAGTATACTTATTAACCCTTCATCTCTCCCTATTTCAGAAATGTCCTCATTTAGAAAATTCCTTCAGCTCACCGTGAAAAAATGATATAAGTCAGTCGTTTCTATCCTTTTCTTAACTGCAGTGTTTTATTTTCAGGTTAAACCTTTGCTCAAAGTGGCTCTACAATATAATATAAAGGCCAAAAAAGTGAAGCTGTGAGCTGCTCTTGAGAAAACAACAGAAATGGTAAAGAATATTAAACCTGATTAAAAATGTATCACAATTTCCAAAGAAAAGAGTGATGCCAAGGAAAAGAGTATATGACTGTGTCTGTGTGGTTTTAATTTTTAATGAATTGCATTTTTACATCCTTAGGAACAAAACACACTTGCAGAAGCTGAGGAGCGAGGATGAAGCAGAATATCAAAGAACAGATATCCAGAATATGAAAGCGCCTTTAGACGAAAAGAGCGCTGCCAATGCTTGAAGTGCTCAAAAGCGCAAACTAATGGACCTGAGAAGGGACTTGGAAGGATAGGAGTCGACTCTGGCAAAGTCAGAGAAGGAAAAACAGTTGAAAGCAATCAAGGATTTCACTAAAATATGGCTGTAAATTCCCTTCACATCTGTTACCATGTGTGAAATCAAGCAAACACATGTTATTGATTGACAAATTAAAATAAAGTAACATAATGATTTGAAATTACTCAGTTTATAACCCACTATGGCTCTTTAGGGTCTGGATGCAAAGCACTCTGACAGGAGACCTTAACCAATGGGATGAAAGCATTGCCAAGGCACAGAAGGAAAAGAAAGATCTAGAGAAGCTTCAGCAGGTAAAGAACGCAAGATATTACTGATAATTGATGCTGTTATCATTAAAAAATAAGATCCAAAGAGAACAACCACTCTAGAAAATTACAAGAAGCAAAGACTTGGAAGATCTCAACATAACGCCTCATCAACCGTTGACTTTTTTTTCCTACTATGGAAGTCAATGGGGACTAACATTTTTCAAAATATCTTCTTTTGTGTTCAACAGAACAAAGAAACTCATACAGGTTTAAAACAACATGAGCATAAGTAAATTATGACAGGAATTTTATTTTTGGGTGAACTATCCCTTTGAAATACACTCAATGTGAATTTCTCATTTTATCTGCTCAAAAGTAACCCCTTTTTGCATCTGTAAAGGAAACAACATCAGAGTAAAATAGTTCCTCTAAGCTAGTCTGGAGGAACAGGTCAGAGGTCATGCTAAAGCTTTGAGGATCACAAGCAAAATGGAGTCAGACTTGAATGAATTGGAGATACAGCTGGACAATGGCACTAAGAACAACAGTGATACATTCAAGAGACTGTAACAGCATAGCTTTGACCCCACTTGTGAATGAAATTGTGTTTTATATGAAATAGAAATCTTTTGTAACAATGTAAGTTCACTTTTGATCTGCAACCTTGCTTAATATAAGTATTAATTTATTTTCTTTTTTTTTAAATTACTGACCCCAAAAACATTTGAACGGTAATTTTGTATTGTAATATTTAGTAATTTTGTGTAATGTGACCGTTGGTATATTTTAGATTTATGAAAGTGTGCAGAATCCATCCCACATTAATCAAAATCGGTGAGACAGCAATCTACAAGAAAAGGACTTTTAAGAGAGAGAGGGGTCATATTTAAAAAAAATAAAAAAAAATCCATACAACGACATTGTAATATAGCACATATTTATAAGGACGAGTCCTTATCAGAAACATAATAATAAGAATAGCCTAAATCCGTCTAAGATTGAAAGTTACACACTCTTTTGTTTTGAACCTTGGCCTGCTCGTGCTCTCCCATCCCTCACCATTGTCTTCTGAATGACTTGCACACGGACACGCCCACCGTTCTGCCGTGCGTACGCATGCGCGCTGAGCCGTGTGCCATTTCCTGGATTCCTTGACAGGCCGAAATCAGGGAGCGAGAGAGCAGTCGGAGTGAATTCGTGTCGACTGTCCAGAGTCCGCGAATTCAAGTCCGTCCACCAGCTGAACAACCGAGAGCGAACATCCTTACGAATATTTCCACAAGAAGCGGAACATCGGTTCAGGTAAATGAGGTCCTTGTCATGCCTTTTTCCGACAGCAGGGAGCGGACTGAACCGGCATCTTGAGCAAGGCCTTCCTGATCCTCAAATTTAACAGACCACGAACATTGTGTAATTTCACTCGCATTATAACCGTGTTTGCAGTTGTATAAGGTGCTACAGACGTTTATCTTTAAATCCGGCGTCTCTTTTCCTGCATTCTGCGTAATTTTACTTGAAATAAATCGGGTTTTCGCGTTAGCTTTCGGCTAATGTAGCAGGCAGACAGCTCCCGCACAGAAGCCCACGGCATCAGATATTGATCTTCTGCCTCGCCCACGCCCTAAAACCGGGAACTGACAGCCGTCATCAGGTTTTGCCGGTTGAACAGGCAATTTTTGCTTTAGTATATGATTACACACAAAAAAAAAACATTGCATTTGTGGTTAGGGACATAGACTGATGGATGTGATTTTAGCCTTGGTATGCCAATTTATCAGTGCTGGTTTACACTGATTTTGAAACTTGTGAAGCCATTTACAACTAAATCCAGATTGCATGATTATCCACTATTGCGAGTGTGGTAAGTTACTTTTATCGCACTCGCAATAAATGTTCAATTACAAAAGAATTAATGTTAAGTAAAATTCAGCCAGTTAATCCGTATATTTATTCTCCGCCAAAGTAAATAGTTGAAAAAGAAGCCAACATATTAAGCGACACACACACACTAAATCCGGACTGGATTAACCTGTATGAGTGGAGTGGACTGAGATAGAGAGTGTGTGTGTGTGGCTGCATCCGATATCGCATACATCCCTACTATACAGTTGGGTGACAAAAGAAGTGCGTGCGAATTCACAGTACTCATAAAAGAGTAGGCAGTAAATACCCAGATGACCTACTTCTTCCTGCAAGATTTTGAAGTGTGCATATGATGGACACTTCACTATCCCATGAGGCCACGGGAGAGGATTTATGAATGGCAGTGAAGAGACATAACTGACGCTGGTAGGTCACATGATTATGACAACATGGCAAATGTAACGTCCAGATTACATTGATACTACCACAAACTCATACTATAAAGAACATAATTTTTAGCAGTCATGAAGTAATTGCTTATTCAAAATAATTTCGGATGCAGCCAGAGATTCCCCTCCTGGCTTTCGTAATCGCTCTGCTCCAGCTCCACTCCGGGTTTTTAATTTCCCGCTCCCAGCACACCAGTTAGAGAAACCTTAAATTTTTCCTGCTAAATGAATAAATGTAAATGTCAAAACTAAACACAGCTCAACCAACAAGTATACTCTTAGTTATAATATTACTGGCATAGCAATCAAATATGGTTGTGTTTCTTTTCAGGCTGAGGTGCAAATTATTTGAAGATAATGTCACTCCACCAGTTTTTGTTGGAACCCATTACATGCCACGCATGGAACCGGGACAGGACCCGTAAGAAAGCTTCTCATTGCTGTTTATTCATAGATGTTGTCTATATCCATGCTTTTATCAATTTTGAACTTATGCCCATCTCATGTTTTGTTTTTCAATGACAGAAATTGCTATCAGTCCAAACAATCACGAAGTCCATATATACAAGAAAAGTGGAAATCAGTGGGTGAAAGCTCATGAATTAAAAGAACACAATGGGCACATCACAGGTAAAAGTCCCTGCAAACTGAATGTTGCATTTCTTAAGTTACTCACAGACATTATGTTGAAATTAACCATTTCTTTGTTCTTTTCCAGGCATTGACTGGGCTCCTAAAAGTGATCGTATTGTGACTTGTGGAGCGGACCGGAATGCTTATGTATGGAGTCAAAAGGACGGCGTGTGGAAACCCACCCTTGTTATTCTCAGGATCAACCGTGCTGCCACGTTTGTGAAATGGTCTCCGCTGGAGAACAAGTTTGCAGTGGGGAGCGGAGCACGACTCATATCCGTTTGCTACTTTGAGTCTGAAAATGATTGGTAGGTCACAGTTGATATATTGGTCTTCATTGATTGTTTTGCCTTACAGGTCTTATAATTTTTTTTTGTTTTTTTAGGTGGGTTAGTAAACACATCAAGAAGCCCATACGTTCAACTGTCCTCAGTTTAGACTGGCATCCAAATAATGTGCTTCTGGCAGCTGGGTCATGTGACTTCAAATGCAGGTGCGACTTTGTATATTGAAGCTTGGTAACACTGTCAATGTCTCTGAGCATAGAAATAAACCTTTTATTAGCTGTCTGAATCATATTTGTGTGTTCGTTTCTTAGGGTATTCTCTGCATACATCAAGGAGGTGGATGAGAAACCAGCTCCAACTCCATGGGGGTCCAAGATGCCCTTTGGGCAGGTGATGGCAGAGTTTGGCGGGGCAGGAAGTGGAGGATGGGTTCACAGCGTCTGTTTCTCAGCCAGTGGGAACAGACTGGCTTGGGTCAGCCATGACAGCACTGTCACTGTAGTGGACCCCACAGTAAGCTCAACGTGAGTATCGGAAATGGTTGGCGTGTTTAGGAAAAAATGATTTCTGATTTGCTGGTTTAGACTTTTTAAACCGTCCTGGTTGTAATATGTCATGCTCACTAATGACTAATATCTTGCTTCTGTTTTGCAGGCCAAGTCAGTTGAAGACAGAATTCCTTGCCCTTTTGAGTGTGACTTTTGTTTCTGAGAACAACATTGTGGCAGCAGTAAGAACCCTTTTTTTTCTTTTCTTGGTTGAAACGTGTTTTTTGTGTTTTACTTCAGAGGCGACTGCCTTTTTCAGGACCTAATATTGAGTGTTTTCCATTAGGGTCACGACTGCTGCCCTATGCTGTTCAGTTTTGATGATGGTGGAACCTTGACCTTCATATCCAAGTTGGACATTCCAAAGCAGAGCATCCAGCGCAACATTTCTGCCATGGAGCGCTTCCGCAACATGGACAAGAGGGCCACCACTGAGGACCGCAATAGCACCCTAGAAACCCTGCATCAGAACAGCATCACGTAGGCCAAATTATTTTAAAATTATATATAAACGCTACCTTTCAAGAGTTTGGGGTAAGGTTTTTTTTTTTTTTTTTTGCCAAAAGGAATTTAATTAATTAATTAATTTGGTTGATCAAAAGTGAAAGACATTTATATTGTTAAATGCTGTTCTTTTGAACTTTCTATCACAGTTTCCACAAAAATATTTAGCAGCACAACTGTTTTCAACATTGATAATAATAGTAAATGTTTCTTGAGCAGCAAATCATCATATTAGAATGATTTCTGAAGGATCATGGGACACTGAAGACTGAAGTAATGATGCTCAAAATTCAGCTTTGCCTTCACAGGAATTAATGAATTTTAGAAATATTAAAATATAAAACAGTTATTTTAAATTGTAATTATTTCACAGTAGTATTGTTTTACTGTAGTTTTGATCAAATAAATGGAGCCTTGATGAGCATTAGAGGCTTCTTTCAAAATTTCTTTAAAAAGTCATACAGACCCCCAAACTTTTTAACTTTATACATTATTATTATTATTATTGTTTGTTTGTGTAATTGTGCACAGTTAAAAAAATATATTTTTACTTTGCAGCCAAGTGTCTATATATGAAGGAGACAAAAGAGATTGTCGCAAATTCTGCACTACAGGAATTGATGGAGCAATGACCATATGGGATTTCAAGGTTTGTATTTTTTATTGTTTTATAAAGATGCCTTTAACTTTTAAGCAATTCATTTGCTTCCATTTTTCCCTTGAGTCACAGTTAACCTGATTTATTACCATGTTTGCTTAATTCTTTCCACAGACCTTAGAGTCTTCAATCCAGGGCCTGCGGATCATGTAAAACTCGCACCGATCTAGCATGACACGGCACAAGCAATGCAGCTTGAAGACTAACAAGGAGATTTCCGATAACACTTCTGAAAGTTTTTAAATAAAAAAAAAAAAAGCACTGAGCAGTGGTGTGAACTGATGTGTGACACTCTTAAAAATGGAAAAACACTAATGGAAAAGGGGGTTAGGATCTTTGTTTTCTTTTTGTTTGTTTTTTTTAATAAAAAAAAATCTATGCCAAAGCTGGCACCCCAGGAGTGTGTGATGGTTGATCAAGATGTTCTGGCTCTCCTGGGGAACTTGAGAGGAGTTAAATTAAAAGGAGAATTTTATGTAAATGGTCTGCTAGAAATAAATGACGTATACTACACACCATTTGCGAATGTCGTCTCATTCTGTTTGATTCAATGCCTTTGTATCACTGAGATCGATTGCCTTTTTCATGCTAACAGGAAACAACTTGGCTTTCAGACGCAACTAGATATGCACAGCTCTCAGTTTGTAACCCAAGGTTGGGTTATACAGTTTTTGATGTAACGGTTTTTGCAAACTATGACCATGCATATAAGGATTCATTCGAAACCGTGTTGCTTTTGCTAGTAACCATAAATCAACTGTGCAGATTCAGGGCTTAAAAAGAACAAGCGTTATTACATGCAACCGAGGAGAATGTGAAGGGGAGTTGAACTGAAAACCCTCCTCACCAGCAGACAGCCGCCCACACAAGGAAGTGGTTATATGCTTCTAACAGGGAAGGGGAAGTAGTGCATATTTGGAGAGAAAAACAACCAAGGAAATACTTTAGTTCATTCAGAGCAAAGCCAGCGTTTGTGTTGACTGCTCAGAGTCCACGAACTCAGGCTTCTGTTGCAGACTTTGTCAACCCCCACCACACATCTCTGTGTTTTTACGGTTTCCTGGGTAAGTAGAATAACATATGGTTTTGTTTATCTGAATTTGGAAGATTTTGACTGTGGAGCAATCTAGTTTTTGAATGCTGGTGTTTGTGCAACCTCACTAACATGCACTAACATGCAGAATGACATCTAGAAAGTATGTTTCTGTGACTTTTTATCTGTAGCAAGAGATTTTACAGGTCTACCTGACATTTAAAACTCATTGCTGCAAACTCCCCCAGCAGAGAGGACCGTTACATGTTTTAAACGGAAACTAAGATAGTTGAGGTGTTTTATGTGTTTTTCTTGTAAGTGGACAACTGAGCATCTGGCTTTGTCACATTCCTTTCTGGTCTGGTTTTAATTTTCTCCAAACATTAAGGGGGAAAAAGTTTGCAGTTACAAAGACAAATATGACCTACAGGGATAGAAGTCAGAAACAGGAAAGATTTTTAGTAGGAAGTTCTACAGTTCTCCATTTTAGTAATGTATGTCTCTATACGGAAGAGTTGTTGCAACCGTTAAATTGGTTTACCTCGAACATCGTATTTACCATTTCATCTCAAAATTACTTCTATTTTTCATTTGCAGGAAAAAGTAATCATGGCTTATCACAGTTTTCTTCTTGAACCTATCAGCTGCCATGCCTGGAACAAGGACCGAACTCGTAAGTTCTCATACTCCTCGCAGCATCTTTGGAGCAGTTCCCAGTCTCTAGGGCTAAAGATATCCTTCAGCATCTGAACTGTGTAATCTTGTGGGAGAATCATTGCTGAATATACAATTGATTCTGTCTCCAAAGCTCATTTGATCACGAATCAAGTACGTTTTTTTGAGGATTTTTTTTCTGAAAAGAGTCTCATGAGACGTGAACGGTGATTTTCATGAACATTTCCTCTCAAAGATTGTCTTCCTACTTGCATTTTAACTTTTGTTATTGTAAACTGTCACGTGAACCACCATTTGGCCCTTGAGAGCCCATTAGACCCTTTACTGAATGCTTACATTATTCTGCTGAGACCTGCATTTTGGATGAGAAGCTGCACTTCCTTCTGGGAAAGTACATGGACATACATGCAGCATGCACTCTTGTTTTTATGGTTTTCTGTGGTTTATGATACCAGTTAGAATCCTTCAGCATTAAAAGTTAAGTGTGGCTGCTCTCAAAAAGCCAAATAAGGACTTTTATGGTTTAATTAAGTTTAAAATCAGTCTGTCTTTTTAAAAAAAGCAAAAAATATAAATGTCAAAGCTGTGTCTTTTCACTGCTGCCGCCCTGCTTTTCTTTCCGTGCTGATGAGAGAAGCAGTAATGACTAATTCCCCCCAGACTTCCTGTTTTACCATGAATGGTGCTTTGTTGCTGATGTCGTATGTCTTCAGTAGACCGCAGAGCAACAGTGGGGAAATGAGACGACTGAGAATGACTTTTAAGTTTAACTGCTGCTGTTAAAACCATGCATGTTTTCTAGCTCACCTATGAAAAATGTGGGAACACATCTGCTGTAGCAGGAAAACAGACACTGTGTCTGAATTCAGCATTAGGCCTGACCAAAAACCCATACTTGTAGTCTTTGCTACATGACATATTTCCATTATTTGGACCAAATGTTCAAGTGTTGGTGTGAAGACTGCAAGCGTGTGCAAAACTTCTGATTACCCGATGGCACACACTTAAAAAACTGCAAGCAACAGAACTTTATTAACACATTTTGCTTTTCAGTACTTTGCACTTTAAAATAAACTCTGGGCATGTGAGTTCCTGAACATGATGTGAATGATGGGATACACTTAGCCTCAAATTCCCCTCAGAAGCAGTATTAGCGATAGTGTGGATTTAGTGAGCATCAAGGCCACTAACTGAGCACAAGGCCACAAGTGAGCATCTTGCGCACTTGCTTCCTGTTGCGTGCAAGTGTTCTCAACTTCGGACAGCCCCATTTTCTTTTAAACA
The DNA here is from genome assembly GCF_949319135.1 of Squalius cephalus. Taxonomy (NCBI): domain Eukaryota; kingdom Metazoa; phylum Chordata; class Actinopteri; order Cypriniformes; family Leuciscidae; genus Squalius; species Squalius cephalus. Next base: position 33,505,319 of record NC_137122.1, on the reverse strand, counting down.
ATATGGACCCTTTTCACAGATTGTGATAATGTATTTTCACAACATCGCAAATCTATATAGTTTTTAATATTTTAATATTTAAAAACTTAGTACACATTTATAACGCTATACTTTGTGTTCTATTACCCTGGCAGTAAATGACAAAAAATATATTAACGCTGCTGCGAGGGTTTTTCTATGTTTTTTCTAATACAACGGCTGAGGGAGTGACAACAAGTTTGACATCTTTCTCTGACTGCTTTAATCTCCCTATATTTTTCCCTTCTTTTGGAAAGTCATGGAAACGCTCTCACGGATTTTTTCTTTTGCTATTGGAGCAAACGGAAATAAAAATGATATTTGCTGTCGTCTCCCGTTTACCGCTATAGAAGTTTACCCAGCTATGGCGACTTACGCCTCAGAGAACCCCCCGTAAATGCGAAAATGGTCCATTCCGCAGAAACATTCTGTCTGCAGGATTAAATGCCGAAAAAGAAAACATTTCTGAAGAAAACATGGGCGATGCCTGCCATAATATTAAGGTGTTGTGGGTGGTTGCCAGTGTGTTGTTGCATTGATATTAAGGTGTATTAAGTATGAAGGTCTCTCACCACTCCAAAAAGAGCCCACCCATTGGTCCCAATGTAGTCCATTTCAATGGTAGATTATATGATTTTTTAGTAAAAAAAAATCCCAATCTTACATTTCAAAGTTTAATAATTAGGTTAAACCCCCCCCCTAAACCTCAGTATGACCAATAGTGATGTTAGCAATTGTTAAAGTTTATTAGTGGCACTAACACGTAGGCCTACTAACTTATAAAAAAACTTAGTCTGTTATCCAAACCATCAAGCCAAAATACTTTTGTCTTATATTTCTGTCTCCTTTAGAAATAGCACTGTGTCCTAATAACCACGAAGTCCATATCTACAAGAAGGACGGAAGCAACTGGAACAAAATCCATGTGTTGAAGGAGCACAATGGCCAGGTTACTGGTAAGTTTAGAAGGTTCATCTGACCTACACGGTCACAGAGCATTGATGTGAACAAAACAATGTCATCCAAGACGTTTCCTCATCAACCAGGCATTGACTGGGCCCCTGAGAGCAATCGCATCGTCACCTGCGGCACCGACCGTAACGCATACGTCTGGACCCTAAAGGGAGACGTATGGAAGCCCACCCTGGTCATTCTCAGGATCAACCGTGCTGCCCGCTGTGTGACATGGTCTCCTAAAGAAAACAAGTTTGCTGTGGGCAGTGGCTCACGTCTGATCTCAGTGTGCTATTTTGAGCAGGAAAATGACTGGTGAGTATATCAGGCAATAGAAATTATATTAAGCCTTTTCTGACAGAAAAAAGCTGATGGTGGTTAATCTACTTATGAGGCAGATGGGCTCTCTCTTATCTTAAAATGACTCTGCTGTGCATTTCTAGTCCTATCATTCTAAACACTGCTTTAATCCGAGGATGCTGGTACTAACCAACAGCGCTGAACCTTTCTCAATTGATTCTTCACTTCCAGACTCTTCCAAGTGCAACAATGTTGGATTACAGGTTGCACATTACACATTAAATGATAAAACATTATAGCATTGAGCCTTGGATGACTACTCAATGCAATATATTTAAGACATCACAGTTTTGGTTGCAAGCAATCATATCCAAACAGCGAGTGTGATACTAGCACTTTTAATACAATTGTTCAATAAACATTGCTAATACTGAATAACTTTTTGCTGCACGGCTATGCATGGCGGTATTTACAGAACAACACAGTGGTGGTGGCATTCCTAAATTAATCTTTTTTAACGAATGATACTACAACTCACTCACTTGTTTCATTCCTGAACGAATCTGTGTTTTTCAATGAATCATGGTTTAATGACTCAATCAACCATAAATGCTGAATTTGATACTGCATATTAGACTCTTACTATTTCTGCCATGGAAAAATATGGCAAAAGTATTAAGAGTAGTATACTAGTATGTGGCTCCGAATTCAGCAACAGTCACTCGTTTAGTTCCTGAAGGAGTCAGTGTTTTTGAATAAATCATTTTTAGTGAATGATTCTATAACTCACTTGTGCAGTGAATGAATGAATCAGTGGGTGCTTTTCAATTTGAAGGCTGTGTACTAGTAAGGCTGCATATTTAGGTTGCCACGTCATCAAGCTCCTTCAAAGGCCGTCTCAATTTGAAGTATACTTGGAAGGCAGCCATTGTCCTTCATTTGGATTATTTTGAAGGATGCATCAAGCGTATCCTTCACATCCTCCATTCAGCCACAATTCTTTGCACAGATACCAGTTCACAAAAAAAGGAATTAGCGGAAAAGTAATCAGAACAGAGGTCGTCTAATTTCATTGTGTAGTACAAGACCAAAAATAAAGATGAAGGCATATTTAGTTTTTTTGTAAATTAATATCAAAATGCTAAACTGTACATAATGTAAAACACTATGAAAACACAGACTTTGTATCAATAGGATTCAGTTAGTATAAAGATATTTAATAAAAGGTATTTTTCCACAATTCATTTTAATAGTATTTTGTGCCACGGGGTGGAAACAATGGCATAGTGTTTGGGACCCCGTAACATCTTTTACTACTGGGTGTATCTAAGATGCTTAAAGTAATTTCTCATTATTCTAGGTGGGTGTGCAAGCACATTAAGAAGCCCATCCGCTCCACCATCCTTTGTTTGGACTGGCACCCCAATAACGTCCTTTTGGCAGCTGGATCATGTGACTTTAAATGCAGGTTAGGTTGATTCTGATCTGCATTGTAATTTATGAATATGACTGTTATATGAACTTCCTGTCTGTTAAATCTCCATCCAGGATCTTCTCTGCTTACATAAAGGAAGTAGAAGAGAAGCCTGCTCCAACAGCATGGGGCTCTAAAATGCCATTTGGAGAGGTCATGTTCGAATCTTCTGGTACTTCAGGTTGGGTGCATGGCGTCTGCTTCTCGGACAGCGGGAATCGCGTGGCATGGGCCAGCCATGACAGCACCGTGGCAGTGGCCGAGGGAGGAAAGACTGCTGTGTGAGGATTGCCTTTCAAATCTAGCCCTCCATATTTTTGCCTTTTAAAAAAATCATATTTACTCAATTATTTCCTTTTATCTCGCCAGCTGCACCAGTCTGTCCTCTGAAACCTTGCCTCTTCTGTGTGTGACTTTCATTACTGAGAACAGCCTAGTGGCAGCTGTAAGTATCTTCAGATGTCAGACCTTGATGCCAAGGTAATCTGTTTAGATTGTCCCCTGATTTTCATATCTTTTCAGGGCCACGACTGCTACCCTGTGTTGTTTGTCTACGATTCAAACAATGCAGCCCTGTCTTTCGGAGGAAAACTTGACGTGCCCAAACAGAGTGCTCAGAAGGGCCTGACAGCCAGAGAACGCTTCCAGAACTTGGATAAGAAAGCCTCTGTAGACAGCAAGGAAGCAGTCCTTGAGTCCGTGCACAAGAACAGCATCAGGTACAGCCTGTTCTTCATGATAAACTTTTCAAAAAAACACAAGTTTTAAGCTTTTAATTTTTATTTTGAAGCCTAAATTCAATCGACAGAAGTAAAAAACGAAATAAACCAACTACACCATGGTCGAATGACTTCACCGTCACCATCACTACTATTACAATAACTCTTGCAGTCTTTATTTAAAAAAACAAAAAAAACATTTACCCTGAAAGAATTGTTAGAAAAGCTTGCTATTATAAACACATTAAGGCTATAAATGTTTACCTGTTCTGTGTGATTACGTTTAATGTCCCCGACAACCTCTGTTGCCCCATTGAGCCACTTATTAACAACCTATGTTAACTTGTTAACTTCAGACCTTATTTCAGGCATTTGACCAAAAACCCATTCAAAAAACCCATTGACTTCAGTACGATAGAACCCTGAAAAAAATTGTCAAGCCTAATGGGAACAGTGTTTGTGCTGCTTTGTGCAGTTGTGTTTCTGTTTCCTTTATAAGTCACGTGACGTCCCGCCGACTGCTGATTGTGGGTGGGGGCAACTGCTTTAAAGACGCCTTGTTTGACATCCGCCGGGTTTTGGCCTGCAAAAATATGTCATCCCTGCCGTATACATATCTATGATCCCTGCAACACTTAATCCGCTTATTAAATCCTAACAAATTGTAAATTGACGCAAAGAATGCAAGCAGATTGATTAAGCAGAAGTTGAAATGCCCCGCCCAGTCAGGTTGCGCAAATATATTGCAGTTTAATTTGATGCAACTAGTGACACTGAAAGTACACACTTCAATATCAAACATGCACCTACAACAATAAACCTATAGGCCTAGATCTATTAATACATTTTCCTGTGTTGTTGTTCACTTCTTAGCCAAATCTCAATCCTTAATGGGGGAAAAGTCAAGTGTGCCAAATTCTGCACCACTGGTATGGATGGAGGCATGGCTATTTGGGATGTAAAGGTAAAACTTGTTGAACTCTTGTGCATTTCAGAATCGTTATTTAGTTTGTAAGCAGTGGGCAAAATGCAAATGTGCATAAAGATGACTAATTCTGTTTAATTCTGTTTCAGACCCTTGAATCTGCAATGAAAGACCTCAAGATTGTCTAGACACAGAAGACTCCAGAACAAAATGTCTGCGGTTCAAATTGCTTGCTTTTTAATAAGCTAATCCTTTTTAATGCAGCAGTCTGTATGTTTTTACAAGATTATGTTTTGATGTGTATGAGGTTGAAGGATTTTATACTGATGATTCAGGAAACTGGTTCTGGATGAACCAAAAACCAATTTATATGCTGGTCATAGATTGCTTTTCTTTGATTAGTGCAGGTACCTTGCATTGGATTTTAATAAACTGCCGTTGAAACCAATAAAGTAAATTTGACTATTTGCTGGAGTTTAACATGCGTTCCTGTGTTAATCCAATACTTTCAGTGCAACTCTCTCATTGAAATACTCATTAGATGTATAATGAACATAAAAGATCAGCACACCACTCTCTGAATTGAATTTAAAATGGAATGGAAAGGAGAGGAAAAAAAATCAAATAAGACTTTAAAAAACATTTTCAACAGAGGATTTATTTAATCTTTATATGGAACAATTTACATTTTTATACAAAAATCATTAGAAAACAGATTAAAGTGGCATTGGGGGGGGGGTTTAGAGCTCATTGGCTGATAATGAGGACACAAGTCAATTTATTACTGACGTTGACATTTGTTGATATGCAACATCAAAACATGCTCAGGAGACAATCATGCATAAAAATGATCTCAAGATCCTTTAGAGCTCCAAGAATTCAGGCAGTATCTTCAAATGCCTATATTGTTTGCTTGGACACACTGGCTAACTTTGTGTATTGTAAATATTTGGTAATCACATTCATAAACCCTGGTCCTCTAATTCTTCAAAAGAACATCAGATTTTACATTTGACCCGTCCTGGTTTAACTGCCAGACCATGTGACCCGTTTATTCAGCCTGCAGTCCACAGGGATATCTGTGAGAACATACCCTGTTTGCAAGCTGAATGCTGCAACCATTTACTAAAGATTAGGATGTTTTTAGTGAGATATATTATGCTTTCCGTCTTTGCAAAGGACAAGGCTCTCAAAATAGAAACCTACCTAAAACGAGGCTCAGTCACGTCATAAGCAATCGTCCGCTGCTGGTATTGAGAATAAATCAAAGAGACAGGGCCTTGAACTTTCCTCATTCATTAAGAATAAAACAAAATGTTCTGGAAACAAGATGATGACTGACTGCCAGCCTCTTGAAACCACGTTCATCACTGGAAAGTTCCTTCTGAAACCAATACATTAAACGTCTTCATCAGTCGTAACTACTACTGAAGTTACTCAAGTGTTTGGAACTTAAAATAATAATAAATCTTCAATAAAATCAGTCCAGGCCAAAGGAAGACACTAGGGGTAATTCAAAGCCAAAAAGAAAGGTTCAGTCTCCACATTGCCAAATTGTTTAACCATAATGTGGCATGGGATTAATCAAAATAGAGTCTTGTAAAGCATGTGCACTTACAGATGCAGTAATTCAGGGTAAAACTAAAATCAACCCTCTCAGCCTGTTAAAAACACTGTATAAACAGTTATTGTAACCAGATCATGTTGTTAACAGCTCATGTATATTGTTATCACAGGACAAAAATTCACATCTTGGTGCCACTGAGCCACAGATGATTGGTAAGGGACATCGCAGACACTGCACAGTTGTGTGGTGATGTAGCAGGCGGCGCAAGCCAGTTCGCTTTCAATCACATTTGAAAAAGACACAAATGCACAAACACACAAGTGCTTGTCAAAGTTCAAGAAGAGAAATGGCCAGCAAACACATCAGAACCATCCACATGAAAGCAAAAGTTTTCTAGGATTTCTATTCTTGGCACAAGTACATGCAAAGCTAAGAGACGTGAAACCTGCAGCTTGGATTTCATATTTTGGTCTGATTAAGGACAAAACCTGGCATTAAAAAAAGGAAATCAAAGAAAAATTCACAAGGTTTTATAAAGCCACAAGGGTGGGGGAAGGAAAACATCTATACGCAACAAGAGACAGAATAAGGCTACAGCTAGGCTTGCTTTAAAATGATCTCTGTTTTAATCCCTTTCTCTATCAGGTCACACATGCCCATAGCAGCACCAGAGGAGGAAACCCCCTCTGCAATGTCACTCAGTCAGTTCCATCTTCTGCCAGCAGCTCAGTCTGTTTCCAGGATTAATGGAGGCTGCTCGTTCTCTTCGTCCAGGTGCAGGGTGTTCATGTCGTCCTCCACTCCAGCACCCCCAACTGCCCCCTGATCCTCAGTGTAACCTGAGACAACGAAAACAATAGCAGGCCATTTGAAAATTTAGACTCTTTGTTCCCCCTCTTCACTGTTATGCGAGTGAAAATGACAAATGTTCCTTACCTTTGGCAACAGCAGCACTGTAGGTCTGTGCCACGAGTGGCCGGTCGTGAGCAGTCTGTTCAAGAATTTCATTCGCTGGCTCTACACTTCCATCTAACCTAGAGGAGGAAACACATTTACATAGGGAGTAATTCACATGACATGCCGATCAGTGTCAATATAAACTCTTTTTAATTTAGAGACTGTAATTGGAATACTTGTAATATCTGCAAAAAAAAAATTTAAACAAAAATGATAAACATGTATAAGCCAAGTTCAGTTTAAACTAAAACCGTATTGTTGGATAAAAGTCTTGACTAGGCATGATGTGTTAAGTCTTGTGTGTCAAGCAAGTGATCTATTTTCACTGACATTTGAAATAACAAAATATTTGACATTTAATATTCAGCTATGGAGTGGGATTATGGACCAATGAGATTTCAGTGTGGGTAGGATTCCCCAGCACAATGCATCAAATACTATTGCTCCTGTTTTAGGTTTTCAGTGAACCATACAGGATACTAAATAACCAAAAAGCAGAAAGTCATGGCCAAAATAATTCTATGTATATACACTACTGTTCAAAGTATTTTTCTGAAATAAATTTACACTTTTATTCACCAGGGACACATTTAATTGTGAGTCAAGACATTTATAGTGTTACAAAAGATTTAGATTTCTAACAAATCCCGTTCTTTTGAAATATCTTTTTAATAAAGATCTTAGATTTCACAAAAATGTTAAGTAGTGCAACTTTTGATAATAATCAGAAATGTTTCTAAGCAGCAAATCAGCATATCACATAACACGGAAAGACTGGAGTAATGATGCTGGAAACTTTGGCATCACAGGAATAAATGACATTTTAAAATATATTTAAATAAAAACAATTTCATCTCAATCGTAATATTTCACAATACTTTTACTGTATTTTTGATCAAAATAAATGCAGCCTTGGTGAGCAAAAGATGTTTTTCTTTCAAAAACATTTTAAAATGTTACCGACCCCAAAGTCTTTAAACTGTAGTGTATATTTAGACCAATGGTCTGATAAATCATGTTTCAACTTGATAACAGTGGATCTCACTTATGCTGTTTCATTAGTGTGCACTCTCCTCCCTCCTGTGGGTCCAGATTGTACAGGTAAAGATAGCCATCTGCTGCAGCCACCAGCAGGCGTGGAATCTTCTGGATTCTAGAAACCAATCACAAGCAAGATAATCAGAGACACATCTACCCTGATAGCAACCACAGTCTGAAAGCATATCTAGATCGTATTAAAGACTTAAGCCTGGAACACACCAAGCCGACGCTGACGAACTAGCGCTGATGAAAGCCGACTGTGTTGTCGCCTCGCATCGGGGTAAAAATGCTGCACACACCGAGAGAACTACTGCCGACTAAAGCAGTGCGTGCTTACTGTTTTGAATATCAATCCTGCTAAACACTTTCTTTATTCCACTCCGCTCGTGTTAATATTGAAATATTCGCAAAGGAACACTCAGGTAAGATGACGTAACATTAGAACAGCCTTCTATCTGTACCGTTTTGAGTTCTTTGCTCGCTGTTTTGCTATTATTCTCATACACTGACTCGTTCACTAAGCTGAACAGCCAATCAGAGTTCTCTCTCTCACCGACGGTGTCAACATGTCGAATCGGCCGAAAAAAAGCCACTGATAAAACTTAGTCGGCCGACACACAAAAACTGCCCGACGGCCGACCGTCGGCTTGGTGTGTTCCAGGCTTTAGGTCTGGTGTGCCATTTCAGAATGTTTTTTTCTCACATGGCCAGAGCGCAGATGTTCTTGTGACCTGAAAAGGGCAGTCTGACTGTAGCAAATGCCCTCCCTTGAGTGAACATCTCTGTTACGTGTGCAGGCAGGTATGTTGTGGAGGCCATCAATACTTTCCCAAAGTATCCCGTCCAAGTAGTGGGCTCCTCCTGAGGCCTATGATGGAAAAACATGAGTTTGAAAATGACAACATGGTTGCAAAATAAAAATGAACATTAAATATCTGCCTATGTTATGGCTTGTTAATGCATGCTTAATCATGCCCTAACAGGATTTTATCAATAAAAAAAATACAGGAAGATGTACAAATTCACAGGAAGAAGTGAGAAGGTCGTCTGAAAAACCACTTATTTCAGTGGGCATCATTACACTGACTTCTCTCTCTGGGTCTCCAGCTTAAAAATATGAACCGTCTCTGTGTTGCTTGAGGCAGACAGATAGAGTCCCTCCATACTGAAGGCGAGGGAACAGATGCTCACACATCTGTTGAGGGATAATTACAGTAAGTGGATTGTTTTCATTATGTGTGCTTATTACGAATCCTGGCTATTTGAATAAATACAAAACAGATCGAATCTAAAATAATATAGTTATCTTACCTCTTTACTCCCCTCCTGAACTCAAAGATCTTTTGGCCCTCTGGAATGCAGAACACACGGATCACGGTGCCCTAAAAAACACCAAAGAGAGGGTTTGAAAAATTAAACTAATTAAGGTTAACTCTTAATGCATTATTCAGCACCTTTAAATACTGAAGGTTTATTTTAAATGTAACAATGGACTATATGCAAGCACTACTATTCAAAAGTTTGAGGTCAGTAAGATTTTTTTTTTTTTAAGAAATTCTATCTTTTATTCAGTAAGCAAGCAAACTGACCAAAAGTGACAGTAAAGACATTTATTATGTTACAAAATATTTCAAATAATCATTCTAAGCAGCACAACTGTTTTCTGCATTAATAATAATAATAGTAAATGTTTCTTAAGCAGCAAATCAGCATATTAGAATCATTTCTGAAGGATCATGTGACACTGAAGTAATGATGCTGAAAGTTCAGCTTTGCATTACAAGAATAAATCACATTCTAAAAATATTAAAATAGAAAACAGTTATTTTAAATAGTAATAATATTTCACAATCTTACTGTTTTTACTGCATATTAAAATAAAATAAATGTAGTGTGGCATCGTGAGAGGGTATGTCAGAGGCAAGGTGTGTGCTATCTAGGTGGTTGCAGCATGGGGACTACAAACCAAGATGGCCACCTGGAAAAGCTGTTAATGAGCTGAGAACAGAGAGACTGGCTGTTTTTTTTTTGTTAGAGAGCATAAAGAGAAGCTGGAAGAGTGTTTTGGTTGAAAAAACGTTTTGGAGTTTTGAGTTGATTATTAAAAAGAAACCAGTGACTTGATCTCTGCCTGGACTCGATTTGTGAAGCAACCCACACTTTGGTGATACCGTACCTCTCACGATGCCACAGTAGCCTTTAATTTTCTTGAAACTCCAACTCGGTGTTTGGACAGCTATCATCAATAGCTATGTTTCCATCCAAAGTTGAGAATTTAACTTAAGCGCAAAATTGAAATACTGCATAAAACATTTGCGAATAAAGCAAAAAAGAGCCCAAAATAAAAAAAAGAATAAGTACTTACTGGATAAAAAGGCCTATAAATTGTCCAAAACTTGTTTTTATTTAAATCTAGTGTTTTGCACCTTTCTGTGATGGGTAGGTGTAGGAGTAGAGGTTGGGTTTGGTGATAGAACATATCATTAACCTGATATAAAATCAGTGGAAGTCTATGCAATGTCCACACTAATATAGTGAAACAAATGTGTTTTAAAACACTCATTGAGAGTAGGCTATATTTAAAGTGGGTGATCTGCCAGTATTCACATGATTCACTTGTAATTAATTCAGTGAATCAATTCCAAGCTCTGAACTATTTGTTTGCTTTGTCAATCACGAATGTTCACAGAATTCTGTAAGTACTAGTAAGTACTTTTTTCCATCCAATATATTCAAGAGAACAAAAAAAGTCACTTCCTTGGAAACTGGTGCAAAATATCTGTAATAAAATTGGGAGTTGCAGCAATCGGGGAAGCCACTTCGGCTCTTTTTTTCCACCATCATGAATGACTTGCATCTCAGAGCGCACAGACGAAACACAATAAACCCTGTCATGTTCTCTTGCATTTGGATGCTGGTGTTTGGGAACACAAACGTGTGAGACACTTCTGTGAGGGAATTAACTAAATCATTCTGATGACAGACTCTAGCTCAGGCATTTCAGGATGATCAAACCAACATTTGAGATGCTTTACAATGAAATTTCTCTGCTGGTTAGTCCAGTTATCCAATCACATCCTCTGCTGAGGCAAAGTCATGCAAGTTTTTTTGTTGCGCATTGAGGGATTTATTGGGTAAAAGTGTTTCCATCATAGATCATGCGTATGTCTTCTTATTGGATAAAAAAATGTATCCGCCTCCATTGAATGCACAACTTTATCTTTTATGCTTAGAAACATAGCTAGTGATGAACACGATGATGAAGACAAAAAATCGTATAAAAATACCCCTAACTTTTAAAAGGTTGGGCGAATTTTGCTACAATTCATTTTCCTCAACCAAACAACTGTAGCCAAGTAGATTCAAAAATCAAACTTTCTTAATGCAAAAAGTGCAATAAAGTTAATTAAAGATCTAATTAAAACAATCAAGTTGTTTTGAAAGAATGACATTTAATAATTTACTTGAACTATTAACCAATACAACACAGTGATACAGACACAATAGTTACCTTCATAGATTTTTTACAAAAAAAATATTTTGTTAATGAAGAATTCTGTGAACATTCGTGATTGACAAAGCAAACAATTAGTTCAGAGCTTGGAATTGATTCACTGAATTAATTACAAGTGAATCATGTGAATACTGGCAGATCACCCACTTTAAATATAGCCTACTCTCAATGAGTGTTTTAAAACACACACATTTGTTTCACTATATTAGTGTGGACATTGCATAGACTTCCACTGATTTTATATCAGGTTAATGATATGTTCTATCACCAAACCCAACCTCTACTCCTACACCTACCCATCACAGAAAGGTGCAAAACACTAGATTTAAATAAAAACAAGTTTTGGACAATTTATAGGCCTTTTTATCCAGTAAGTACCAGTAAAATGTCCTTACTAATCAGTTGTAATGATATTTCACTATATATGTGAGGACATTTGGCCCTCACAAGTATAGCCAAACCTGTATACACACACACACACACACACACACAGACAGACACAGCTGTACCTTCTCAGAGGCTGTGGCCAATTTAGTCCCGCTTGCATCAAACGCTAGTGCTGCTAGTGGGCTATCATGGGCAGGTATCATGTTAGCTGCCCTCTGGGGATGAATATCACACATACATTGACAAACTGCATTTAACACAATCCCTTAAAACCATAATCATTGCAAATCTTTAAACTAAACAGCACTTACCAGGTTGACCGTATCAAAAACTTGTACCTCCCCAATTGTTGCACTTCCCGGATAGGCCAAGTAGCAGTTGTCATTACTGATTGACAGGGCACATAGTCCTATAAATGTTTAGTGACATTTTAATCACCACAAATTAAAAATCTGTATGGCTACTACGAATTTGTATAACAACAAGGCCATTACTATCTGGTCGCTACATCATTTTCCTACGTTTTCAGTTCCCCAAATATAAATAGAGCACCTAAACATTATGAAAGAAGAACTTGCTACATGTACTTCCACATGAAAAGTCTGGTATAAACAACAATGATGTACCGACGGCAAGCAGCGTTACCCACCAGAAGGATTCGGAGGGGTCTCTCGAATGGTATGTAGTACTTTCATATCCCTAATGTTGTGGATATAGAGTGACTCCTCTAAACACACTATCAATCTCTGTGGAAATAAAGCAGGTTTGCAACATTCTCAGATGGTCTAATCACGCTTAATAAAATAAACCCAATACAGGAAACATGTGTCACAGGAAGAGGACGTCTGCTGACTCACCTGTCTGTTTAGTTTCACAGCCAGTATAGTGTTTGAGTAGCTGTAGTTGCATATCTCCGTCCCTTTCTTGAAATGACAGACCTTCAGCTTCCTAGGTGCCTTAAGGCTGACAATAGCGACAAGGCTGCTGGAGAACAATCTCTCCACGATGCACACATCTTCTGTGTCGGCTGAGGACAAATACACGAGAATTTTTATTCAAGTACTTTTAAGTCATCCTGCGCCCTTTGAAGAGTTGCTGAGGCTGTTGAATGTTGAAAAACATTAGACTCCAAGGGCGTATCAAATATTATAACTAACGATTTTCTGACTGGATGCTTTGAAAAGCCTACATCCAGGTCCATTACTTTTTAAAGATTAAACCATAACAGTCAGGAAGACAAGCTTTATTCTGGATGTAGTCATTTTATGATCGTTGAGAGGCACAAGGTGTTCATGCAAGCCATTCAGCTGTGATAATATTGACAACAACATCAACTGCTTTCATAAAATTAATATATTACATAATAATAAAAAAATTATTTACTTTTTTTTTTTTAAATGTACGACATTATTTTATTAAGCAAATTGATGAAGTGCCATAATTACGGTATAAGATATATATGGTCCCTGACATCTAAAAGTCAGGTTAATAGTTGGCCTTTATGGATACAATTTCAGCACATCTGAAATGTTGCATTGGCTAATCAGCACCCAGGACTATACGTTTTAATAAATTTCAAGGACTCTTACTTTTCAAATAGTTTCTACGCCTCTGATTATCTCCGACCTCCAGAAAGACATTATCAACCCCTTATATCAACTGGTATCATGCCAAAAGGTGCGAGTAGCCATGTTGACAGTGATTAAACCACAAATAACTTACTACATTCATAGATCTGTTCCAATTTGTCTACTGATGACAAGGAGAAAAACTTGTACCCAGACTTGGTACCAACAGCTAGGGATCTGGAAAGCAAAGAGGTAACAATGATCAATTGCTACAGTACACAAATCCACTTTTATGGTCTACTGGTTTGCTTAATGACTAAAACGGGTTGTTGACATGATGGTGAAATGTGTTAAAGTGGTATTTTGCAATCTTTGTGGTGCAATGTTTGAATTTAAAAATGTTCTGTACAGTTGAAATGTAGCAGCTGTTATAGCTTATAAAAACACTGGCAGTGCTGTCAGTGAGGTGAGCCACCGGTTACACTGGCAAAAATACTAGTGGAGTCTAAACAATACGCTTTGACTAACTTGTCAGCTGGTTCCATGATTTAGAAAGTTAAACTAAAGGCGTTTAAAAAAAATATTAAATTATCTTTCAGACATCAGACATAACCACCCCCCTCCCCCTCAGAATCAAAGCTTAGTTTGAAGAAATTTACGTTACTCGATTGTTGTTAATATTTGAGCTACTTTTGCTGTGTCGTCCTACTTTGTAAAACACAGCTAACAGCTCTTTTTAACACTTGCTAAATAAGATATCCAACTAAACTTTGTTTTACATTACGAAATTTAATATTTCACACCGTTAGGCTGACGTAAAGCTTTGCCGAAGTACAAATACCCATTTTTTTTCGTTAGCATGGACGCTAGTGCTACACGTCTCGTGCGTGGATTTCTGTCTGGCGTTATTTTACAAGAGCAGAATTGGGGACTGATTTAATAAAAACAAAGCTGCATTACTACATCAGAGGAAACTGTCAGGGACCAACTTATTCTAGCCGACAGAGGGAAATAATAGCAGCCAGTGTTTTAGCTGGTTAGCAGCACGCTTTGTCATCCTATCTGCACTGCACGCGAGCGACGAGGCACGACACAGATAAAGGCGCTCCCATTATAACGAACGAAGCTTCGCGCGACTGCAGTGCAAATGATTCGTTGATTACACCGACAACATTGTGTTGTTTTCGTGTAGATGGGCTGTTAGGCCAGCAGCAGCAGTGTGATTGTTTTCTTACGTGTTATCCTGGTTAAAGTTGGCGAAGAGCAGCTGGCTGCAGCCGGCCTCTCCGCTCTGACTGGCCAGGTTCATGGGCTCGACAACATTTACAGATTAAGCCGAAGTGAAAAGGGCTCAGATGTGGACAAGATCAGTGAAATCTGGGGTCGTCTCGCACTGCCATAAGTTCCACCCTCTTGTTCCAATGAATGTTGTTGTTTTTCTCCAGCCACTGTTGCACCTTTTCGTGCGCATGCGCCGTGGCTGCTGCACGCACCAGCTCCATCTAAATTAAAGGGAAAGGCAATGTTTTTTTTTTAAGTGCTCCGTCCAAATTAAAGGGAAAAGCAATCTCTCTTTTTTAATGCTTTGCATTACGTATACACAACTATTTTTTTTTTATAAACACACAACTGTTTCTTCTTCAGTAGAACTCGCTGAAAGGGACTAAATGTCTGTTTACATTTAGATTTTTTTGTTGTTGCTCTTTTAGCTAACATTTCTCGTTGAAAATACAATATATAGGGTAACATGGGGGCTGATGCCCTCCTTAAAGGGATAGTTCACTTTGAAATAAAATTTTGGTATGTTTTAGCTTACCTCAAGGGCATCCAAGATGTAGGTGTCTTTTTTTCCGCAGTAGTTTCAATTTTTATATTTTTAGGTCAAACCGTTCTTGTCTGTCAGTCATTTAATGCAGGTCTATGGTCACTGTCTCAAAGAGCATGCACAAAGTCCAAATTAAAACAATTCCCCATCGTCCAAATTAAACAATTCCCCATCGTTAGTACACATTGATGGCCTAAGACACGAAACGAGCGGTTTGTGTGAAAAAACGAACAGTATTTATATCGTTTTTACCTCTTATACACAGCCACGTCCAAGTGATCTGAGGGCGCGTGCGCATCCTGGTGGGTGACGTGTACGCAGACTGGTGCATAGATATATACACTAGATGTCGCCTTGTCTACGACAGTTCATTGGAACGAATGTCTTTAAGGCGACATCTAGTGCATATATCTATGCACCAGTCTGCGTACACGTCACACACCAGGATGCGCGCATATAAGAGGTAAAAACGATATAAATACTGTTCGTTTTCTCACACAAACCGCTCGTTTCGTGTCTTAGGCCATCAATGTGTACTTACGATGGGGAATTGTTTAATTTGGACGATGGGGAATTGTTTTAATTTGGACTCTGTGCATGCTCTTTGAGACAGTGACCACAGACCTGCATCAAATGACTGACAGACAAGAACGGTTTGACCTAAAAACATCAAAATTGAAACTACTGCGGAAAAAAAGACACCTACATCTTGGATGCCCTTGAGGTAAGCTAAAACATACCAACATTTTTATTTCAAAGTGAACTATCCCTTTAAGAACAATGTGCATTTACTTTTAAATTTACATATAGATGTAATGTAAAATTATTCAAAAAGGTTACCCTTCTGGGGTAAGTAATTGGCCCCCTGCCTGGGGTAAACCTTTACAGAACTTCTTACCCCGAGGGTCTACTTGTATCTTTTTGCATCAAAATAAATACTATAACTATAACTGCTAAAAAATCGAATCATCTTTCTCCGACTTACCTTACTTTCAAGGAACAGTGTTTTTTTGATTCCAAGGAATTTCTAAGGCCTCTAATTATCCACATAATAAAAACTTTGCTGAAAAAAACTGTTTTGCACAATCTAGTGCATACCTTCTGCCCTCTGATTGATAAGTGAAAGGCCTTTTAGTAAACTAAAATAAAAATGGTTGTAGAATAGGATATTCTAGGTTGTAGAATAACTTTTATATTGTTGTTAATGTTGTTAATGAACAATGGACTAAAGAAACATAAGTTTACTTAAATATCCATACATGATTTTTTAGAAAAAATGATGTTAAAATGTAAGTAAATATGGCACATTAGACTTTAGAGGAACATTGAGCTATTTGTATTTCTCAATCATCAAAAACTATACAGAGCTTTAAGCATTTAAATTTAATCTATGACTGCACCAAATTGCACATTTTTTGCTCAGTTTGGACCTTGCAAACTCATGTTTTTTTGACCTCCTCGGGTGTGAGCAATATGGGCCACAAAAGCCTGATTTATCAAATATAATACAAAACATAAAATGCACATGCAAACTGAAGGGGTGGATTGGAATCCACTGCTGCTTTAATGTATATGTAATCAAGGTATTAATCAATATTTTTCCTTCTAAATATCAAATGAGTTGAATGACTTCTCTGGAGATTTTACTTTGTTATAGAAGTTAGTGTGATTACTGAAATGTTCTTTTCATGTATTCTCTAATGTCTGTATTTGATATTTGAATGCAGTAACAGTGCTTGCTTATTTAGCCCGGCTTCCAGAAATGAAATAGGGACTTGTTTTGTGTTTGAGAAAGGTCTTCAACATGTTAAAACACATAGGGGTCATTGAAGTCTATAGTTTAAGGGACCATTTGTCAGTTAAAGCCTATATTTTCCATTTAGACTAAAGTGTCCTATCCTGAGAGAAAGAACGCATTGTCTTGATGTTTTGAGACGAGACTCCTGTTTATAGTTAGAGCCTGGCCAAATCCAACCTTGGAAAGATGTGTGTCGGTGTGTGTGTTAGTCTTCTTGCTTACAGGTTAAGGAACCACTGGCATGATTGGAGATTGACTGAGTTGTTGTTCAGGACATGCTGGCACCCAGCAACCCAAATCTGCGACCAGGAAGGTCACTATGTGCCTAACTTCAGGGTCTGAGTGTCAGCTGCATAATCGATGGAGATATGCTTCTGTCTGTGTAGGCTATGTGTGGAAAATTACTATGTTTATCAATTTCTTAGCCAATCAGAATCATTCAACCTGTAAGCAATGACGTAGCTTAGACCTTGGAAATGGTATAACTGCTGTGGTCTTTGTACTGTAAGCGGGGCGGCCTACGAACTCCTGTGTGAGTCTTGAAGCCGACTTCTGCTGAGGAAACTGCAAACTATCTTCAGTAAAACTTTTCTTCAATTTTTTATAATTCTGACTCCGGGCCTTCTTTCAAACATCTGGTCCATGGGTCCTAAACTGTTACCCCCTAACAAAACTTTTCCTTAAAATGTTCTTCTATATTTTGTCCACAGCAAAATATCCAGTGTCGTTTAGAGTGTTTTTGTGGTGTTAATTTACCAGATTAAAAAAGTGTTGATTTGAATGGCATCGACACATCCAGTGTAGTCACTGTAATTACGTGAGTTGACATAATTGACATTATCGAGTTGATCCAATTTCTGGTCCTTGCACATTATTTCCTATTTGATTATTGGCGGACGACCATGAGGAGAGGACAGGTGTAAAAGTTCCAAAAATGTCGATTTTTTTGACAATGATTTAATGTCATGCTTTACAGGGTTAAAACAAGAAATGTCTTGTTTTGTAGCCTAGTTGTTTTAGTTTATTTTAAAGCTTGTTTTGTCTCATTGTAAACATTCAAGCTATCTTGAGCTCTTGGAAGTCGAGCTAAGGCCCCCTTGTTGAGGACCCGACTGCGTCTCATCCGTCGTGGTCTCCTCAATCATGATGGATGAGACGCAGATTTAAATGTTGCTTACTTATTTAACCAGCAGATGGCTATGTGCGCTTTGTCTCTGAGATGTCAAAATATCGTTCACTGTAAGTCCCAGTCGAGAGAAAATGTGCTGTACTCAGGTTAAAAAAAAAAAACTTTGACCTTTATAATTTTGGTTTTCAATGTCATATAATGACCAGTTTTACAACTGAACAAAAATGGAGTTATGTTTATTGTATAGTTCTATATGTTTTTGGAATAGCCTACTAGTTATTTAGAAAAAAGGGTTCACAAAATAGCGTGCATAGCAGATCCAGTTTAACCTCTGAGAGGTTAGCTTGTTTGCGCGTTTCTAAACAAACGTTTCTAAAGCAAATATCCGGTAGGCTACATCATGACAAGCGATGGGGAAAACTTTTGCCTGAAGCCTTTTTGAAGTTAAGTTGGTAGGAAGCAAAAGGGCGGGGAGGGTATTCTGCGCGCACAGCGGCATTCCTGACAGCGCGAGGGGTCGCGAGACGCTGTTTACGATTATTAAAAAAAAAAAAAAAAAAAAAAATCCAGGGTCACTGTATTCGGCCGCTTCTCGCAGTTCTGCCCGCGTGCGCGCTCCGAGCGACGCAAGTCTTCACGTGCCTTGTAGAGGCAGTTGCTCCTGCTTCCTTCCAAGTTACGAGCTCTGAAACATCCGGAGTTTGGTCGTCGCTGGTACTGGAAGTAGTCAGTCTGTCAACCCTGGAGTAAGTTACGCGGCGAACATGTACAAATATGCACAGTATGGACTTTAGGAGGACGAAGTTCGGCAGGTAAATTACATCTAAGCATAACGTTTATATAACATTGTTTTCTTAATATTGCTGAGGAATCTTTAAAAAAAAAATGTTTTCTCCTATGTTAATAATAGAAAAGCAGCAGTGAAATGGGAATGAAAGCTGATAATAACAACATCTTATATAGCCTATCAATATAAAACAACGTGAAACAGAGTTTGAGACGGAGGTAGGCTACAAGCATTAGTGCAAACATGTTTGAAGAAGCCATTGTGTCTATTCATGGAAAAATCTTGAGGCTCTGTCAACTTCTACTTTCATTTTAAATGTGCACTTCTTCAACTTTGGTTGTGCATTTGGTGAGGATTTCCTGCAGACCACCACACACACAATGATATGGAACGCATTTTTTTTAAAAACATTAAACATTGTTTGTTCATTCATTCATGTTTGTGCGTTGTGATAAAACATTTCTTCAATTTTAGAAAGGGAATAGGCCTACATGTAGGGTACAACGGGGCTAAAGGCACACCTTAAGAAAAATGTGTTACCTATTGTGTATGATTGCAGAAAAAAATATGTATGTTTTTATTGGACATTGATGGACCAACATATTTTGTGTGAAAATAAATCATAAAAAATTGTTTGTTTGTTTAAAAATAGTATAAATGTATGAGGTGGCGAGTGGGGCCTTTTACCCCACACATGGTGTAAAAGGCTCACCAGCATGGGGCAAAAGGCACACATTGATACAAATAGCCTACTTTAGCTACAGTAGTCAACATTTGAAGTGGATCAAACCTTTCATCAAAGTTATACATGAATTTTGAACAATACCCGTTCTTGTCTTAGGACAACATTGATGACAACTTTTTTGATCCATTTCAAATGTTGACTACTGTAAATTAATATGTGTTTAATACTGTCTAAGTTAATACTTGTTCAAAGCAATCACTTTAGCAAAGTTTGTTCTATTTTAGGTTTACTTTGATAAATAAAATAATTCATTTTTGTTCAATAAATACTGTCATTCAATTATGTTCATTTTAATAATCCAGAAACAAAATTATTTTAAAAAGTAAAGATTCTGAATACATTGAATGAAATCCCATAACAATTTAGCTTTACAGTATGAACAACTAAATATGATATCTAAGTAACCATGTCATGTCAACAAATGGAAAAGTCAGCCAGATATTTATTATCATGTTAATTATTGTGCCTTTTGCCCCAACAACAGGGGCACCCTTTGCCCCAAATACCAAACTTTTACATAATTCTTCCGTTATTGAAAAACTGTTGCTTTATTTACCTTGAGCAAACCTGAAAAATATTTACAAGACCTTCAAGACCTCAAAATATAGACATTAATTTGATCTATTCTCATTTTCTACATAAATCTACAGATTATTGATCTAATATTAGATCAAATTAGCACAGAATCAACTTTGCATTGCTTTTCGCAATCGAAAGACTATATGGAAATGCAAGTTTGAAAGCAGTTCTTACTTTATGGAATTTCATGTGGCAAAAAAAAAGTGTTTTCCTGCACGCTAACATAAACTGAACAAATGATTATTCACTTTCCTCATATATCAGTACCAATTTGCTTAACAACAAACCCTGTTATGGCATTTAATCATTCTGTTTACCCATAAATTGTCATGTCACATGGTTTTCTCAGAATAGAAATTCAGAACATGAACATTATTATTGTGAAATTTTGTCACATGGGGCATAAAGATATTTTAAAAGTGTTAATAGTTTTGTGTGATTTGTCAATGTCAGGTCACAGACCCGGCACACATAAACATGCTTTGTGTTTGCCTTTTGAGATCTTTGCCCCCAGAGGACTTTGACTTGGTGGGATTGTGTATAAATGCTATACTCTTTAATTTTATGTGACCATTTAAGTTGAGCATCTCAATGCTCAACATATGTATAATAACATCAACTAACCACTTTCTATTGCATTTATGCTCCCTCAACAGAGACTTACATTGCATAGTGAAACATACATAAATATTAACCAAAGAACATAGACTAAAAAGGACATCATTTATCAATTAAACTGATGAATTTAGTTAAAGTTAAGTTACAGTGTTTCCTCTTAATTGAGACATAAAGTTAAACCTAACCCTGTCAGCACCTGATCACCTGATCATCTCTAGAGTCTTCTCAGAAAGGTCAGACACAGGGTGCCCTTCAATCTCCTCTCATAAGTACAGTATAATGAATCCTACTGTGTGTATTTTTGTCCCTTGTGGCTGTTTGGTTTGGATCCTCCTTGTTTCAGAGACAAGAGACTTGTATTGTGGCCATCTGAGTGCATGTTTGGTTTTTGGAAGGGATATTTTGGCCTCTGTCGTATGCAATTAGCACACAGTCACTCAGTTAATTGTCTGTGCTCATAGAAGAAATGGCCTTCATGAAGCTGGAGAATATGAGAGGATAATGGATGAGGTTTGACCAAAACCTCATATGCAGGACCATAAGCAACTTTATAATGACTGAAATATTGGATTACTTGCAGGTAAATATTGCAAACAACAAGTATTTTTTTTTTTAATATTGTAAAGTGGTTTTCAAAAAGTTGATATTGCAATTTGGTAGAGCATTATGCAACAAAATGCACTTGCTGTGTGGTATGGAAAATTGAAGAACTTGAGGCCAGCCTGAAAATGTTGGAATGCAATGTTTGGTGCCATAACTATATGTAGGGCCATATTACGCATGAGCAGACATATTGGCTTAAACCCAAGACCAGCACTGTGTATCATGTTGCTGTAGAGACTCTGTGAAGTGTAAACATCCAAATCTCTGAATGTTTTCTCTAGTGAAGGGCCACTGACGTGTCTAGTCCTTTACCCTCATGGTGTGGCATTATAATATTCTCATGATGTGTTCCTGTGTTCTTACATTCCTGCTGAGAGTGGATCACAAAAGTCGGAACATTTGAAATATTGCTTATTAATTTGAACATGTCTTTTTTTTCTTTTTTTTTTTTACTCACTTTTTTTTAAATCTCAGATTTTGTGGTCATGCATCATTTACAGTAAGGGGCAGAAATCAAATCATAGGGAATCAATGAATTGAACTAGATTGATTGGTGTATTGAGTATTTTAAGTGCTTTTAAGTACAATCAACTTGGATGTTTAAGTAATTTCAACATAAATTACATTAAACAGACTTTTTAATCTTGTATAACTTATAAAAAAAGTTGAAAATTGCTTAACTTATTTTGATGAGTTAAAGCAATGTAAAAACATATGTTGTCACAACTTATTGATCGTATAATTTTTTGTACAGTGTATTATAAAAAAGTAAATGTATGTGTCTTATAGTGCCAAACTGACATTGCTACAATGAGGCTGAGCTTCCCAGTTTAGCCCCAGATGCCATCATATAAAAGCAATTCCTTTTATTAAGGCCAAGCAGAGACACACCGGGTGCTGAGACCTGGAGCGACGCCAAACATTAATTTAATGAACTCATCCATGATAATGAACAGGATGCCCTGTAGTGCACTGACATCTGAGTAAATATTTTCCCTGAATATAGTAAAAAAGCAGTGATATGAAAATTGACACTAAATATATCCAATAACTCTGGTGAGGCAAATTCTGCATGAGCAAGCATCTCTGGTGCATTCGGGCATTATAATCGAATATATGTCTGTGAATGTGGTTCCTACATCACACCTGGATCACTCTCGTTTTTTACAGCAAATATTTACATTAAAATACATATGAAAAGAAAACAGAATAACAAGTTTTAGAAAAGAGATTACAATCCTTTAAGTCAGCCTGTATGTTTTACTGGCAGAACTATCTTTGAAAAGACTGCGACTAAAGACAATCAATCTGATCACTGCTAGAAAAACGCTATAATCAAGAAATATAATCAAGAAGCAAAGTAAGATGGTTTCCAGAGCTCGCTGAGCTCGGCTCATTTATTCTGGTTAGCAGTCTAGCCCACTTCCCTGTGTCCTCATGCACATTAATTAAATCACACAGATAAAGAGTGTTTGGGGGGAAATCAAAAAGAAAATCCCAAGCCTCAGGTTGGCATAGAGACTATGACATCATCACCTAATACATCAGCGACTCAATGTAAGTGGCATAAAAGACCTCATTCCGAACAGGATTAGCTTCACCGTTAGGTAGTTACAGATGCTAGGCAACCAAGCAATACAGGAAAATTCTAAAAATGTGATCTGAATGCATATTAAATAAATCCTTGAGGTGCCACAAAGAGGGTTACCTAATGCTCTTGAACCTGAACAGTACGTGCTCTTTATCCTTAATGTGTTTCATAGACCAAATTAATCTCTGAAATGAAAAGGAGTTTGACCTGTAATACTGTGCTGCTTTTTCTGTGCCATCAGTTCTGTGAGTTAAAGAAGATGCGTAAGATATTTAGCGGGGATTATTAAACTGATCAAAAGCGACAGTTAAGACATTTATAATGTTACAAAAGATTTCTATACCAAATAAATGCTGTTCTTTGTAACTTTCTACGCATCAAAGAAATTTCACAAAAATATTAATCAGCACAACAATAAGAATTTTACTTCAATGTCAATGTTTCTTGATCAGCAAATCATCATAATAGAATGATTTCTGAAGGATCATGTGACACTGAAGACTGGAGTAAGGATGCTGAAAACACAGCTTTGCCTCACAGGAATAAAGTACATTTTAAAACATATTAAAATAGAAAACAGCTTAAATTGTGATAATATCTCATAATATTAGTACTTTTACTGTATTTAAAAAAAATAAAAAAAAATCTTACCAACCCCACATTTTTAAATGGTAGGGTACATAAGCATAGATGTTTTTCATAGAACTGTATAAATACATTTTTACTATAGGATAACATCCCATATACAGTGCTTCAAATCAATGCATCCGAAAATATTGAGACTGAAGCTCAACCCTCAGTATCAAAATTTAAGCACTTCAAATTCACTAAAATATCTTTTTTAGGTTTATGAACAACCGAGTCCCATCTAGCAAGAGATACCAGCCAACTGAGTATGAGCATGCAGCCAACTGTGCCACGCATGGAGTAAGTGGAAATCTACTTCTTATCTCACACAGAGCAGGACAAAACAAAATGTAGGGAGACCTGAATGAAAATAACAGTGTGTGAGATCACAAACTGGACGGGTTGGTTAACATTTAGCATAAAGACCTCTGGTTCTGTGTATTATATTGGCAGAAGCAGAGGGTGTTGTCAAGAGGGAAAGTTTTGATGCCATTGTCCTGTGACACAGAAGGTTCACCAAGGTCATAAATAACCACAGAGATTTATGTAATATTGTTCAACAAACAAGAACATTTTATGGATATTCAGGGCCAAAATCATTTAACAATACCATAAGATCACAGTCATCATTGCTTTTTTCATACTGTCATTTGTGTCAGTTCTCCGTTCAGCCTTGCTTCTGGTCTTCGTTTATGCTCATGTGTTTTATATGGGCATGTTGGGATAACATGTTGTTTGGATAACCTCCTACTCTCTAATCCCTGCCTCTCTGAGCCGCACATCTGGCACGGCCAGTTCACGAGCTACAGCACGAGACATTGACCACACACCAAATCCTCTTTGCATCAGTGCATTGTCGTTTGGTACATGTGGCTGTAAAAGCCCAAGAACATCATGCATCTATTTCACTGATACAAATTGAAGTCAAGACATGAACATTTCCTGTATATGCTTGTTGACTTTGTAATAATATGTTTGGCAGAAATGCTGTAAATGCCTAGAACTGCTGGCTAACCTTCTGTAAAAAAAAGATGGCTTCTGTAGAAAATTAACTTGGCTCGTGGGGCATGTAAAGAAGATTTGATCAGACATACACAGTGACAGATGGAAGGAGGGTCGGTCAGACTAGAAATATTAGAATTTTTAATTTTCCTGATGTAATTACTGTAATCCAGTTAGCAAACCAGACATACATCATGTAGGACTGGGGTTGGCCATTTTAGGTCATTTTGTATTTAAGTACTATAACATAGTGTTGTAGTCGAGACCAGTCGAGGGTCCACGTGCTTCTGAGTCCATAGACCAAAATCATGATATATAGCCTTGGTCTTGGCCATCGAGTTCAAATCTAAGACTATATTTTCATGGTTTTAGTCTTGGTCTTTGTCCAAGAAAATATATTCTTGGACTGGTTCTCAAGTCCAAGTCTAAAGGCCCGTTCACACCAGCAAAGATATTATTTTATTAGTTTATTCTAAGCATGTGCTTGTCTGTCACTTTAAATGCTCAAGCTCATTGTAGCAGGATTGGCCCTCAAGTCCAAGACCATATTTTTCTGCTTTATGCTTCAGAGTCCACAATAAGACAAAAAAGAACCAGTCCAACACCATATTTAAATGGTCCAACACGTATTTAAATGGTGTTGGACTTAGTCCACATGCTCCTGAGTCCACAAAAAGACCAAGACCATGAAAATATGGTCTTGACTCATCCTTAAGTCAGAGTCCAAGACCATATTTTCATGGTCTTGGTCTTGTTGTGGACTCAGGAGCATGTGGAATCTAGACTCAAACTCAAATGAGCTGGTCTTGTCTCCAACACTGCTATAACACATAAAAAAATATTCATTAATAACTCAAGAAAATACAAAAAAGTTATTTTCAATACAAAAAAGATACATAATGATTTTGTCTTCTGTTCAGTTCTGGATCATTCCCAGTATCATGGGCAGCTCAGTGTTGTACTTCCTCTCTGATGACCAGTGGGAGACCATCTCTGCATGGATGTATGGTACAGGTCTGTCTGGGCTGTTCATCATGTCCACCATGTTCCATACAGTGTCCTGGAAGAAAAGTCATCTCAGGTGAGTCATAACGGAGCAGTGAAGCAGTTATAATTTTAAAAAGCTATGAAGGCTGCTGATACATTTAAATGTTTTCCACAAATAAAGTTCTATTTTATTTTAGAACAGAAAGGAAAGAACCTCAGCAGCACATAAGATTCCCATTTACATTCATATGCCATAATACATTCACATACATTTTAACCTAAAATCTTAGGATCTTTGAATAAAAAAGTGTGTTATTTGTCAACTTTGTGTTTTTTAAATGGAGCATGTGCAGTTTGTTTAACATGTTTCTGCCTTAGGCGATTCAATAAAGACTAAACAAACACGCTCATTATAAAGTGCCGATAGATGTGAAACAGATTTCCTAAATTAATTAGGCAAGTTTCCTGTCTTTTGTAATTTAAAAAAAAAATTCAACTGCCAAAAGAAGAATATTTCATTTATGCGTATATATATATACAATTTTCTTCTCATCTTCAAACCAATTTCAAGAGTGACAACAGATGCCATCTGAAATTAAATATTTCCATCCGACATTTGGATTATTGAGCCCTGAATTGACAGAAAACAAAGAATGATGTCTTCTGCTGTCATACAGATGTCTGATTATTTAATGTCACAGCTTATCTCGATAAAGTGTGGTTTCGTGCTACATGGCATCAGCACGGTAGACTGTAATGTTGTACAAACTTATATGTTAATGGTGCAATATTTAACCTATTATGCTAAATGTTTGCATATTCTGTGCCAGGAGGAAGTTTCAGCTCAAAATGCAGATTTAGTGGAAACATTATGAATGAACTTTGGATCTTCATCAGAGCAGGACACCTACGCAGTTACACATGAATCCACATTGACACAGCAGATGCATTCACATGGGCCTGCCAGTTCATGTTCGCCACTGGCAGTTTCATCAATCTGTGATTCACACATGACTCTGCCCAATGGAAATTATACATATGGAAAATAACAAAGAGTCTCATTAAGCAAGAACAGGACTCAAATCTTTGTAAATGGGTTGCAACATGCTTCACTACAGTCACCTGCATTTATTTTACAAGCCTTGATTTAAGTGTTTTTTAATCAAATGTAATTAGGCTCTGTTGCTAGGATGTTGTTTTGGTGGTTGTTAGGGTTGCTAAGAAATAATATACTTTTATTCAGCAAGGACACATTAAACTTATCAAATGTGACAGTCAAGACATTAAGAATGTTACAAAAGATTTCGATTTCAAGTAAAGGTTGTTCTTTTGAACTTTATATTCATCAAAGAATCCTGAAAAATCCTGCATTATGATTTACACGAAAATATTAAGCAGTACATCTGTTTTCAACATTGATTAAGTGTATTTTTTGAGCAGCAAATCAGCATATTCGAATCATGTGACACTGCAGACTCTGAACATAGGAGACTACCTTAAAAAACAAGCAACCCCAAACTTTGGAATGGTGATGTAAGGATCAGAAGGATACACAAAGATGTGAGATTGATTTTTATGGAATGAGTATTTAAAAAAACATTTTCTTATGTCTTGCTACAACAGGAAGGTGGAGCAGCGATTCCACATGTGCGACAGGATGGTGATATATTTCTTTATAGCTGCATCTTATGCACCCTGGTGAGTATGAGGTGTGTGTGTCTGCTGGATATTCATAACTATCAGCGTGTTAGAGCTTCACAGGGATGAGTTGTGTTGTGTGCAGGCTGAACCTGAGAGAACTAGGACCCTGGGCTGTCCACATGCGCTGGCTGGTGTGGATCATGGCCTGCGCTGGCTCTGCCTATGTCTTCTTTTTTCATGAGAAGTATGTGCCCTCTTATTTGAGGATATAGATGATAATCACTCTCAGATGCTATTGTGATAGTTAATGTCCAAAATTGTGAAAAAATTGTTTTTAAATTATAAAACATGTAAATGAATATTAACAACAGCTGTGTTATGTTTCAGGAACAAGATACTAGACTTATTGTGCTACACTGCCATGGGAGCTGTTCCTGCAGTTGTTCTTCTGTCAATGGTACGTGTGACTGAACCCTGTACATGTGTTCGTAAAAACAGTAATGAAGGCTTTTGAGATTCTTTAAGCAGCTTATTTATATTTTACAACATTTCCGTTAGTGATATTAACATAAAGCAGTGGTTCTCAACTCCAGTCCTCGGGACCCGCTGCTCTGCACATTTTGTATGTCTCCCTTATTTAACACACCTGAATCAGATCATCAGCTCGTTAAGAGAGACTCCATGAACTGAACTGAGTGTGTCAGATAAGAGAGACATACAAAATGTGCAGAGCAACGGATCCCGAGGACTGGAGTTGAGAACCACTGACATAAAGTATACTTTGAAATACAAATAGGTATTTACTTCATTAATGTGTTTCATTGAGTTATTGAATTAGGCTTACTTGGCTGTGTCCTAGTAAGGATGCATATTTGTAACCCTGGATCACAAAACCAGTCACATGTCGCACTGGTATATTTGTGGCAATAGCCGACAATACATTATATAGGTCAAAATTATTAAAATTTTTTTATGCCAAAAATCATTATGATATTAAGTAAAGATCATGTTCCATGAAGATATTTTGTAAATTTCCTACCGTAAATATATAAAACATTTATTTTTGTGAGTGAATGCAGCAAAATCGCGAACATAACTGTAGAACTTTAAAGGTGATTTTCTCAATGTTTCGATTTTTTTGCACCCTCAGATTCCAGATTTTCAAATAGTTGTATATCGGCAAAATATGATCCTATCCTTACAAACCATACATCAATGGAAAGCTTATTTATTCAGCTTTCAGATCATGTATAAATCTCAATTTAAAAAAAATTGACCTTTATGACTGGTTTTGTGGTCCAGGGTCACATTTAGGCTGCCACATCATCAAGCTTCAGTCTCAATGTGAAGGAGCCTTTGATTTGCACCTTCAGTCGGCTTATTTTGAAGGATGCATCAAGTGTATCCTTCACGTCCTCCCTTCATCCACAGTCCTTTGCATGAAAACCAATTAGCGGCTGGAAAATAAATTGGCACTGAGCTCGTCCAATTCCATTATCTAATGCAAGACAAATAAATGATTTCGGAGATAACGGCATTATGTTTCCTTTTGTTTTGTTCTAAATTGATCACTTAATGCCTAACTGTCCATAATGTTAAACACAGGGAAACCACAGACATGTAATCCACTGTACATGCATAAATAGAAAAATAGAAAAACAAATTCTACAATTAAATTTGAACATTTATGACGTAGCGTTGCTCATTCACTAGACTTGCAGTTAATGCTGTGGAGAACTCTATCCCCACAAGCCTCAGAAGGCGGCATCCTAGTGAGGATGGAGGCTCAGGATGCCGCCTTCCAATTGACAAGAACCTATTCAGTAAATCTTTGGAAGATTTCAAACATTCTATCAGACACACAATGTGCTTAAGTGTTAAAGATTTATGTGATTGAGTCATCTTAATCTAAATTAATGCATTTCAGTATACAGGTGCTGGTCATATAATTAGAATATCATCAAAAAGTTGATTTATTTCAAGAATTCAACTTAACAGGTGAAACTAATATATTATATAGACTCATTACATGCAAAGTGAGATATTTCAAGCCTTTATTTGTTATAATTTTGATGATTATGGCTTACATCTTATGAAAACCACGAAATCAAAATCCCAGAAAATTAGAATATTACATGAAATCACACAGTAATTACACAGTAATACCATGGTCATTGAACCAGGTTTTGGTTCTTTTGGCAGTGTGGGCAGGTGCAAATCCTGCTGGAAAATGAAGTCAGCATGAAGTGCTCTGGAAATGTCCTGGTAGACGGCTGTGTTGACTCTGGATTTAATAAAGCACAGTGGACCAAAGTCCTCTTTTCTGATGAGAGCAAATTTTGCATCTCATTTGGAAACCAAGGTCCCAGAGTCTGGAGGAAGAATGGAGAGGCACACAATCCAAGATGCTTGAAGTCCAGTGTGAAGTTTCCACAGTCAGTGATGGTTTGGGGAGCCATGTCATCTGCTGGTGTTGGTCCACTGTGTTTTCTGAGGTCCAAGGTCAACGCAGCCATCTACCAGGACATTTTAGAGCACTTCATGCTTCCTGCTGCTGACCAACTTTATGGAGATGCAGATTTCATTTTCCAACAGGACTTGGCACCTGCACACAGTGCCAAAGCTACCAGTACCTGGTTTAAGGACCATGGTATCCCTGTTCTTAATTGGCCAGCAAACTCGCCTGACCTTAACCCTATAGAAAATCTATGGGGTATTGTGAAGAGGAAGATGCGATACGCCAGACCCAACAATGCAGAAGAGCTGAAGGCCACTATCAGAGCAACCTGGGCTCTCATAACACCTGAGCAGTGCCACAGACTGATCGACTCCATGCCACGCCGCATTGCTGCAGTAATTCAGGCAAAAGGAGCCCCAACTAAGTATTGAGTGCTGTACATGCTCATACTTTTCATGTTCATACTTTTCAATTGGCCAGCATTTCTAAAAATCCTTTTTTTGTATTGGTCTTAAGTAATATTCTAATTTTCTGAGATACTGAATTTGGGATTTTTGGGAGTTGTCAGTTATAATCATCAAAATTAAAAGAAATAAACATTTGAAATATATCTGTCTGTGTGTAATGAATGAATATAATATACAAGTTTCACTTTTTGAATGGAATTACTTAAATAAATTAACTTTTTCATGATATTCTAATTATATGACCAGCACCTGTATATGTTGGGATATATTTATGCAGCAAGACAACAGGGTTGACAGGATATTCTTTTTGCTACAAGCCTTTTGATTCTACAAGGTGCTTCTTAGAAAGTCAATTGAATACTTTTCACTTGTTTTACTACTAACATTGTAATACCATTCCCTACTGACAAACAAAACATGATAAAGTAATACATCAAGAAGAGACATTTGCTTCTTGAAAGTATTTTTATGTAATTATGACAGTTTTGTGGTTAATGGAATAGTTGCTTTAAAAGGGGGAAATTGTCATTATAATTCTATATATATATATGAATTTAAAAAAAATTATATGAATTATATATAAACAAACACACCAACCACTTAATTAGATACACCTGTTCATCTGTTTGTTAACACATATCTGATCAGCCAATAACATGGCAGCAATGCATTAAGGCATGTAGTTCAAACTGAGAATCAAAACAGGGAAGAAAAGTAATTTAAGTGACTCTGAACTTGGCTTGGTTGTTGGTGCCATACGGGCTGGTCCGAGTATTTCAGAAACTGCTGATCTACTGGGATTCGGGTCAGAATTTGGCGTAATCAGCATAAAAGCATGGATCCATCCTGCCTTTTATCAGCGGTTCAGGCTGGTGGTGTGGAGGATATTTTCTTGGCACACTTTGAGCCACTTAGTACCAATTGAGCATTGTTTAAACGCCACAGCCTACCCGAGTACTGTTGTCCATCACTTTATGACCACAGTGTACTCATCTTCTGATGGCTACTTCCAGCAGGATAACGCGCCACGTCACAGAGCTCAAATCATCACAAACTGGTTTGTTAAATATGACAATGAGTTCACTATACTCAAATGGCCTCCAGAGTCACCAGATCTCAATCCAGTGGAGCACCTTGATGGCAACTGTGTGATGCCATCAAGTCAAGATGGACCAAAATCTCTGAGGAATGTTTCCAGCACCTTGTTGAATCTAGGCCATGAAGAATTAAGGCAGTTCTGAAATAAATGAAAATGTATTTATGATTATTAACGTTGTATTAAATGGGCCTCCATCTTATCACCATTTCCCCTCCTTTTAAAGTAACTATTCCATTAACCATAAACCTGTCATAATAACATAATTTTGCTTTTCAAGGTCACTCAAATTCCTTTTCAGCACTTTACCATGTTCTGTTTGTCAGTAGTGGATATTAAAATGCCATTAAAAACACAACATTATTTACATAATGGATTTTTATCTTCAACACATTTTACACATGGAGAGAATGCACATGTGTTTTGTGGACTGACCCTTGTGTAATTTGTCTGTGGTAGAGTGACCTGTTTAAACTGAACGCATTATTTCAGCCTAACAGAGAGGGCATATTAGAGCTGTCAGTGGGCGGAGTCTTCTACTGCCTGGGAATTGTCTTCTTCAAGAGTGATGGCCTCATCCCATTCGCTCATGCCATCTGGCACATCTTTGTGGCAGTGGGGGCAGGCATACACTATTACGCCATCTGGAGGTACTTGTATGCAACGGGGACCAGCCAAATCAAAATATCCAGGTGACAGATGCAGAAGACCTGAAGTGTTCACACATACAGGGTTTGTTGAGCTATAAAAGACTATGTATTTGACCATGAGCTGCCTTTGCATCCCTCTATATTAATCATAGATGGGCATGTTATAGTACTGTTGTTCTAAAATACACTTTTATATAGAAGAATTTCTGTCCTGATAACTCAGCACTTTGTGGCCAGTCTATTTTCACAGATGTAGTCTTAACCTGTTGACATAATGTACTGTTTCAACTGTCAATGTTTACAGGCAAAATGTGTATAATACAGAAGACATTCCATGTCCTTTAATAGAGCTATCTACTGCCTTTAAACACTTGATATGATAGAAGTGAATTTATTGGCGGTTGTTGGCATTGAGCAGAACTTAGGTTGAAGTATTTCTACTACTGTGATCTTGTAATAACGACTATGAACAAAAATGTTAGAAATGGCTTTGTAATTGTTGCACAGTGGATCCTCTGGGGTCGTGAGATTGGTGGAAAGCTTGAGGGGATAACAGGATTTATTATAATAAATAAATCGGAAGTCAATTCAGCTCCCACAGAGGCTCACATTGAAACTAGCCTTGATGAATTATATGCATCTTTTTAGTAAGACCCAAATAGATTTACCTAAAGGTCTCATAAAAATATGAACCTTGATGAAATTCTTGCAACTAAAACAGCACTTTTAACGCTAATAGACAATTATAATTGTTTATTTCCAGATAGTTTTTTTTTTTGTGTGGTCGTTCTTAATGTGTTTCCATCTGTGATCAGTTCAATGAATAACTTGTGTCCAGCAGTTCTTGAAACGTTTTACCTCTTGACACACTACTTTTTTCATTCCATTGACTTCCATTTACACGCATGTGAATGCGGGAGACAGGAAGCGCAAGCTCAAACGTTTTGCATTTCGCTGTGTTCCAAAGTTCAAGTTTGGTGAACTCTGACGTGCGAATTCGTATCACGTGAAGATTTCTGACCAATAGAAGATTGATCTACATTAGGGTGCAATGCATCCTTTTAGCACAAACTTTAAAATGCAGGATTGCAGTAAAGTGGAGCAGACTGCATATTTTAACATTTTTGACGTATTATGTTTTAAAAGACAGCGCAGAATGTGACATCATTGTGCAACCGTTGCAGTGTCCGAAGAAATTTCGCGTGCTCAAAGTCTAGTGTGACCGTGGTTTTAGCCAGGAAGCTCAGATATGACCAAGTATGTTTTTAAGCACTTTGAATGTAAAACAATTTTTACTCATTTTGTCATAATGCCACATTAATATGACAATAAGCATTTCTACATTGTGTAGACATTTCTACTGTGTCAAATTTCATGTATATGATCAATTCCTTTGGTTTCATAGATTTGGAATTAAAACTGAATCTAATAAAACTGAATCTAAGCTGTATTTTAACAGTTTTGACATTACTCATAAATGGCAGTAATAGATGCAACCTTACAATAAACACATAGAATGTTTGATTTATTTAAAAGTGTCTAACAATCATTTGAATAAATCAAGGAATAAATCATAATCCTCTTGTGTCTTGATGTTTGTTCTGATTTACAAGAATGTGTTCAGCAGAAGTGAAAGTCATGATGAAGTACAGTGCTTGTCTGTTTTGCTTCAGTGTCTCTCACATTTCCTTTCACTCCCTCTTTGTGTCCTTTAGAAACTCTCTCTTGGTATTCTGTGCAGTTATTTGTAAAACGAGTTCCTAGAATTGGCTCACGTGGGCAGGAAGCTGGAATGTCTGTGGAGGAGACCGCTGACGGCTCTCATGGCCTGAGGAAGAGAGGCGTTGGTGTCTCTGTGCCAGCGGGGGCCGTCGCCTCCTGCTGAAGGGGCCAGGACAAACTGAGCCACATTTGGTAATTTGAGCAGGTTAATAAGTTCATGGGCTCGTGTGATGATCTCCTCAGTGTCTTCCTCATTGTAGCACGCCATTACCGGACCACTACGAGCAAATGTCCGCATCTTAGACAGGAAAAGCGACACTCTGAGAGAAATGGAAATAGACATGGAAAGAGTGAGGGATATAGAAATATCGGTTGTAACTACAAGAGTTTTAATTTTACTTCACTCTTGCATTGTCAATATAAGATATTGACCAAAAATTTATGTACCTTCTTGATGGAAATAAATGTTGTGAAATTGCCATCAAGAGGTGCATAAATTTTTGGTCCAAACTGTGATTTATTTATTTTTTTGGTCAGGCAGTGTATAATTTCTCTCACACACACACACACACACACACACACACACACACACACACACACACACACACACACACACACACACACACACACACAAAATAGACATTCCACAGATGTAAGGGTTTTTATACTGTACAAACTGTATATTCTATCCCCTTACACTAACCCTACCCATCATCACACAAAACTTTCTGCATTTTTACATTTAATTACTTAATTTTTATACCAGATTAACAAATGAGGATGTCCCTAAAGGAAGTTTTTTGAAGATTTGTGTCACTTCTGGGTACAAATTTGTCCCCAAAGTTATAGTTAAGTAGGTACACACACACACACACACACACACACACACACACACACACACGAAAAAAAAAAGTGTATCATAATAATTGAATCATAATACTGTGTGTTTTGGAGGTCTCCTACAATAGGTTTAGAAGCATCCAAGAAAAAAAAACAAATTTTTTTTTTCCTCATAATATATACATATAGCATCACCCCTTCTCTCACAGTGTCCAAACCGGTTAGTTAAATATTCGGTCTCTCTAAACTCCTTTCTGAGAGCCTACTCTGCTCTGATTGGTCAGACGGTGATTGGTCTACCGGTTACAGCGTGTGTCGGAAACGAAATTCCCAACACCACATCTGAATTTCAGCTAAGTAGACATTGTGCAGGAGAAGCCAATGAATGCCACTAGGGCTGCACGATTCTTGCTAAAATGTGAATCACGATTTTTCTCCATGGGAATTGAGATCACGATTCTCTTACACGATTCTCATTTTTTCAACCAAAATTTATTGCACTCAAGTACAAAAAAAAAAAAAAAAAAAAAGAAAAAAAAAAAAGGACATTCAGTATAATAAAGTGCAGGAGTAAAAAAATTGTCTCTTTTCTTTATTTTAGACCCTTTAATTTTAAAGGTTTATGTTGTTGAACATAAGAGAACATTAACAACAGCCAAAATAAAAATAACTAAATAGAACTTGTGCTTTTTGCTCCAATTTGCACAGAATGTACATAGTACTTACATCTACTGTGTTTACGGGAATACTTGACTTGGCATTTTGAAATATTTCTGTGTTTATTTGGCCGTTTAGACTCGCAACCGGAACAAGCTTGTCCGTGTTGCGCTCGGAGCGCGCGCACAGCATCCTGTCAGTATGAGAACGACTTATCGCGCTTTTAATATTTATTTTCGATAAAGCACATTCTGCTATTTTCTTTCTCTTTCATTCATGATTTGTTATTTATAACTTTAAACAGAATCATCAACTGAAATCTGCGCGGATTAGCAGAAATACGACACATTTATAGGACATAAAATTGTCTCTGCGCAAAAGTGTAAGTAAAAGGACAGCAAAGCACCTGTTTCAATAAAAGGATATATTAAAGTTTATATAGCCTACTTTTACATTTTCGCTGCTGTTCTAAAATGGTTTTCACCATTACCTTAAACAAGCTGCAGCTGCTTGAATCCAGTGCAGGAGCTGTAACTATTAGATTACCACAGAAGCGGTTAGTTGATTGCTGTGGTGACTCGTGACACTCGCGAACAGCAGTGAACACGCACTTTTGCCGGTACAACTTGAAAATTATTATTATCATACACTTTTCATTAACTTCGGTAGGCTGTACAACAAGGGAATTGTAATTGGCTGCTTTTTCTGCAGAGATCTGAATGCAGTGAAATACACGGAAGTGAATCGCCATCATTAAGAAATTAGATCGCATTTATGTTTGAATCGAGATCGTGATTTTTTTTCGATTAATCGTGCAGCCCTAAATGCCACAGACTTGCATTATGCAAATTTGTTACAAACCTATGTAGGTTCGTGCAGGAAGTAAGGCTGGAATTACTGATGATTCGTTTCAGGCAGTTCAGAATTGGTTCTTTCTTTTGGGAGACATTAACTCCAGTTATCGTGCACTTTGATCTTTGAAACTTTGCAGAACTTTTACATTCACAAACAGCTATATTGCACACTACATGAAAGGTAAGATCCGAAAAAGCATAACTTTTGTGTCTTCATAGTAAACATAGTGTCTTCAGGAAAACATTTAAATATAATTTGTAATGAAAAAACCATGGCGTTGGAGCTGGTTGATCTACCTTGGAATAAGATCCTGACTGCGTGTGGCCAGTTTAGCAAGGGTCGTCATGAGAACCGTGATGAGGCGGGGGGAGAAACCCGGGGGGCTGGCTGACTGTCGCACCTGCGTGATCTCAAACAGCACCGCCTCCAAACTCTCAAAAAAAGAGGTGATCAGTTCCACCGTGCAGCGAGGGTCGTATGACACCGAGAGAAACTCACCAATGACCCACACCTGCGTGCACACATTAAATACAGTCACCTGAAGAACAAGTATCGCATGGTGACACTTACAATTACAGTGCTCTACTTCTCCTCCTCACCACATGTGTGTAGAAGTCTTCTTTACTGTAAATATTGGCTGGGATGCTTACAAACTCCAGGATCTCCCTGGACTGATCCACAATCAGTGGTGGGTGGAGTTTGCACAGAGCCTGCAGGTGTGTGCTGAACACCCTACAATCACAAATAATTCATGCACCATCACTTACACATGTAGAATTTATGTTGGAATGTATATTCACATCTTGTCAAATGTATATAAGTCCAATCTTGTGAGGTTTTATTTCAGTTAGGTGCCTATGTAGACAGCTGACAGTGAGGCGGCTTACTCGGTTTTAGGAACAGACAAAATCTCACAAGAAGGTGGCAACATTTTAAAAGTGCCTTACTTTTGGACCTCAGCATTAAATGTCTTGATGTTATAGAGCAGGCTGCTTCTCTCCAGCAGCACCAGCAGCAGCTGGTTCATCATTTTCTCATCAGCTTTCTATAAAACACAATCAAAAAACATGGGAACAACCGAGATCTCGGTTAAATGGCTTGACCTCTCATTTGTGACTCTTACCTGAATGACAGTGTTGAAGTAAACATGCAGAAGCACAGGAACGACCTGAGCACACTGAACGACCCGTGGACTCTCCGCCATGTCAGCCAGAATCTCATGAAGCAGATTTAGCCTATTAAGCAATCACACTCAAGAGTATAACCATCACACTATAACCATCAGAGCAAATTTGATCAAATATACACTCCCATTCAAATGTTTGTGGTCAGTAAGTACATTTTTTTAAATAAATGAACACTTTTATGCAGCAATGACATCAGATTGACCAGTGGTGACAGTAAAGACAACTTTAAATACTTTAAATAAATGCTGTTCCTTTGAATTTTCTATTCATCAAAGAATCCTGAAAATTCTCCCCAAAAATATTAACACACTGTATTAAGCGCAAGTGATTTAAACATTGATGAGAATTTAATGTTTCTTGAGCATCAAATCATATTAGAATGATTTCTGAAGGATCATGTGACACTGAAGACTGGAGTGATGATGATAATTTACATTTATTGCAATAAATATATTACATAATATGTAACATATTACAGTTTTTACTGTATTTTTGACTAAATAAATGCATTCATAAGATACTTCTTTTCTTTCGGTAGTGTAATTATGTATATATGATTTTCTTTGAATTTCATTGCATTTTAATTCTACCTCCTTAAACTCAAATTACAATTCTGCATCCTTCTAACTCATTTTAAATGTCCCGATATTCCTCCTAGATTGTGTTCTATAAATGATGTGGCAGGTATTACCTGTCTATAGTGTCTCCGGTCCCAGCCTCCGGTCTGAGGATGTAGAGGAAGAGCCCCCTATAGGACGGCTGGCGGAAGGCATCCAGACAAGCAGCCAACTTCGCCCCCTGCTGGTCCCACGCAGTACGGTCCAAAGCCTGATAGCACGCTGATCTGCAACAGCATTGCATCACTAATTCACATCACAAACAATTTCAGTTAAACCATCGATCTGTCGTCGGTAAAGTGACGCACCTCTGCTGGAGGTCCAGCGCTGCTGCTAAGCAGGGCAGATCAAGGATAGTGTGCAGTAACTCAATGGCAGTATCTGGAGCTACCAGTGACGGAAGCAGCTCCACAAACTCTCCAATCAATCCTGAGCTGTTCCACGCCAAGAACTGACAGGCAAAATGCACAACGTTTTAGTATATCACTTAACTGGATTCACTTTGAAATGCGAGTCAGCCAGCCCACCTTCAGGAGGTTTGGGAAGCTCTGTCTGTAGTTGGCCACTCTGTCCTGCAGCACGCTGGAATTGAGTAGACAGAACTGGACAAACTCGAAGGCTAGCATGGGCTCGTTGAACTGCTCTGTGGGACAGTGGCTGAAGAGCTGGCAGAACACGGCCTCAGAGTCCACCGCGGCCGTCTCGCCTGGGAACAGAGCACATGGACGCTGACATACATCATAGGTCACACTGTCAGAGGCCCGTCACTAACAGGGCTCGTCACTCACTGTGGTTGAGGTAGAACTGAGCGATAGGCAGCAGGGTTCGAGCGTAGGTGAAGTCTCCGTTCAGTCTGCCGTACAGGGCTTTGATGCAGGGGAAGGCACGGTACACATAGGAGGGGTCCTCGCCACAGATGATGTCGATTATTGACACGGACTCGATGATACACTGCACAACAGATAAACAGAGTCACATTAAATGTGCCATATATATATATATATAAAATGGACTGTGATGCTATTTTCTTCTAGATGTGCTGTACAGCAGAAACAAACTCTGTTGCATTATTTTCCTGTTATCACTGTAAAGCTGCTTTGAAACAATTTGTATTGCAAAAAGCGCTATATAAATAAAGGTGACTTGGCTACTATTTCACCATGATATTATTAATTATACAGTGTAACCCATCTATTTTGCATTCTTTTCTAATTCAACACTGAATTTTCATTTCAAATTATATGATCTGCCAAGCAATTTAAATAAAGTTTAAATGAAAACAAATAAACATGAATTTCAGGATTTGTTATGTGAGTTTACATGACTTTATAAATTACAAACAAACAAATAAATATTTAACATCAGACTTTTAGACCCCACTAAATAGTAAGCTTAATTTAAAATATACACTACTGTTCAAAAGTCAGCAAGGATACGTTAAATATAGTAAAGACACTCATAAAATTTCTACTTAAAATAAATGCTGTTTTCTTAACTATCTATTCATTAAAGAATCTTGAAAACAGTTTCCACAAAAAAAAAAAAAAAAAAAAAAAGAATTAGCAATATTGATAAAAAATAAATTATTCTTGAGCATCAACCATCATATTAGAATAATTTCTGAAGGATCATGTGACACTGAAGACTGGAGTAATGATGCTGAAAATTCAGCTTCATTTTAAAGTACATTTTAAAATATATTGACATATAAAACAGTTATTTTAAAAATTGTAATATTATTTCACAAAATTACAGTTTTTACTGCATTTCTGATCAAATACATGCAGCCTTGGTAATAATAAGAGACTTTATAAAATCTTGCCAACCACAAACTTCTGAACAATAGTATACGTGGTGCTTACTGCTTTCTGTAGCTCCGTATCCATCCTCTTCAGAGCTTCTGCATTTTGAAAAAAAATGCGAGAAATAAATCAACACATTTACCAGCAGAGTGCAATAAACATTCTCCATAGCCTGGCCTACGAGTACGATCTACTCACTCCGGTCGCTCTGTTCAATGAGACGCTGGCAGTATTCAAAAGCCTTCTCGCGGAGTCTCTCTTTGGGAGGAAGCAGTCTGCTGGAAGAGGATGTGGCCGACACCATGGACATCACTGAACTGTCCACCTCCGAGCGATCATCTACATCAACAGCACAGCACAGCACGTTACAGCACAGTGCACTACACTACAACACCCGGAGCACGGCTCCATCGAGCACCTTATCCGGCGGGATCTAATGCCATTGAAGGGGTGAGCATATGACAGGACATGCAGGTTATCTTTGGAATGACATACTACAATACTACTATTTTGGCAGTATGCAGTATGTATAGTGTGCACACGTGCACATTTTCTGAATACCCTGATGACTTACTATAAAATGTGCAGTATAAACAACCAGAGCACACAATGTGGAATTCTCATTGCTAAAAATAAAGATATTATATACTAAATAAATACAAAATAAATTGTTAAAGAACTTCCAGTAAGTGAAAAGAAAAGTGAAAGAGTAAGAATTCACAGTATTAATGTAACAGTAAGCAAAAAGTACTCGGACGACTACTCTGAGAGTATATGATTTTAGACACAGGCTATTTATTTTTCAGAGATTAAATGGATGCCACACACAGAAGAAAACATGGTGAGGTCATGTGACAACAGCGCAGCATGAAACGTGTATGGCTGCATACTGTTTCATGTACTATTTAAAAAAAGTTATTGGCTGTATACAGTATATACACACCACAGTAAGCAGTAGTAAGATAGTATTTCATTCCAAACATAGCCATAGACTCAAAATCAATTTGATACATACAGCAATTAATTATGGATCATGGTTCCCCCCCCCCCCCAATTTTTTTTTAGGAATAGTAGAGTTTGTTTATTCTGATTGCAGGAATGTGATTCAGTAAAGGGAGTTTCTGATTGCGCAGGAAGCAGATTGATCATATCAGGCTTTTCACTTGCATCTTACCTTGGTGCTGTGACTGAATGACCTGTGCTCTTTTTAGTGGAGCTAGCAAAGATGAAAATCCCATGTTACTCATCTTAACTTCATGAAATGAAGTACCTATCTGACATGGGACAATTCGTAAACAATGTAGACATTGTTCAAATCGTTTTTGGGCATTTTAAATCTCTCTCTCTCTCTCTCTCTCTCTCTCTCTCTATATATATATATATATATACATACATATATAATATATATATAAATATATATATATATATATATATATATATATAGTTTAAGTGCTAAAATTTACCAAAACTGAAATAAAAATAAATTAAATATTAAAAAACTAATAAAAATAACAAAAACACAAAATTACTTTATAACACTTTACAATAAGGTTTCACTTGTTAACATTAGCTAACAATGAACAATCCCTCTACAATCCTTCTACAGCATTTATCAATCTTAGTCAGTGTAAATCTCAGCATTTACTAATACATTATTCAAATCAAAAGTTGTATCTGTTAATGTACAGTGAACAAGCATGAACATTTTTTAGGTTACTAAATGCTGTAAAACTACTTTGTTTATTGTTAGTTCATGTTAGTTAATGCATTTATTAAATGTTAAAAAATGAGACCTTATTGTAAGGTGTTACCAATTAATTATACTAAAATTAAACTG
This sequence comes from Squalius cephalus, assembly GCF_949319135.1. Taxonomy (NCBI): domain Eukaryota; kingdom Metazoa; phylum Chordata; class Actinopteri; order Cypriniformes; family Leuciscidae; genus Squalius; species Squalius cephalus. The sequence continues at coordinate 33,463,775 of NC_137122.1, read as the reverse complement.
AAAACTGAAAATATAAAAATAAAAGCTAATCCAAAATATTACTCTACTATACTACTATATTTACTACACTACTATTATAATAGTATATGTAAAAAACAACAACTTCTACCATGCCTGCCCACAATGTCTCTGTTCAGACTTCTGTACCTGATTCTGTGTTTGTAGTCCCGTCTGCGTCGTAAGTGAGCAGCCAACCCTTGATCATAGAGAAAGTGTACATGTTCATCCACTGGTCCTCGGTGTAGCTCTGACCCACACACAGCACAGTGAAGAAGTCGCCCGTTACCACCCCGTCCACCTCCGTCAGTGGAGCTGGCTGATGAAGAGATGTCGATCAGTTCACTGAGATCACTCAACATTATCATTATAAACTTGAGCTTATTGGCTGATGGTGCAGGTATTGGTGAATGAGGAAAAGCAACATGCCCCACCTGACGTGCTCTTGGTCCACTGAAGAATCCTCCAGAAGACATGGAGGCTCCCTGCTGCATACTGGCATAACGCAACCAATCCACCACCTTACGACTGACCAGATTCACCTGATCTGGGTTTAGTGACCACAAAATTCATGTTAGCATCTTTACATTATCCAGATTTAGGTACTGAAGGGTACAGTGGGGTTTAAAAGCCCATTTAGAAAGTCTTGGATTCAAAGTCCTATCTAAAATACATTAAAAATAAAAGTTTTAGTATTCTAAACTTGAAACATTAAGATACTAAGAACATTTTGGACATTTATTAAAATCACCATGAACCTATTCTTATTTTTTTTATGGAATATTGCAGTGTTTATTTTAAATGATTTATCATGCACATTCATTTTTTTTAGTTCATGTGCCCTTGTAATCTTCCTAATCGAAATAACTTCCCCTCCCTCTCGCAGTGACATCTCTTCTCTTCTCTTCTCTGATGACGTGTTTACTGGCACGAGGGCGGGAGAACCTTTCACTCACATGACATCCAATAGAAAACTTCAACCAGCAAATCATGTCAAGTCCCAACCTACATTCTTTCTTGTTCGGGAAGCAGCCGCTTCACTCGGATATACAGTACCTCACTATCCCAAAACTATCCCAACTTCCGTTTCATGCCGACTTTAATGCAAATACTGAGACATTCAGAAACTATAATTGTTCAGTTCAACTCCTCACTCAAAATGTTATGCTGATAACATATTTTGTAATAATTTGTATTAAAATTAAAAAATGCAAAACGGACTTTGCATTAAATTAAATATTTAATTAAAAATTCAAGTAAATATTTGCATTAATAAAACTATTAAACAATATTTTATTTAATGTTGTGTTTTCATATTTTTTTAACTTTTGGACCCCACTGTAATTCCTAATGACCCACAATAGTATTGCATTTCATGAATGTGCTTGACTTTACCATCTGTGAGAACGTCTGGATAAACAGTAATCATTTCAGAGAGAATGGGCAGAGCATGTTTAGATATCAGCCCGTCAGACAGCCGAGACTCGAGACTTTTCAGCAGATGGTGGCAAAGGGGGATCACATCTTCTTTATTTCCAGCCTGCGAAAAATGAGATTTAGTTAAGTGTACAATCATGATCAACACACAAGCTGAACATAAACAGCCTGTGACTCACCTGAGAGAGAACAACACTGGCCACATAGCTCAAGGTCCTGCTGTCCTGACTGAGATCAGAGCAGAGGCTTTGCACGCTGGGAGGAAAACTCTGCCGTATGATGGAGGAGGACAGAACCTGAAGCTGCTCTGGACTCGATGAAGAGCAAAGAACAGTCTGCAGCTTCATCACCAGATCTGATGGAAGCCTGATAGTAATGGAGGAGGTCTTCAATTATTCACTTGTAATGTCCTGAAATACACCTTTCTGGTACACTTTTGAAGGGTCAGACAAATGGTTTCATGCCCACGTGCTGTTCAGGTGTATTTTAGATTAATATGACTTACTCTCTGGCATGTTTAGTGGCAGAAACTATCAGATGGAGCCTCTGAAGGGAGTCCACGGTTTCTCCACTGACGTCCTTAGTGTGGAGCAGCTTAAATATGCGCCCGCAAAATCTCTGCAGCTCTTCCTCCTTAATTTCTCTGAAAGGAATATTAATTCAAGTGAGGAACTTGTCTAACTTAGAAAGGTTCCAGGCCAGCCATGTGACCAATACAATAGTTTTTGACAGAAAACGTTTTACTTAAACATTTAGGTTTACCTCGCCTGCTTTATTAAACTCTCCGTCGCGGCAGCATACATCTTGAGGGTAATACAATTACATATCAAAACCCAAAACAATAATCAAAACATTCGCTCCGTCAGCTATGGTGTCCTGATAGCAAATCACATGACAACAATTGGTTCCTCTTTTACGCGTAAGTCGGCCTTGAAAAACTTTAACAAAGGGGGTGGTAGAATTGGCATACACTATTCATATTGTGATTAGACTTTCATATTCATTAGTAGAATATTCTATGGGTACAAAAACATCTGGGTAGAATATTAGGATCTCTCGGTAGATATATGATCTATATATGGTTCCTTTTGCCAGTCGGTGACAAAATAGTGTAACAAACGTAACCTAGCGTTTAAACTGTTTGTAGTTTTTATAATAGATATATTATATTATAATATATATTATATTATATTATATATCATATTAGATTATAATACATCTTCAAGTAACAAACAGACATTATCATTGTTAAAACACAAACACACTCATTCCAGGCAGCATACAATAAATAGTATACAATACTATATATTTCCGATAGATTATATGTTTGTTACACTATTTTGTCGCCGACAAGATACGACTACCCATGATTTTGTACCAGCCATTAGCTGATAAAATCTAAATTCACTTTATATAACTTATCACATCCATATACTTAGAATGTATTAAATGAAGGCGAGCACTACACGATCAACCTGTAAATCAATTCGAAGTAAACTTAGCTTATGCAAAGAAGGCAAAGAGTGTATTTTGAAATGTTCTTTAATAGAATTAATGCATGTATACTCCAATTCCCCAATGATTGTACATGGTACTAATATATGAATATTTTTTACAGTAATGTAAAAAAGAAAAAAATATTTACCTACCACCTTCTCTACAACAACAAATGGAAATATACTAGGCATATACCCTCAACATTTAACTAAATTACTAAAGGGCGAACTACACTATATAAAAATAAAAACAAACACAACAGAATCCTAGCCGAGAAAAGCATTGCAGTGTCAAAGCACAATACTTTAAACAGTAAAACAAATTGTTATTAGAGTTAAACCAAGGAATTAAAATTGTATGTGTAAAAATAAAAGGCACCAGTTCTGACTAAATGAATAAAGCCAGTGTCCAGTGAGGAGTTACATTACAAGATACCTTTCAATCATTCATTTCAATAACAGTCATTTAAATATTTTAAATACAAGATCTGATACACCAGCAACAATTATTATTATTTTTAAATTTGCACATTCTCATACAAACTTCTTGGATGCAGTAAAAATCAAAGCTGTGCTTAGTCAATGGCAAGCTATAAAATTCATTCCTACTGCTTTTTTTTATTTTATTTTTTATATAAACCAGTGCAAGAGATCATCATTACATGCGCAAGCAGGCTGCAGCTGAAACTTTGTAGCTCATATTTTTTAATAGTTTGCCGTTAACAGGATTTTCAAAACTTATGCTCAGACAAAGACAGGACAGAGTTGCACAGGGTTATAAAGAGTGTTAATGCCACAAAACAAAAACCGAGAAAGAAAATTGTGGAAACAGAAACAAGCAAAGTACCCAGCATATAATAAAGATGGTAAATGACATGAATAATAAAAGAAACAAAGGCAGGGGCAAAGATACATTGCAAGGCTTAAACCTTCATCCATGGAATCAAGACACAAGATGTCATGATTACAGATTCATTTAAAAGATTAGCCAGTGAAGTATTTTTATTAATTCCAGGTACACCACTGCATAAACTGCATGGACAGAAGAAAAGCCCTCATACACATTGTGTAGTTAAACACACATTAAAAGACAAACCAGTGGACATTCACATATGTATGGCATGATCTCGTAAAGCAGGGGGATTTAAGGGGTGTTTTGTGTACAGTGGAAACATATTATATCTTTCAACTTGTTTGAAAAGAGAAAGGAAACCGTTTCAATTAGAAATGTTTAGTGTATAAACACTTGCATATGCAAATAGCAATGAACAGAACAAGCACAAAAAGGAATAATAATAATAATCTGAATATCTTTGTGATAAAAATACTCCATGGTTATATATGCGTACAGACACTGTGGCAGATTGTTAAAAAAAATATATATATGAAAAACATTTAGGCAGTGACAGTTAATTCTGTATGTTAATTTTGTTAACAATGACAATGTTTGTTTCACCATTCCATTGGTTATTCCATAATGATCTAAAATGAATTTAAGAAAAGAAAAAAAAAAAGCATACAGGCTAGTCAGGAAGTTTCAAATAAAAATATACTTCAAATGGAATAGTGGTTCTCTCATTCATTTTGTTTATTGAAGCCCACATTGTGAAGACATGAAACAAAGGGTAACATCTAATCAACTAGGATCAATCTCTATATTTTTACATTGATATCTGCATTGTTGGAATCCAAATGTTCTTTTAATGCTAATCCAAATGCTTTTAAAACCTCCAAAAGACCTTTTTACTGATGCATTTCTCCGCTGAGCTATAAGAAGTTTTGAAGCTTGCAAATGATGCGAAACCTCACCGGTCTACTTTTATCGTATCGCTCAGTCCCTTCCAGTCACAACACGAATAGTCACCCTCATCTGTTCTTCTAGGGCTCTACAATCCCTCCATTGTTACACAGGCAGGATGCTGCGTTGTTCATTTTTTCTTGCAAGTTGTGTTCATTCATTCAAACCTGCGAATTAACTTATTAGTAGGCAAGTTTGATGATGCTGTCTTTAAGTAGTACATCACAATGATTTTTAGCTAGTCCTGAAAGAAGTGGAGCACTAAGGCACTAATAATGAGGATATGTATTTGGTCTGTTGAAGTTTCGATTTCTAGTACAAAAGGTACGGCTGTCACTGTACGACTACGTTAGCGTACAAACAGTGGCTCACTTCAAGTACTCTAGGGTACTTCACTGCACATTTGTGGTGTGTAGAATTTGCAACATACAAAGCGGTTACTGAATTGAATCCTGTTAGTGATTGTCTTGAAAGCACATTTTAATAACTTCGACAATATATATTTACTCTTCTCTTAGTAAAACTAGAAAGTCTCATTAAAGGCCGACTTTGTGTATATTCCTAAAAAATAGGTTTCTTGAACTCTCAGAAAAATACTGAACATTCATTTAGTGGCTTCTGCGATTATTAAGTGATCACAGAAAGTCAGTGAAGAAACAGCCTCTGCAACAGTTACATTCCTGGGTCTGGAAAAGCATTTGGTATCATGTGCTTGCATTCATCCATTGATGCAATCAGGATTTCTTTTGGCCAAGTGCTCACGGGGATCGACCAATACGACTGAGCTACGTTAAATACGATGAACTTCAATTTGTTGTTATAACAGAACAGCAAAAATGTATCTACAAACACATTCTAATGGTCTAATATATAGTTTAGGGCAAAAGTGGATGCCACGAACAAATAAAGAAACGCTACTTACATTCATTGAGTTCTTTTTAATTTTTCCGCTAAACACAGATCAATTAAGAAATAAGCATTTTTCTAGACATGTCTCTTTGTAGTAAGCAAGCAAGGTAAGAATCCTCCCCAGAATAATAATAATGTAGGTTAAAGAACTCCAGCTAGAAAAGGCCTCTATCATATCTATTCATTTCTTGTGGTCTACATGAGTTGTAACATATTATTTCATTAAAGATAGTCTTCTTTTAACAGAGAGATAAATAAATCCTCACACAGGCCACACAGGTAACTGCAGTGACGCACAGCTTCCTGTGACCCTTTTTATATACTGTTTCAATTCAGAGAGACTCGTGGTCTCAGACTGTAATAGCTGCATAGGTATTGGTCCCACCCCATCCCGAAAAGAAGAACTCTCTCTCTCAGATGTACCTTGTGAGGAACTACCTGGGCGCACATGCCTAGCTGGTGTCTTTAAGCACATGTACCTCTCTTCATACTTCTTTCAAACATTCTTACAAGATTAAAAACCCCTACAAATTTAAAACTGTGAGCATTGAATTTTAATGCTGCCAGATGTAGCTCATTGAATTAACCCCCATGATACAAAGACGCTTAACCTCTTCTTACAAAGACATTCGATCAGTTACCCGTGTCGGGCGTTTACAAAACTTTTAAGTTCTCGTTTTAAAGAAAACCAAACACGTGTCCCTCAATATGTTAAACGATATTGTGAGATGTGCTTTAATGATCCGTCATTGGCTCACTCGTTCACTCACTTATTCATTCACTGGCCTCTTGGTTCATTGCAACAATAACGGGCTGAGGGACTGGAGCGACACTGTCCTCCTCCATTTTGGGCCGTTTGAGCTCGGGCTCGTTGATGCTGGACTCGTTGGTTTCCATGCTGGCGGGCCTGTTGACCAGCACGGGTGGGGATGTTGAAGCCTGGGCAGCCAAGATCTGAAGAGGATTGGTAAGGGCTGAGGAGATGGAGACGACAACACAGAGAATAGGTTACAGGTCAATGACAAGCAATAGTGACTAAAATAAAGCAGTTTTAAACATGTGCCAAGTTCCTAGACATGAATACTACTATTTGTATTTTCATTTTCATATCATTTTGAAAGTCTTTTACACCATTTCTAAAAATGTTTGATAACCATCAAGTTAAAAGTAACAAAACATTTGTAGTTCATCACAATTAGTATTTATTTAATATTGTTTAACGTCTGTTAACCATTTCAGAAGCATGGCAATCTTCTTGTTGAGTACAAAGTAAATAACAAAATTATTCAATTAACCAAAAATTTATGTTTTAAGAGACTTATTGACCTTGGCACACAGTAATGAGTGTCTGCAATAAAAAAAAATTAAAAAAGTTTTTTTTAGTATCACTTGTATACAATTATATTTTGTTAATATTTTGAATTTGATATTTATTTTTATATTTTCTGATTTCATTTTTATATCAGTTAAAGTTTTAGGTTTTTCTTTTAGTTTTAGTTTAATTAGTTACTAGCTGATTTATATATATATATATATATATATATATATATATATATATATATATATATAAGTTTTTTTTAGATTTCAATTAATGATTTTTTTTTTTTGGTTTAGTTTTAGTTAAAAATAATGTAAACCCTAGACTTCAATTTATATATATATATATATATATATATATATATATATATATATATATATATATATATATATATATATAAAATATAAAAATATAAATATGTAGCATTTTTTTTTTAAGAATTTCATTTTTAATGATATCAGGAGAGTTGAGGAGAAATGTGTCTTTTGCTCCCATTAAAAAATAATTTTTAAATAATTTAAAAAGGCAATTAAATTGTAATTATGCAATTAGAACAAGCTTAAAATAGAACGTTGTATTTAAAGCATTACATGTATGAATTGCATTATGCATTTTTAATAAATTAATAGACCTGGGAAAAAAGTCAAAAAATGTCATGCATTGTTAATTAGCAAATCATATCAGTAAAGCACAAGTCCAGCTTCAGGAACAGTGAATGGACACACATACCGTAAGCACTAGTTGGTACAGTGGTGATAGGAAGAGCATGTTTGCCATTCTGAGAAATGGTCTGCACAGGAAGGTGGTGAATGGCACTCTGCTGGACAACAGTGTAGCTCTGCTGCCCCCTATTGGCCGAGCTTATGTGACTCCCTACAGCCTGAATAACTCTACTGCCAACCATAGGCATCTCATCCACTAAATACACAGAAGATTAATAAAGAGACAGTTAAGGACTATTCACACAGAGTGCAAATTTGAAGACAATACTAGGTATTCCAGCAGATTTTGCTAAAACTGCTGTGATAAAACAAGAAGAAATGGGTTGTTTTACCTCTTTGATCTCCAGGTCCCTCTCCTGAGCTTGAGCTGGTGTTAGCCAGGATATAGCCATTGGGGGAGCTGGTAGAGGTGGTCACTACACGGACCATGGTGACAGCTGGCGCCTGCTGCACCACATGGATGGCCTGACCGGAGGCCTGGGAGGAGCTAATGATGGAGGCCGGCATGTAAGTCACAGGCTTGGGGATGGCGGCTGAGGACTGAGATGGTACGGCCATGATTACAGGATGGGCGCTCACTGGAGAGCCTGAGAGACAAGAGGAATCACCAGAGAGTCAGAGAAAATACATTTAGGACTGGAGAATCGACTCTGAATCAGAAGCTTGCCAAGACTGCACATATATAAACGGTAGTCAGCTACACTACAAGTTAAAATGATTTATGCAAACTGTAACTGAACAGGAGCTTATGTTGTTTACCGGAAAAGCTCCACAATTTAGGAAAAGCTACACTATTTTCGCCACAGCTGAGCTAATATCATACTACAAAAAAAATGTAGGTAAGTTAGTATTGTTTCTATTTGGAGACTATACATCCAAACACTGGCAGTCAGTACTGCTGTGCTATGAAAAGAAGCACGGTCACCTGGTGCACTCTGGGAGTATCGGTACTCGGGCACAGACGCAAGCTTGGAACCAAAGTCATGTTCATGTGACACTGGGGATCCTTCCCGTGACAGACAGTCGGGGGTCTGGAGGCCACTCGAGTGTGGAGAGAGGAGGCCGGAGTGGGTGGGAGACGCTGGAGCACTCCTGAAACCAACACAATGATCTGTCAGTCATGCACACAGACATAAAGCATACAGTAAGGGCCCGTCCACACCAAAGACGATAGCTATAACAACCACGATGAATATATAGTTATAAAAATTATTATAAGTAAAAAGAAAAGCAGAGACCCCATCGCAACTACAACGATAACGACAGAGAAACGATATCGTTGGAATCACTTTCAGAACGATTTTTTCGATTGACAGCCAGTCGAAATCCATCTTGCTTTAAAATGCTTGAGCAGACGACAAAACTGTAGCGCATGCTTGGAATAAACCGAACGTTGTTGTACGTTGCTTTGGTGGATGCTAATATAGTTATTGTTATAGTTCTTGGTGTGAATGGGCCTTAATTCTCATACACACTGTGAATACATGTTCAGATGTTACAGGCCAAGCAGGGTCCAAAAGTAACTTTTTGCATCACCTGCCAAAGGCGGATGATTTGAATATAATTTTTTTTAAGTTAAACTAATTTCTTAAAACGTGCACACTGAGACAACTTTAAGAAATTAGTGTAAACAGTGTGAAGCTTTCAAAAAACTGCTCTGTTTGTGTGAGCAGTGTGAGTTTGAAGCAACACTAGCAAATAATGGCCAAAGTAATGGTGGAAGGGAGCATGTCTGGGAACCCTGTTCGAAAACACTCATTATTGACGCAATTTCATTTGGTGCCAATAGGGGCGCAGGAATGAGACACTTCGGCTTTAAGAAAATTTTAGCCTCTAAACATAATTGAATAATGATCAAATTTTAAGGTGGCATCTCACTAGTCAATTTGAAACTTGATTTTGAATGAGGGTCTCACATTAACTAACACAAAATTATTTTTTGCATTACATAGGTACAAGAACGGCAAAACTTAAGTATAATAAATGTTATATTTATTCATATTCAATACTAAGTATAATGAACTAATAAATGAGCAACAATTTATACAATTATTAGTATTATTACATTTATTTAATTTAATATTAATTTATTAATGTTCCTTCATAATCTATTAACTAATGTTAATCTCTACAATTTGAAATGTTAAACAACAATAACTACATAGTGATATATCAAAAGTGACAGTAAAGATATGTATATCACATTTTATATATATATATATATATATATATATATATATATTTGACATCTGAGCTTCTGCAAGAACCAATAAAGCTCATTCTCGTGTTACGCAGCACGTTTGAGCTTCAGCAAGAGGTTTGTTCTCGCGCATCAAGCAGGTTCGGCTGATCTTCTGTTTAGGTTCGCTGATCAGTGTTTACATGTGAATAAAAGCCTAAATTTAATCTGTTCATCATATAAAGCAATCGAGTCACTTCAGAAAATTTGGAATGACATTAGGTTGAGTAATTAATAGAATTAATGATTAATGATTAGGGATGTCCCGATACCACTTTTTCACTTCCGATACCGATACCGATGCCGCAGCTTTGGCTATTTGCCGATACCGATATCAATCCGATATTTTTATTTTATTCTTGAACTAATACTAATAATAATAAAATATAATGGAAGCACTTTGCTCAATTAGCCACATAAAAACATCTCACTCAAATGGAGAACAAATACAGTACTTCTCCAGTATATAGTCCACAACAACAGTTGATAATGAAAGATGCCAGCCTTTATTCAAAAGACCTTGAGATATGTTTGGTAACCTGAATGAATTTAAAATTAATTTGCTATATTTCAGATCAATATATTTGTTTCCTTAAAATTTTAATTAACCTTAACTTTATTCTCATCTGAATTATAAATAATTTATTTCTGTATAAAATAATACTACTTTTAAAAACACATTTGATTTTATTTTTTATTCAATGTAAAATGTGTAACTTAAAAATAAACAGATTAGTGCTCTGTTTTAGGACAAGAAATGAAAACCAATGCAATGATGAATGTCCAAAAGATGAGATCATTTTTGCTTTTAAACAGCGTGTGTGTGTGTGTGTGTGTGTGTGTGTGTGTGTGTGTGTGATTTTGGTTGGGTGACAGTTACAGTTTGACAAGAGTTGACAGTTTGACAAAAGCACAATGTTGTGTTTTACACAAATATAAGTAGGCTAAACACTTTTTGCAGTTTTAATGATGTCCTGCATGAAAATGACGGAGTATGTTTTTATGTTTCCACTGTTCGATCGCGCCCGTGCCTCTCTCTCTCTCTCTCTGACACACACACACTCCAGCATTGCAATCTTGACATCGCAGCCTGTTCATTTTGCTGCGTCCACACCAAACGCGGATAGAGCGTCAAATTTGCGTCTATCGCGTCTAGTTCGATGCTTGAACAGTTTGAATCCATTCGCGCGTCCAAAGCGAATAGGACGCGCCGCGCGCGTATAATGATAAAGTGAGCGTTTGAAGCGATATAGACGCGCGTTCAGAGCTAAGGCGGGCTACAGATTAGGTGTCCCTAAAGAACCCGCATATGTGCGTATCTAACAGTAACGTTAGTTCCGTATTACATTAATTAATGTCCACGCGAGATTTATTTATTTTTATACCGTGTATTCTCTGTGTAAATCCATGCACCGAACGTACGTTCAGTACGAATACGTACCGTTCCACCCCTAATGGGTATCGATCATAGGTATCGGATAATTTTTTTTCTCCCCTCCGATATCCGATCTAGCGTTTTGGGCCAGTATCGGCACGATACCGATGCCGTGGATCGGATCGGGACATCCCTATTAATGATCCTTCGATACATTTTTTATGAAGGTCTTGTATGATCCCACATCAGCCAGTCTTCTGGTGAAATGGTACTTTGCTAAAACACTGAAACTTTGCAATTGTGTTCCTCATATTTTTGCTATCCTGGCTTAACGGCAGGAACGGTAACAATATCCACACTTGAGTTACTAACATCAGCCAATGTTTGAATCATGCATTAGAGTTCATTTTGGACCCAAGTCTAATGCAAGCTTTTACAGAGTGTGTAAAAACAGAGAACACAAAGTTGGGTCTAACTGATGCTGCTTTACCAAGTGGCTGACGAATGAAAGGGATCAAATTCAAACAGACTTACTTTGTTCTGCCCAGTGAAGAAACGGACAGATGGGGAAGAAAGAGGGAAACAGAAGAGGCTAAGCAGGCTTCTATTACATCAGACAGCGTGAGTCTCATAAGGGGGTCGGCGGAGGGCGTGCTGGGTTAAAAGCGGGTGTCTGAGACATCTCACCTGGAGGACAGTGGGCCGAAGGGCGTGCGGAAGCAGGACACCCCTCTCTGCCGACGCTTTCTGAAGGCCTGCTCCACCAACTTGGCCTCTGATGAGGGGTCCACGCGCCAGAACGAACCTTTGCCTGGCTCTTCCTGTGAGCGCGGCACTTTAATAAAGTAGCGGTTGAGAGACAGGTTGTGTCTAATGGAGTTCTGGAGAGAAAGGAGATTAAGGGAATGCAAATTAGCACACAAACATGACAGACATAAAAACAACAATTTTGGCAGATAAACTGACCTGCCAGCCCTTGTCGGCCGTCCTGTAGTAGGGATAATGCTTGGTGATGTGAGCGTAGATGCCACTTAGTGTTAGCTGTCTGTCCGGTGCAGACGAGATGGCCTGGACTATCAGCTGAGCGTACGAGTAAGGAGGTTTGGACTCATCCTGAAGGAAGAGTGGACAGTTAATCTTGGGAACAAACACAATGACCATGATTGACATGCGTTGGGATGCTGGAGGCTCTTACCTTAGGACTGTCTCCTCCCGTGGCTTCAGTGCGCTGTTCTGACACAGCCTTGGCAGCAAACTCGGCTGCCAGCTGGAGATCTGAGGTGATGTTGCGCCCGTAGCGGTATCCCGAAGAACCTGCGCCCCGAGGGCTCGCTGGGCAGGAATTGGGAACGCTAAGTAGAGAAAGGATGGACAGAAAGGTGTGAGGACATCATTTATTAAACAGGCCAGAGATTTCACAGACTGATGAAGTGTTTCCACAGTTAATAACATCGTAAATCTAGAAAAGTTTTTATATTTATATAGATTTTTTAAATGTAAATGTACATTTATTACACTATACCTTGTTTTATATTAACTTGTTGAGGCTGATGTGCAGGCGTTTCTAACACAAAAGCTGAAGGATTTGACATCTTTCTCTCTTCTGACCACTCACAGTAATCAATCTCTCAATATTTCTTTTCCTGTTTTGGCAAGTCTTATAAACGCTATCATGATTTTTTTCCCTTTTGCTCTTGGAGCAAATGGTAATGCAAAAAAAAAAAATATATATATATATATATTTGTTGTAGTTTTCGTTCACCACTGTAGAAGTATACCCAACTCTGACTTTTGCTCCTGAGAACACTGAAAAAAATGTGACAAAGTCCATTCCAGTTTAAATGTTTAGGTTTATAAGCAATTTTTAGTGCTTCCTATACACTTACAAAGCATGGTATAATGTTAAAATACACAACAAACCCATAATTTAAAGCATAACCATAACAATTAAACATTATATGCATTGAAATGATTCTGGTGTGATAGAATCACTAACATTTTCTGTGCAACGTTCTATACACTACTATTCGAAAGTTTGGGGTTGAGATCTTTTTTCGTCAAAAAGTTTTTGATACAAGTCTCTTTTGCTCAGCGAGGCTACATTTAATTTATCAAAAGTACAGTAAAACAGTAATATTGTGAAATATTATTACAATTTAAAACAACTTTTTATCTCACTAAAATTTATTTGAACTCATCCTTAAAATAAAAGTATTAGTTTCTTAAAAAAAAAAAAGTGGCAGTTTTACAATAAAAATAAATAAATATATATATATATATATATATACACTTATGTAAACTTATGTCATGACCAGTTGAAAAGTAAACCTGGTTGTGACGAGGATGCACTATAAAACAAAAAAAGAGCATCCACAAGTACATATCCAATTATCAAGCAAATAAATATTCAGAACACACCTGATGTCAACCAATATGGTCCTAATATATTGCCAATTTCTATACCTAGTTATTCATGAAGCACTGTTTGCATAAAGTAGTAACGCACAACCAGAAGAACCACATCCATCTAGAACACTTTTCAGCTCAAGTCACTTTTGTGCAAAAATCCAAGCATAAAAGTTCCTGCTTTTCAACCAATATTTTTTTGCAGTCTGTGTTTTCAACCCTCCCGCTCGCTTGCCTTCTGGCTCCATTTTATCTGTATTAATTACGTGTGTTACTCTAAACATGTTTCCTGTTTGTTGTTCATGATTGCCTGTGGTAACCGACAGCAGATTACATGTTGAAAATAACCCACAACATTATAATCCATTTTATAACCCTTGTTATGTTCCTGACATGATACACAATGTGCCAGTAGGTGGCCCTGAGCCCTAAAAAACAAACCATTCAGATAAACAAGCAAAACAATTACTGAGCCATTAGCCACAGGGTTTCCGAAAGGTAATGATAATAACTGTATTATTTAGGCTGAAACTGACAGAAAGACATCCTGAGCAGTGCTATTTTAAGGCTTTCGTTTATTGTCAACATATCAGTAAGTCTCCCATAACGCAGACACACCCCACCATTCCTTAACTCGCTGTGTTATTTTTTACCGCTGGCTTTCTGACAGCAGGGCACAACAGAGTGCTCAGATAAGGCTGTTGTGCTGCAGGCTCCATTGTGTTGTGCGGGCAGAGACAAACAGGCCTCTCTGAGCGGCAAGGGGAAGGCAATTGTGTGCGAGTGTGAGGGCACAGCGGGCGGGGTGCATTGGGTTGAAGTCCAGTCCTGAGGCAGCATTTTCACAACAGCTGGACCGTATTACAAAAACACCTTAAGGACAAGCAAAAAGACAACTAACACCTCTTCCACATAGACTTCTGTACTAAAAATGGATTACGAATATGTAAAAAACTAAATTCAAAGGCGAAATGTTTGAAATAAAACCCTAAAGGAATGTGTACAGGATTCCAATTTGGATTTATATCCTAAATTAGAAAAAAAAAATCCCAAAGGATACTAATGGGATCAAATAAAAAAAAAAAAAACCCAGGTTTTACATTTAGTATCAAATGGCCATACAACATAGTACCAAACTTGATTATGACACAAAAGTTAACCAAATGTCCTTTAAAAGGTACACTTTTTTTGTACAAAATTAACAAATTTTAAATAATGAGTCAAAACATCAATCCTTTTTCCAAAACGTGTTTTTGTCTTACCCCGATTCACTATTATAAGTGTTTATAATTAGACTGGCCCATGCATGTCTCGTCATTTACATAAATAGAGAAAAGTTGCTCCAGCTACTTAGACATGTGTATGGTGTGGCAGTGAGATAAGTTAGCAATCACAACGAGCGAGAAAGGTTGACATGGAGCAGCTAAACCTCGAACCTCCGGGGAATCACCAGTTTTTAAAAAAAACAGCTAACAGAGGAGAGTATGCGGGGAAAAAGAGAATGTGACAAAGCTCGTAATAAAACAAGAATCAACATTGCCTTGGCTTCATGGAGATGGCGAGAACTGAGGGATGTGAAAGCGACGCGGAGATGGGGTTTTTGTTACTCAACAGGTGAGAAAGGTATTTTACTGAACAGATAAATTGCCCCATGTAGCTCTCCAACAGAGATCATTGTAAAGCATCATCTATTGTAAAGAGCAACCAAAACAATGTTCTTCCGCAAAATGCATGCAGTTTTCTTTTGCATGCGCTAGAGGGCCAAAAGTTACAATGCACCTTTAAAATCAATCACTGAATAGTTTTAATATTATCAAGATTAATATATTATTAAATAAATGAATTAGTTAAAAAAAATAAAAATAATAATATCGGCAACTATATTTATTATTTGCATTTAGCATTGTTTTTTTCCTGCTGTACAAAACGGAACTGACCAGTTACTACGTTTTTTATGATGAACTCACTGAAATGTTTTGGGTCTAAAATTATGCATTACGCAAAGCATTTATATTAAAAGGAATAACAAGCTGCCAATTTTAGTGGTACTCAAATTCAAAACACATTGTAGTATAAACAATGAGGTTGGTAAGCCACATGGTTCCAAAGGGTCATGTGCAGTAATGATTTACAGAGGACAACTATTTAACCAATTGATCATTAACTCACTAAACTAACAGACATCTTTTCTGAATCAAAAAATGATTCAACCCAAATTCTGGCCACCTTTTAGTTTTATTAATTTTATTAGTCAATTTATTCAATAATTGAATGCATTTTGTAAGATAAACTAAGAATTACAAATACTTTTTCAGCATTTGTTTATCTAGGTTATTGTTAATTTCTATCATCTACACTACCATTCAAAAGTTTCAGGTCAGTAAGATTTAAAAATAAAAATGAAATTAATAAATTTATTCAGAAAGGATTCAATAAATTAACCAATGGATTAAGAAGTGGCAGTTAAGACTTTTACATTAAAATGACATGATAATATCAGGACATGTTTCTTATTAGAATGATTTCTGCTGGACATTTTTATTTCATAAAATAAAATAAAAATAATTAATGTATTGTGAACAAACATGAATTAACAAAAACAATAGTATATTTATAACATTAACAGAGTAATAAATGCAGTAAAAATAGTTGTTAGTTCATGATACCTAATGCAATAACTGTTGTTAACAAATTGAACCTTATTGTAAAGTGCTATCGCCTTACCCAAATTATTTTGAAGCATAAAGAAAAAACAGACAGTACGGTCAAAAATGTGCAAAGGAGCTGGTATTGCTGGTTGTACTGTGTACATGGCAGTTGTTCGAGCAACTCCATGTGTGTGGAATTCAAAGCTTTACACACATCTGCTGTTTGAGCAGCAGGCTGACAATCTGGGAAATGTCCCTAATCCATCACTTCACACAGACTGAAACTTACAAGAGAAAACTATTACAGTAGAAACTGCAGCTCAGACGTGGATAACCAGTTCCAATGCTTGTAGAGCTGAATAGAAGGAAATATTCCCCCCAGTAAGGGAAGAGGAATCAGGAAGGACAGAAAGCATGTGTCTGTTTATGTTGGGTGTAGGAGCAGGCCAATGAGTGGGATGAGGGGGGTGTTTAGAGGCCTCGGAAAAAGGAAACTATCTGTGGCTCAAAACACCAAACCACAACACTTTCCGACCGACCAATCAGGGAGCTCCAAGCACAGCACATGCCATATATGGTATGTGGACACAGCATGCTTGCTTTGAGAGCCACACGTGGTGCAGAAGAGCGGAGAGGCCGCCAGGGGCAGGCTTTTCCTACCACTATTGTATCTACAAGATACACAATGAAGCAGACAGCTTCAAATACCAATCAAAATCAAGCATCTCCTTTTGCATGCAAATTCTGATGCTTCAGTGTAAATGCAGGAATGCACTCTGGAAACATACTGACATGTGACTTTTGCTTAAATTGACTGACATAATATGAATATGCAAAACCTATTGTTCTGTAATCTTTTTAAAATGTCATATTTTTGCATTTCACCAAATACATTAGGTGCTGTAAATATCTGCTCATGTTTTCATTTCTATGCAGACGACCTGCATTTCAAAGACAAGAGGAGAACAAAAATTACTTTCAAAAAGATCTGGAAAAGAACTGGTTCTCTAATGAAACCGTTTTTGGTCATACTTTAGTTTTTTCCAATTCTCACTATTTACCTTAATAAACTCCCAATTACTGCTTATTAATAGTTAATTAACTATTATTAATTAATATTAAGGGATGTAGAATATGTTCATGCAGAATAAGGCATTAATACGCGTTTTCCAATACTTGTTCATAATAAACCCATCTCCATACCGGTGTGATTTTCAACCAGATGGAACTGGATAAATATTCTGAATGTTCTGATCCAATCTGACTCCTGACCTGTAATGCTGCCTGGATCATAATCATACACTGTTCATTCGTTGGCCAGAGGAGAACTGGCACCCAACTGAGCCTGGTTTCTCCCAAGGTTTTTTTTCTCCACTCTGTCACCTGATGGAGTTTTGGTTCCTTGCCACTGTTGCCTTGGCGTTTGTCTTGAATGGTTAGGGTCACTTAATATTCAACAATATTATTGATCTGCCTGCATTGACACCATTATATGAGAACTGAACTGGACGATGGTATCACTGTTTTCTCCAGAGGCTATATATGAATAAATTAACTAAATTAACTTTTTTACAACAAAAATAAACCATCACTGAACTTACTTAAAGGAGAAGTTCACTTTTAAAATGAAAATTCTGTCATCATATACTCACCCTCATGTTGTTTCAAAGCTGTATGAATTTCTTTCTTCTGCTGAACAGAAAGGAAGATATTTAGAAGAATATCAGTAACCAGACAGTTTTTGGGTCCCAATGACTTCCATAGTATATTTTTTTCCTACTATGGAAGTCATTGGGACCCAAAAACTGTCTGGTTACTGATATTCTTCTAAATATCTTCCTTTCTGTTCAGCATAAGAAAGAAATTCATACAGCTTTGAAACAACATGAGGGTGAGTATATGATGACAGAATTTTCATTTTAAAAGTGAACTTCTCCTTTAAGCTGGACTATGACGTTATTTTCTTCTAGATCTGCTGTAAAGCAGAAACAAACTTTGTTGAATTATTCTCCTGTTAACACTGTAAAGCTGCTTTGAAACAATCTGTATTGTAAAAAGCGCTATATAAATAAAGGTGACTTGAGATGACTTAATCAACAGCCAATATCCTATATGCAAGCTAATAAGCAGCCAGTTAACAGTGAGAATTGGACCCTAAACTAAAGTGTTAGCACAGTTTTTTCTCTGTGTGGTCGTTCGGACGAAATCATACCTAATAGTTCCTGTCGGCGAAGGCAGGGGACTCATCATACTTCTGAAGTCATTTTCAGGAATGCTGATTTTCAGCGGAGATATTTGTGGGTAAAGGGGTCTCACAGGGGATACAGGAGCCTCCTCCTTCTGTGTCTCCTTGTGGTAGAGCACTGTAAACTGAATCTTTATCACCGTGCTGGGAAATCGAAATGTGCACCTATAGAGAAGGACAAAGACACATTAAGGCATAAGGCGTAAAATTATTTTACATGAACCTAAAGATCAGTGAAATATGAAGGTGGTGCTTTTCGTCCAGCAAACCTTGCAAATCAATAAATAAGCAGCAGCTTTTGACTATCGTTCACAAATTTGGGGTTGGTAAGATTTATAAAATAAAAATAATTAATACTGCATAAATTGCTTAAAGGGATACTCCACTTTTTTTGGAAATAGGCTCATTTTACAACTCCCCCAGAGTTAAACAGTTGAGTTTTACCGTTTTCGAATCCATTCAGCCGAGTTTCTGATATTTAGAAGAATGTCAGTAACCAGACAGTTTCTGGTCTCATTGACTTCCATAGTAGGAAAAAAAATATACTATGGAAGTCAATGAGACCAGAAACTGTCTGGTTACTGACATTCTTCTAAATATCAGAAACTCGGCTGAATGGATTCGAAAACGGTAAAACTCAACTGTTTAACTCTGGGGGAGTTGTAAAATGAGCCTATTTCCAAAAAAAGTGGAGTATCCCTATAAAATGGAAGGCTGAACACTGTAAATGCTGTTCTTTTGAAATATGTGGTTTCCACAAAAATAAAAAAAACTTCTTTTTTTTAAAGAAGCATTTCTTACGTTCACTAAAGCTGAATTTGTTTGATTAAGAATACAGTAAAAACAGCAATATTGTGAAATATTCCTAAAATTTCAAAAAAACTTTTTTCTATTTGAATATATTTAACATTTTTATTTATTCCTGTGATGTTAAAGCTGAATTTTCAGCATCATTACTCCAGTGTTCAGTGTCATATGATCCTTCAGAAATCATTGTAATATGATGATTTTGCTGCTCAAGATACATTTCTTATAATTATTATCATTGTTGAAAACAGTTGTGCTGCTTAATATGCTGCCACATATTTGACAAGTTCAAAATAACAGCATTTATTTGAAATCGAAATCTTTTTTTAACATCATAAATGTCTTTACTATCACTATGATCAATTTAACGCTTACTTGAATAGAAATGTTCATTTCTTTCCCAAAAAAAAAAAAAAAAAAAAAAAAATCTTACTGACCTCAAAATTTTGAAAGTTAGAGCATTCTTATTTTCTGATCATAGAATATTGACTTTAAATAATGTTAAAAAACTACAGTATTTTGAGAAGTTTCCTTGCATTTTACCCGCACACTTGGTTCAACAATAACAACCACACTTTTCAGAAAGAAAAGAGATGGTTTGCTGCTATATTGAAAATATGTCCTTGAAAGCTTTGTATGGAATTTCAGATTGATAATCGGACATTTACTTTGTCATTAAAAATTATTTGTGGGTAGTGAACACAAAATAAACAAACAAAAAAGGCAAAAAATCTGCGCAAAAAAATCTACATTACATAATTGTTTGGCTATGTTTCTGCTTGGGACCAACAAAACGTGAACTTTGGAGTAAAAAATGAACCCTCCCTTCCACCCCTTTTTCTGTGATTTTGAATTGTCGGCAGTGTAGCCAGAGAGAATAATGAATTGGTGCACCGCCTCCACTGGACGTATTTACACAAGTGCTGCACCAGGAAGCCACTTTTAATGCTACAGCATACACACTGCAGTTGTTTTGAATGGCTGGCTTGGCATGCACCCATTACGGGTTCAGTCTGTCCGTGTTTTCACAGCAGTCTGCAGGAATAGCCGCTCTGACCTCCATGACAACAAGCTCCACAGATCTATTCCGCATTGATAAGACAGATGGCACACACCAAGACACATAGTAAAAGCAACTCTGATAAGAATGAAGAAGCCAAATAAAATCTGAGAGAGCCTAACAGTAGCACATCCATGTAGGGAACTTCAGTCTGATCTAGTTTATCCACTTCTCAAACATTAGTGTTTACATTTAAGGCTAAAAACTGCTTTCATACTGATTAACTCTACAGATTACAGAGACTGTAACCGGTTTACTTGTGGCACACTTTATCAGATACATTTAATGAAGCAGGATCATCAACCACTAACTGATTTGTGATTGTTACAGAGATAAATAACTAGGCTATTCGTGCTGCTTAACTTTTAACTTGGTGTAAGCAGAACAACTAAATCATGGGAAAAGTAACAGCTCTTTTAATTTTTTTTCGGTCATTAAAACACTTTTTACAGTGTTTATGTCTAAATAAATGTAAATTTAAAGTTGAAAGTACAAGTTTAAATACAAATTCAAATTGAAAAACTAATTGGAAAATTGAAAGCTCGATCATTCGAAAACTTATCAAAAGCATTTTGTATTGAGAACTGTAATAGTTTACACTTCAAACCAATCAAAACAAAGACGACAATTGTGTACAAAATCCAAGCATTTCAAGCATTTCCATGTCATGTTACTACTCAAATGTTGTCGTTCAAGGTACTACATTATAGTATCACTAGGTTTTCCCCTCTGTTCTTTGTCTACTAAAGATCATAAAGTGGTTACTACTGATATGTGTCATAAATGCAGCCTGTATCTCAGATCTGCCCACAAAAATCATGTGGTGGATCCAGCCTCTGTCGTGCACACCGTTCCTGTGGTCGTAAAGTGAAACGATTAACTTTTCATGTTTATATTTTAACCCATCTTCAGCGCCAACCTCAAAACAGACACTTAAGGGTCAGTAGATTTATACTATAAAGATGCACCCTTTTTGAATCCAGATCCATTGACAGGTCCAGACCTGGGGCTAAATGGTTACTTGAACCAAAGAATAAAAATTCTGTTATTGTTTACACAGCCTCATGTTATTTCAAACTTGCATTTCTTCAATGGAACACAAATGGATTTGGTTACATTTACTTTCATTGTATGGTTAAAAAAAGAAAGAAAATTCATTCCTTCCACTGAGGAAATACAAGTTTAAAACAACTTGAGGGTGAGTAAATTATTATTTTGGGTGAACTATCCCTTTAACTGGTTGATTCGCTTCAACAATAGCAGATTAATACACATGCTGTCAGATTATGCAGGGCCCAAAAAAGTTCAAAGCTGGAAAATCCATTTAAAGTTAAATTTTTCCCTTTCTAATTTGTACATTAAAGACACTGAAAGGATCTTGAAGTCAGTTTCTGACAGCTCTCGTGGCTGCACTTGCATGCAGTTTAGTCGGATTATGCAGGCACTGCAGGCACGTTAACTTAATCTCTTGTATGTGTGGTGCATTAGCTCTCTAGGTGAATGGGTGCTTGCCATCTGGCTAATTTAAGGAAACGGATCTCATTTTTGTAACTTACTCCCTCGGTAGGAGAAGTGGAGGTGCGCCTCTCCTCTGGAAAACGCCGTCGACAAACACACCGTTCTTGCCGAGACAGCGCAAGTAGAAATGCGGCTCCTCGAAGGCGATCTGCAAATGTCTCCTGGATATGAAGCTCGAGTGGCCCATGTTGACATCCACGGAGCCGTGCGACGAATTCCGCCCCACGGTCACCGTCTTCTGGCGCATGACGAACTCGAAGTCCCTGCCTTCCAGGCGAGCGAGGGCCTGCGACGGAGGGGAGAGGGGCATGGATGATATGATCCCGGGCGAAGTCGAGGAGGAGAAAGTGTACACGGGCGGGATAGAAATAGCCACCGGGCTACAAGGAGCAGATTTGAGGGCCAGCAGGGCTCTCGCTCCGGTATCATCCCCAAAATCAGCCATTTTGTTGAAAAACACAGAGGGGATTGCAAGCGCAACGGCTGTGTGTTGGTAGGGTTCACTGTGTTGCTGTTGGTGGTGGTAGTCAAAACATGGAGATGGCGCGTGGAAAACACGTCATGGATTCTCGGACGGGAGCGTGGTGCGCTTTACACACTCGTGCACACTTCGCTCGTTTTAAAACAGTTAGCGCGAAATAATGCGATGCTCTTGATACTTTTAGTAATTGTTATCTGTGATGTTTCTTTCTTCTTTCCTCGACAATTTCCCGAGGTCTCACACTAAGCTCTCCGGCAAATTAAAGGTTAATATTGTTTCAGTTCCTGGAACCGGACGACACGTGCGTTACATGCGGCAATGAAAAAATAAGATGATTTGATGTCGATTGCAAGCGCGGTTGCTCGTATTGTAACTAAATACGCGTGTGTTTTGATCTGTAGTGCTTCTCGTTCGCGATGAAAAACATTTAGAAAGGTCAAAATAATGTGACGTGGTTGGAGAAGTGACGTCACGGCGCATCGACCATTCTGCGCTCTTTCTGTTTATAAACAGAGAAAGAACAAGGCCGAGGAAAACCCCGGATGATGGACTTTCGCAAGGACACGTTCTAATTCATTTTAACATTATACATTATACATTAATAGGAAATCTGTGTTCTTTCAGGGATGGGGATGGGGATTTCTTTAGCTATGATGATTTTTTTTTTGTGGAAAATACAATAGGCCTATATCACGTGTACTCGGAAATTATGTGTCTTTGTTAAAATCTAAAAGCCATGCTTGTTTGGTTCAGTTGGTTAAAGTAAAATATCTGTAATTTCTGGTCTTAATTTTACGGAGGAGAGCTATAAGAAAAAAGGTTTTAAGAACATTTGTAAATAGACTCCCACTTCTAAAGTTAGAAATAGATCCCTTATTTTTGGTTTTCCTAAAGAGAAAGTGATTTCTCTCTCTTTTTTCTGCTTCTACCCAAGGTAAAATGTTCAGTTTAAAATGATCAACAATATGTATCCTTGTAATGAGTTCCTCAGACACATAGCCTATTTAATTTTGATTGGTAATGAGTGCACCTTTTGTGAAGCAGACGTTGAGTCATTTAATCATTTATTTTATTTATGCAAATTTTCAAAAACTATAAATATTGTATTTTACTCTGAATTATTTCATACGTAAATGCAGATAATACTCCCAAAAAATACTCCCACACTCTCTAAATGTACTTCTAATGATTAACCCCCTTTTGTGATATTTAATTAGCCTATTTTTCTTTTTTCCTTTTTCTTTTTAATGTTTCTTTGTTTATTTATTCACTGTTTTGCTGCTATTTGGACTTCTTGGAATTGTATTAAGCTTTGTCCAATTGAGGCTTGTTCTGTAGGCTATTTGGATGTTCTTTTCAAAAAATATTTACCATCAGTTTACTGCAAACTGTGGTCTACAGATGGCAGCAGTGTGCTTAGCATGTCATTATCAAAGAAGATTGTAGGCTACATGGAGAGAACCAGTCTATGGTGAGAACAGTAAAGAAGGTTAAAACTGCGCAGTTTCACTTGCCAACACAAGGTGTCTGTCTTCACTAGTGCATCGACAGTTGTACTCTAACCACAAAATAAAGCTGAAAAAAAAAAATGTTGCATGCCATTAAAATGTTGAGGAATTTATGATTTTTAAGTGATTAAATAAAATGTCAATGGCCAACATCTAATACAACCTATTAATATGAATTCATATTCAATAGTTCGCAATTCATTTAATTTTTTAATGTCTTATTTCTTCATGTTCATAAACTTTTCTGTACTTAACTGTGTTCCCATCATTGAATGCAGACATTTAATCTTTGATCTCTTGATAATTTGATCCTTTTATGAACTTTATAAAATATATTTATACTGACTACATATGGGTAAATCAACAGCTGGGTCATAATAGGCCTATATATATATATATATATATATATATATATATATATATATATATATATATATATATATATATACACTCACCTAAAGGATTATTAGGAACACCTGTTCAATTTCTCATTAATGCAATTATCTAATCAACCAATCACATGGCAGTTGCTTCAATGCATTTAGGGGTGTGGTCCTGGTCAAGACAATCTCCTGAACTCCAAACTGAATGTCAGAATGGGAAAGAAAGGTGATTTAAGCAATTTTGAGCGTGGCATGGTTGTTGGTGCCAGACGGGCCGGTCTGAGTATTTCACAATCTGCTCAGTTACTGGGATTTTCACGCACAACCATTTCTAGGGTTTACAAAGAATGGTGTGAAAAGGGAAAAACATCCAGTATGCGGCAGTCCTGTGGGCGAAAATGCCTTGTTGATGCTAGAGGTCAGAGGAGAATGGGCCGACTCATTCAAGCTGATAGAAGAGCAACTTTGACTGAAATAACCACTCGTTACAACCGAGGTATGCAGCAAAGCATTTGTGAAGCCACAACACGCACAACCTTGAGGCGGATGGGCTACAACAGCAGTAGACCCCACCGGGTACCACTCATCTCCACTACAAATAGGAAAAAGAGGCTACAATTTGCACAAGCTCACCAAAATTGGACAGTTGAAGACTGGAAAAATGTTGCCTGGTCTGATAAGTCTCGATTTCTGTTGAGACATTCAGATGGTAGAGTCAGAATTTGGCGTAAACAGAATGAGAACATGGATCCATCATGCCTTGTTACCACTGTGCAGGCTGGTGGTGGTGGTGTAATGGTGTGGGGGATGTTTTCTTGGCACACTTTAGGCCCCTTAGTGCCAATTGGGCATCGTTTAAATGCCACGGCCTACCTGAGCATTGTTTCTGACCATGTCCATCCCTTTATGACCACCATGTACCCATCCTCTGATGGCTACTTCCAGCAGGATAATGCACCATGTCACAAAGCTCGAATCATTTCAAATTGGTTTCTTGAACATGACAATGAGTTCACTGTACTAAAATGGCCCCCACAGTCGCCAGATCTCAACCCAATAGAGCATCTTTGGGATGTGGTGGAACGGGAGCTTCGTGCCCTGGATGTGCATCCCACAAATCTCCATCAACCCTATATATATATATATATATATATATATATATATATATATATATATATATATATATATATATATATATATATATATATAGGGTATAAATGTACCTGTAAGAATCAAGAATTCCAGAGAGCTGTGTAATAAACTGATGTGATGTTTTCAAAATCCTACAAGGACTTTATAAACTTGGCCTGCCTGGCCTTCTGGATTAGTTTACTAAAATCTTTAACAATATTATTTTCCTGTCTTTGTCATTTTTATGGGATTCTTTAATGTTTTGATTAAAATCAGGCAATGGTTTAAAGAATTTCTAGGTCAAAACAAAAAATTCAGTTTGTTGGAAGATGAGTCAGCAGGAAGTGGGAAAGAAAAAAGATTTCGCAAAAATGAAACCATGGTTTTGCAACAAAGGTCTTGACCCTATAATATTGTCCCAACAATGCTGAAAAGCATTTTAGTTTACCCAAGGTTGCACATGCAACTTCTCACATGTCACATAAAGACAAGAACATTTGTAAAGATGAAATGAGGAAGAAGGCTTTAATGTAAAGTGGAATTACCGTTGGTTACATCACATTCAGTGCTGAGGTCAACTGAAAATATTCAGTGATGCAACAGCAGCTAAACCATTATGTGTATTATCTAACAAAATATATATTCATTCTTTTATTCGATTAAGTGGATATAAATAACCCTTTGGGGAGAGTCCTATTAGATCGAATTAAATAAATTTCATTTTTATAACAGAGTAAATTTAAATAGTGTGTTAGTCTTAATTAAAATGTTAAAAGTAGCCAGATATCTAAAAAAAAAGAGCATAAATATGAATAGATTATGGTTAGTGTAATTAAATGTATACTCCATTTTGGCAAAATAACTGCCAATGCTGAAAAAAGATTTTCTTTTTTAGGTTCTGTTTTATACTTGTGGTTTTCCGGGGCATGGGCGCTCAATTAAGGCTGTAAGTGGCAAGAAAACAAACAATCTCTTCCTGTTCAGCCTTCATTTCCAACTGAAATTGGAAGATGGATTCAGTATTATGGGCTTTCCGGGTGCAATGAACAGCAAAATGCCCATTTTCACAGGAAGTATTATTCTCATGGGCACATTTTATGTGGTAAAATAATTCTGATGTTATGATAATATGTCTTTTTCCTTGTGAGATCTTGGTATGAACTTCAGTGTGACGGGAACCTTCGGCTGAAAAACAACATTCATCTCTAGAGGGATCTGGGAAAAAAAAGAGAGATAAAAAGATTCATTAATTCAAGAAGAAAAGCATAGTCTGTCTGACATACTGTATACGAACTCTAAATAATGACAGTCAATGTACCAACCTGTGTCTCTTTACTTGTTTCCACAGTGAAGTTCTGAAGAAGCTTCACAACAAGAAGTTTCATGATCATTAGGGCAAATCTCATTCCAATGCAATTTCGAGGCCCGAGTCCAAAAGGCATGAAAGCGTACTGGTTAACCTCTGATTTACTCTCCGGGCTGAACCTGCATTTGAGAGACTTTCAGTTAAGCAATTCTAGCTTAAATATGGCATGTGGTTCAGTAAACTGCATAAATCACATGCTATAAGATCCATTATGTGAGAAAAACTGAAGTGAGAAAAATTGTGGCAGTGAAAGAAATGTTCACATCAGAATCACATCACCTCTCCGGCCTGAACTCATCAGGAGAATCCCAGAGCTGCGGGTCACGACATAAAACATATGTAGGAATTCCAACCAGAGTGTCTTTTGGTATCGTCACCCCATTGATCTCCACGGTCTTCTTACAGACCCTCTCTAAGCGTGGGGCAGTGGGAAGGAGACGCATTGATTCGTTGATGGCCATTTCCAAGTAATCCATTTTCATCAAAGCATCGTATGTGATGGGAGACTGAAGAATAAAAAAGAAACAAGATATGTCCAATGCATATGGTTCAACTCTAAATGTGCTTCAGATTCTTTACACAAAACCTGTGAACAGAGCAGAAGCCAGTGCGCTCACGTCAGGAGGGAAGTTTGTGTCGATCTCCCCAACCAGCTTTTCCAGGCAGTCTGGATTAGTCGCAAGATTATAGAGGAGGAAAGTGAGAGTGGTGCTTGTAGTCTCATAACCTCCAAGGATGAAAACGAGGGACTGGGAGAGAATCTCATGGTCTGTTAGTCCTGTCGAATTCACAAAACAGCATATTCGAAAACAAGTTCAGGTGCATTTAAATGTGTAAAATCTGTACTGTCTCTCAAACCTTTTACTGGTTGGCCACTTGTGGTGTCCTTAGCTTGATCATCAGATATTTGACTCTGGATCATGAGCTTGAGAAAATCTACCCGACCCTGATAAAAAACAGTGACATCACCATCACTGCCAGATCTAAACAACAGTGAGAGTGGCTATACTCTTAAAAATAAAGGTTCTTTATTGTACTCTATGGTTCCATAAGAACCTTTACCAATGTTCTTCAAGTTAAGAAAAAAAGGTTCTTTTAAGAACTGTTCACTGAAAGGTTCTTTGGGGAACTTGAAATGGTTCTTCTATGGCATCACTACGAAAACATCCTATTGGAACCTTTATTTTTAAAGGTGTTGAGTGTTGAAAAGTGAAATACTGACATACATCTGATTCCTTGCACTCGTCCTTAATCTTTCTAAGGGCACTGTAGAAAAAATCCATAGACGACCTCGAAAAAAGAGTTATTCCCAATTTGCTCAAAAGAATTGCAAAAGAGGGAAACATAACTGGAATAAGAAAATTAATTCATTATTTGTGTCTCTTTTCAATTCCCATGATTATTATATAAACAACGACATACGTATTAGCAGAAAGAGAGGATTGAAGACATTAAACTGGACAAACTTCTTGATGTTCGTAACGAAAGGATCATCTGCGTTGTTTATGGAGTCGATGTCAACGCTAAAGGAGGAGCTGGAGACGACATCCAAACTGTATGGAGCGACAACTCTGGAATAAAAATAGAGTCGTTTTTCAATTAAAGAGATCATTTACACATCATTGCATGTGGTTTTCATTGACACACAAAACAACTAAGAAATATTCTAATGATAATCATTTAGTAAAAGTTTAGCTGTAAAAGCTTTGGTTAAGTTCATGATTGACAGTGAAGGCTCTTTATGTGTTAAAGTTATGCACTTTAAAGACAGATGTAACATACTCTTTTATTTTCACTGGCTGCTCATGGTCTCGCTTTTGAATATTTTTAATAAAACGATCAGCATGCGTCACAGCTATGGGAAATATCTGAAACAGATTTAAAAATAAGTGTTAGTTACGCAAATGTTAAAAGAGCAACAAGAATATAATAAAATTAATTTGGCTTTGCCTCATTTCTATTTTAATCTCTAGATGACTAATTGTTTTTACTGTTCTGTAAAAATACTGGGACTAGACTCCAATATATGATACAGCTCATATTATGAGCCTGTTCTATACCTCCTTCAGTTGTCCACTTGTGAAATACGGGGAGAGGGAACTGCGGATTCTCTTCCATTGCTCATCTCTAACCATAATTATGCCGTCACCGAAGGGGCCAGCCAGGTCTGTTTTTCTAATCTGTACAGAATTATGACCTTTACTGGATCTGAACTGCCATAATAACACTTTCGTTGTACAAAACGGTGTTTGTGAGCTTACCCTTCTGTTAGTGAATATAGAATAGCATTCTTTCACCATAACTGTTTTGATAATTTCCAGGTCAGTGACCATCAGTATTGGGAGTCTTCCATCATAAATCCTGAGCAATTAAAGGAACATATTAAGTTTGCACTCACAGTGATCCTGGCAAATAATAAAATAATAGATGACTTTGTTTCTAGTTTGTAGTTTTCTTTTGTCATCCATAGAGAAAAATTACATTTCATCCCACTGTATTGATGTATATATAGCTGGAATGACAAATATTATATATAAATATGAATTAATAGTATAAGTATTATCAATTTGATGTTAACACAGTAAATACATAACTGAGACTCACCCCCAAACTTTTCCATACTTCTTAGCACACTCCATATCAAAATTGCACAAACCCTAAAACACATTTGCATATAGATAATTATTCAATGAGAGATTCAAAAACAAAAACAAAAAGCTCTAACATAATTACACCTTCCTACATTATTTTAAAACAGTTACATAATGAATTACTTACTTTACTGTATGAGAGAAGTGTGCCAACGAAAGGCCAAGGTCTTGGTCCTGGAATTCCCAGTTTGTTGAAAAATCCATGTGGCCAAACACCATAACTACAGTGTGATAAATTATGCAATTATAACACTACAAACAAATATGAACTAAGATGAGACGCATTAAAAACAGATATAGATTAGGGTGACAAGACTTTTTTTTAACCCTCAAACTGGGACAGGAAGGAAGCATTTTTTTATGGTTATCACCCTTTTAATCACATTTAGATTTCTGTTGATGAAATACATACTCCATACACAGGGGTGCACATAACTGGTGCTCACGTGTGGTAAAAATAAACGACGCGCAGCAGAAAACATGGAAGGAAGTGCAAAATGTTGGTACTCAAAAGCGCTTCCTTCCATGTTTTCTGCTGCGCGTCGTTTATTTTTACCACACGTGAGCACCAGTTATGTGCACCCCTGTCCATACAGTCTCTCAATTAATGTGTTGTTCTAGAACTGTATAAAATCATCCGAGCTATCACTGCATGAAATTTCAACTTTATATGTAATTTTCAGTAGAAGACGTTAAGACACTTTTCAATAAATAAAGTACCAAATATTTATGATGAAAACTAAAATAAAATGCAACTCTGTAAAAATCATAACATTCAAGTGGGTTTATGGTGCAGTCTCAGAATTTTGAAGTCCTCAGAATTTTGTAATTACGAGTTGGTAAGTCAATAAATAACGACATCAGATGAGTTCAAAATATTTTGATTGGAGCAAGATGGTGATCTACCTTTTCTACAAAAGATTCAGCCAGACTTCTTAAGTCTACTTCTACAAAATGATGAATAAAGATTGCACAATGCAGTGTTTTTGCCTTTTATTTAATTTATGAAGGTGCTGTAAAATTAATTAAAGCTGAAAAACAGTTTACCCAACAGTCGTGTGTCAAGTGAAGTCAAGTCAAGTGCATATTTATTGTCATTCCTCTATATAACATGTATACATTGGAACGATATGGCGTTTCTTCAGGACCATGGTGCACCACGGAACATTTAGCAAGACTACATAAGTGCAAATACACAATAAACAAAAAAATGTTATATATATATATATATATATATATATATATATATATATATATATATATATATATATATAATATAATTTTTATCAAGCTTGTATATTTAAGTTCAGTAATTTCACTTAAATGGCAATGAAAATTACCTATGAATTGTCATTTAAGTGAAATTACTGAACTTAAATATACAAGCTTGATAAAAATGATCATTCTAGAAGAAAATTTCAGATGGCACTTAGAGGCTTTTGCATCTGAACTCATCATATATAGATATATATACACACACACACACACATATACATACCACACATATATAAAATAAATAAATATATACACTGAATATAACTATAAATTGTAAACATGGACTATGATTATTTTATGGCATAGCAGCACAAGTATAGCAGCAATACTAGTAAAGTGACTGATGCAGCTACTTTATGTAAGTGCAGTTTGCAGTAGTACTGAGTCTTACTGGGTTAGTGTGTGTATAATGATATGAATGTTTACTGGGTTAGGTGTTCAACTAACCCAGATGAGTATTGGGAGGCAGCCAGGTGTTGAGTAATCTGACTGCTTCAGGGAAAAAACTGTTACGAAGTCTGCTGGTGGTGGCACGGATGCTCCAGATGGCAGAAGGCTGAACAATCCATGAAAGGGATGAGAGGTGTCGTCCTCAATATGAATGGCTCTGCAGATGCAGCGGTTGTTGAATGAAGCATCTATAGTGGGTAAAGAGATCCCGATGATCTTTTCCACTGCCCTCACAATCCGCTGTAGAGTCTTGCTGTCGGAAGCTGTGCAGTTCCCGTACCACACAGTGAGACAGCTGGTCAGGACGCTCTCTATCGTTCCTCTATAGAAGGAGGTGAGAATGGGAAAAGGAAGTTTGGCTCTCCTCAGCCTCCACAGAAAGTAGACACGCTGCTAGGCCTTCTTGACTAGGCAGGTGGTGTTAAGAGTCCAGGAGAGGTCCTCTGACATGTGCACACCAAGAAACTTGGAGCTTTTGAATCTTTCCACATTTGTTCCAGTGACGTGCAGTGGTGAGTGGTCCGCTTGGGTTCTCCTGAAGTCGACAATCATCTCTTTAGTCTTATCAACATTAAGAGATGTTTCTAAGAGATTGTCTCTACACCATAAGCTGGTACACCTCCTCCCTATATGCTGACTCATCATTATTGCTGATGAGGCCCACAACTGCAGTATCATCAGCAAACTTGATGATGTGATGAGAAGTAAACTTAGCAGCGCAGTCATGGGTCAGCAGGGTGAACAGCAGAGGACAGCACCGGTGTTCAGTGTGATGGTGCAGGAGGTGGAGTTGACGATCTTGACAGACTGGGGTCTCCCGGTCAAAAAATCCAGGATCCAGTTGCAGAAGGAGGTGTTTAAACCTAATAGGCTCAGCTTTGTTGTCAGTTGTTGTGGAATGTTTGCGTTGAATGCTGAACTAAAACCTATGAACAGCATCCTTACATAATTACCTTTTTTTATCTAGATGAGTCAGAGACAGATGTATGGTAGCAGGTATGGCGTCCTCTGTTGAACGGTTGGGACTGTAAGCTCGCGCTAAATCGGCCCAATGGAGGCATCCGACCAGCGCGGAAGGTCTTAACGTGTTACTGTCCTTATCTCGAGGCAAAGTATTTTTTGATTAAATGCAATACATTTGAATATGTATTCTCTCGTTATTTCATCTGACTCCATAAATGAAAAGGTTTTAATGATATCTGTGGATCATTAATTATGAGCGAATGTTTGACTATTCCGTTTAACTCTTCAATGAAAATAATGTCAAAGTCAGTTAGAATAATCAAATGTAACAATTTATTATGTCAGGTAAATGTATCATGCCAATTTCATAATCAATTCAAAGATAATCGATACAAAACATCAAATGCTCTGGAATAGAGAGAAGATGCAAACCCAACGTTAAAATACATGATGCTGAATTCTTTGAGGTCCTTCAACATCATGGGCTCAGCTGAGGTACAGAAGGCCTCGAACTCCCTGCTGCATTTCATTATATAGACAAACCTTTCACATGGAAACATGTGCTAACAAAAGAAATTTGCATTCAGAGGTTACACCTTTGGGTGTAGGGAGACCATTTGTCTAGAGGCCAACCCCTCCCTGTGTGTCAGTTATTCATAAACTCTTAAAAACCTTATTACCTTTTGTTTTACTTATTTGGAAATGAAAAATGGAAATGAGACATCTGTACCAGTCGCACTGTGACATTTTAAATGATACCAAACATGAAAAATACTCTATGATAATCATTCACATAAACTATACATTTTCTTGGGTGATTTTCATGTGGTCTCAGCATGTGAGAGGAAGGGGGGAGAGAGATGTGTTCT
Organism: Squalius cephalus; assembly: GCF_949319135.1. Lineage (NCBI taxonomy): Eukaryota > Metazoa > Chordata > Actinopteri > Cypriniformes > Leuciscidae > Squalius > Squalius cephalus. The sequence continues at coordinate 33,430,723 of NC_137122.1, read as the reverse complement.
GAGGTGAGACTTTGCCTCACTAATGGTGAGTTTGAATGCTAATTTCCAGAGAGGTCCTTTGTCCTCTCTCAGGGTCTCTTCAACCAGACTGTCCGGCGGCATTTCCTAATTTCTCAATTCTTACAGGACGATATGGAAGAGGTGTTAGTGAGGCCAGTAGCGGGGGCTCACCCTATGGTCTGTGTGGGTCCTAATGCCCCAGTATAGTGACGGGGACACTATACTATCAAAAAGCACTGTCCTTCGGATGAGACGTTAAACTGAAGTCCTGACTCTCTGTGGTCATTAAAAATCCCAAATTTGCCCATTGGCCTCCATCCATCATGGCCTCCTAATCATCCCTATATACTGATTGGCTTCATCACCCTGTCTCCTCTCCACCAATTAGCTGGTGTGTGGTGGGCGTTCTGGCACAATATGGCTGCCTTCACATCATCCAGGTCGATGCTGCACGTTGGTGGTGGTTGAGGAGATCCCCCCCCTCCATGTAAAGCGCTTTGAGTACCTAGAAAAGCGCTATATAAATGTAACAAATTATTATTATTATTACCACCTTTTTTATCTAGATCAGTCAGAGACAGATGTATGGTAGCAGATATGGCGTCCTCTGTTGAACGGTTGGGACGATATGTGTACTGAGATGAGTCCAGTGTGGTGGGAAGACCACAGTTCTTTATGCGTTTCATGACTAGTGTCTCGAAGTACTTCATGATGATAGGTGTAAGTGCAACAGGCCGGTAGTCATTCAGACAGGACACAGATGATTTCTTTGGCACAGGGATGATGGTAGCTGTCTTGAAACACACAGGAACAACTGTCTGGCTCAGGGAAATGTTGAAGAGGTCCGTGAGGACATCTGCAAGCTGATCAGCACATTCTCTGAGCACCCTGCCAGGTATGTTGTCAGGCCCTGCAGCTTTCCGTTGGTTAACTCAGGATAGAGAATTCCTAACGTCTACTACCGACAGACACAGTACGTGATCGGTAGGAGTTGGAGTGGTCTTCCGCAAGTCAGGTGTCAGTGTCAGTCTTGACAGGCCTGAGGAACATCAAGTACAAGACATTGCCAGCTGAGGAAGTTCAACCTGCCACAGGAGCTGCTGACACAGTTCTACTCAGCCGTCTTTGAGTCTGTTCTATGCACTTCTATAACTGCTACCAAATTCAGCAACCAAATCAGACATCAGAAGGTTACAGCGGACAGTCCGGACTGCTGAGAGGATAATTGGTGCTCCCCTGCCCACCCTCCAGGACCTGTACTACTGTACTATCATTAATTCAATATTTCAATGTACAACATAATTCGAGAACTTAGTCTGATTCAAAGGGAAATCAGAATGCCAAATCCTGACTGAGAGGAGCAGCTGGGGATGGAGGAGGGTAATTAGCTCCTGAGAAACGCGATAGCTGTTGAAGGAGCTTATATATGGATGCTGTGATTGGTGTTTTATTCCTATAGGTAGACGTGGATTAGCTGAGAGTCAGCTGATGCGAGCTTGACTAACCAGAACTGACTCTACGCTTGATTTCCCTATTAAACAGTTAAATGTCTCCCAAGGCACATGCCTGTAAGTGCAATACGCCACTGCTAGATTAGTATCTTTGTAAATTCAGTTGATATTTATTCATATCATTCAAAATACTGTATATGTTCATAATTTGTAAATATATTTACGATGACTAAACCTTACAGTGCCTTTACTTTTTATACTTTATTCTTACAGTTTCTTTTTGTATTTGTGCGAGTGCACTGAAAGCTTCAGTACCTACAAAGAAAAAATCCTTGTGTGTGCACTCAAGTACACATGGCAATAAAGCTCTTTCTGATTCTGATTAATCTTTCCATATTCTATCATAATTGTACAGTACTATTGCTGCATCAATTGTGTCCACCTGACATGCCCTAAAAAATAAAATAAAATAAAAACTCTGGGCTTTGACAGTTCTGAGTTTCCCACTCATAAGTACGACTTTGTAAATACAATATATCTGAGATTAACCATGTGTTTTACAGTAAAAGTGTAGTAACCCTTTCTTGGCGGATTGATTGCCCTTTGTATAACCACAGTTTTACTACAAATACCATAGTTAAACTTTCATTTCTTTATTTAACCAGGTCCAAATTCATTGAGATTAAAAATCTATTTTACAAGAGTGACCTGGCCAAGAGGGCAGCAACAAATAACATAAACAATCAAGGGTCACAAGCTCACAACAACAATTTACCAAAATCTAAAGTACCAACTATGGTTAGTAAGTGTAGCAAAACCACGGTTAATTTGTGCTTGTGTGTTGTTTAAAAATTTGTATTTTACTTATTTGTACTAGTAAAATATGGTTAAATTTAGCTAAGGTTGAAAGCACCATTACTATGACGACAGAGGATACTCAGCTGTTAGTATTTTCGCGCTAAACGTAGCAATAAACACGTTGAAGATGCACTACAAACATGTTTATCTTTTACAGGTTTTTAATAAGCAATATAAAATAAATACTTATATTCAGTAAATATGAATGAAGATGTACGATTAAGCAACAAACGTTTATCCCTGGTATATCCTAATATAAAACAAAACTATAACACAGAATAAGGCTTATAAAAATGGTTGCATTGACATTTTGTGAAATACTTACATAAACAGGAGAGTTATGACCAGAACCACCAGGGTCCAGGTCACAGACAGAGACAGCAGGTCAATCATTGTAAGTCAAGCGAAGTCTGCAGTCTCTTCCTGACACAGTTGCACAGATTCTGTTGGTTTTATTCACGTCAGACGGGGCATGATCAGAAAGTGGACGTGGTTTACAGGTGCGCAAGGGCGACCAAATAAGGAATAAATCGACAGGTTATGACACTTACTTACGTTTCGAGTTATCGGTGGTACCTGCACTTGGCAGCAATGGTGGCTAAAGCCATTCATTTGATAAGAAACTTAAATGAAACTACGAAGCACAAAAAGTAGGCTATTTCTAACAAAAAACAGGTTCATCTTAAAAGTGTCAAATTTACTATCACTTCATTTTACTCACCTTAGAAGAAAATAAAGCCTGAGTTTGATATCTGCGACTACATAAAACATACCAATGCACACAATAACATTAACACTGTTTTTTGAACAATTTACAGTGACACCCATTGGACAAAATGAGAAGGTGAAAGACCTCGGGCTGTTTCATGAGTAGTAGTGGGACAAAACAGGCTGCTGGACTGCATATGATAGTTTCTGTATCCAGGGATTGTTTTGGAGTTGAATCTGTTAAAAACATAATAAGGTATTCACATACGAATTGATACCTCTCACTCAATATGGGATGATGTTGCCAGATTAAACAAATCAAATCTTGATTATTGACAAGAAAACTATCTCAATTGTGTGCCACTCTGTAGATTTGTACAGAGGGCACTCCAGGACAGGTGTGTGAATGCTTTGCTTCCAATCACATTTAGTAATTTTGATGCGATCGTTGCATAACAGCCCTTTGTAACAGTCACCAGTGACACAGAAAACTTTACACTGTTGACAGAATAACCATATTTTCCACATCACACATGTAGCCAGTTCTTATGGTGTTTCTACTAATAGAACTTATTTAAAATGAGGGAGTCAAGTCACCTTTATTTATATAGCGCTTTATACAATACATCTAAAATATATATAAAGTCCTGTCCAGAACAATTGTTTACAATTTGTGTGGTTACCATATCATATATGATCATAAGCATAATTACCCAATATTATATATGAGATCAAGGCTAACTGTCACACAGGAGAATTGTCATGTCAAAAGAAAATTCTTCAATTCTTCTTAAATTACATTTGTAATTTTGCAATTTACATTTGCAAATGTACGTACAGTATGATATTTAAAATGAAACAATTCTGTATGCAGTTTTTCTAATGCTATATAACTTTGTATAAAATATTATACAGAATTATATTGAAATGTTCTGTATTTTAATTATGATTTTTCCTTGTGAGATCTTGGTATAAACTTCAGTGTGATTGGAACCTTCGGCTGAAACATAACATTCAGCTCTAGGGGGATCTGAAAACAAACAAGAGAAAATTAAGAATAGTGCATTTGTAAATTTGTGTTAAATTTAGAGGCAAAGCACAGTCTGCCAAACATTCCTGATTGTCTATATGATGACAGTCAATGTACCAACCTGTGTCTCTTTACTTGTTTCCACAGTGAAGTTCTGAAGAAGCTTCACAACAAGAAGTTTCATGATCATTAGGGCAAATCTCATTCCAATGCAATTTCGAGGTCCGAGTCCAAAAGGCATGAAAGTGTACTGGTTAACCTCTGATTTACTCTCCGGGCTGAACCTGCAGAGAAATATTTGAGAGAAAAAATGTGAGAAAAACTGAAGTGAGAAAAATTGTGGCTGTGACGGAAATGTTCAGAAAGCATCAGTAGCTCAGTTTCTATCCACCTACTTTTATGTGCAGTTTTGTAATATTGCATTTTGGATAATGCTAACGTGCATAAATTCTAAAAATGTGCATTAAAGAAAACCGTGTTTAACTGAAGCGGATACATTTTTTATGCAATAAGAAAACATGCATGTAAACTACAATGGAAACACATTTATTGAATAAATCCCTCAATATGAAAAAAAAAAAAAAAACCTCACGTGACTGCCTCAGCAGCGGAGAAATGTCATTGCACAGCATCTCAAACACCATCATCCGAACATGACAATGTTTATTGCATTTCTTCTGCACCATCATTTATGATGTAGGGAAAAAGAGCCACAGTGGCTTCCCCGATTGCAGCAACTTACATTTTTATTACATACAGATATTTGGCAGCAAATTCCCAGGAAGTAACAATTTTGTTCTCTTGAACACATGGGATGGAAACACTGCTTTATTCGCAAATGTTTTATGCGAAATTTCAAGTTAGATCGCAGGTTTGCAGCTTTGGATGGAAACCTCGCTACTGTCTGATAGATGAATCACATCACCTCTCCGGCCTGAACTCATCAGGAGAATCCCAGAGCTGCGGGTCACGACATATAACATATGTAGGAATTGCAACCAGAGTGTCTTTTGGTATCGTCACCCCATTGATCTCCACAGTCTTCTTACAGACCCTCTCTAAGCGTGGGGCAGTGGGAAGGAGACGCATTGATTCGTTGATGGCCATTTCCAAGTAATCCATTTTCATCAATGCATCGTATGTGATGGGAGACTGAAAAAAACAAAACAAGATATGTCGAAGTAAAACAGCTGAACTCTAAATTCTAAAACTGCCTTAAAATAGTTTCTCTACACCAGGGGTTCTGAACTCTGGCCCCCGAGATCCACTTTCCTGCAGAGTTTACCTCCAACATTGATTAATTAGTTCAGTTTGATTAGTGTTGGAGCAAAACGTCTCCGGTTACTTTCGTAACCTCGGTTCCCTGAAAGGCAAGGAACGAGACATTATGGATGTCGTATATGGGAACTCCTCTCATCCTTCACTTCCGCTGAAATCTTATAGGCTAACACCAGCAGAGCTGGCCAATTGACGCAAAATATGCAAATACTGAAACCCCGTTGCAGTATAATGCAAGTGCAGCGTCAATTCCACTTCAGAATCGAATGCTAAAATCAATAGTGAACACGGCGGCGAGTGTAATGTCTCGTTCCTTGCCTTTCAGGGAACTGAGGTTACGAAAGTAACCGGAGACGTTCCCTATCAAGGCTACGGAACTTCGACATTACGGATGTCGTATATGGGAACTGTATAGAATCCCGCCGTGGCAGCATAACAAACCACTGACAACAGAACCCAATACCAAGACCGCCCCCCCAGTATGCAAGCATCTGATAGGCCGAGATTGACCAATAGCGAACCTCTAACCTCTGATAGGTCCAAAGGAACCAATCACAAGCTCACAAAACACTGCCAGAATTTGCATATCCCGAGCAGTATAACCGGGGAAAGTTTGCACTGTCTAACAACAGGGCAACAACAACAGTAAGAGAAGGCCAACGCATAGCGGTGACAACAGTAAAAACATACACAATAGCACACAGAACCACTCATGAGCAAAGCGCAGAGCAGCTCTCTCAATGCTGTGTAATGCAGTCAACTCACTGAAAGCACTCGAGACGCTAAAGAGGGCAAATCCAACTTTTAAAACCTGGCAAACGTGTTCTGAGAAGACCAGCCAGCCGCAAGACATAAATCCTGAATAGACATACCCTTAGTCCAGGCCCACGAGGAGGCGATCGCCCTAGTCGAATGGGCCTTGACGTTAAGGGGGCATTCCTGCCCCAGGCATTCATAAGCCAAAACAATAGTGTCCACAATCCAGTGAGCAAGCCTCTGTTTAGAGACCCCCCGTCCCTTATTGCACCCACCAAAGCACACAAAAAGCTGGTCCGATTGACGAAAAGCGAGAAATGTATTCCCGGAGCGCTCTGACTGGGCAAATAGCACTCTGAGCATCCGAACCCTGAGAGGTTGATGGCTCAGCGGACAGGGCAGGCAGAGAAACAATCTGCGCTCTGACCAGGGTATTGAGCGACTTCGGGACGTAACCCGGCCTCGGTCTGAGAGTCACATTACAGTTTCCCGGTCCAAAGCGAATACAATCTTCACTTACAGAGAAAGCCTGTAAATCCCCAACCCGCTTCACCGAAGCGAGAGCGAGAAGCAGCGCCGTTTTAACCGAAAGCTCCTTAATGGCAATCGAAGCCAAGGGTTTGAAAGGCGGTCGTGACAAAGCCTCCAAGACCAAAGCCAAATCCCACGGCGGCACCGAAGCCGGCCGTGCAGGGCATAATCTCCTAGCTCCCCTGAGGAACCGTGTCACTGACGCATGTCTACCGATAGACTGTCCATCAACAGGGGGGTGAAACGCGGCAATAGCTGCCACATATACCTTCAGAGTGGATGGTAGGCTCCCTTCATCCATCCTGTACTGAAGGAAGCGTAGAATATCCGACACAGAGCAGCTCGCTGGGTCTATATCGACATCCTGACACCATTTTGAGAAAACACCCCATTTCAGAGCATACAGGCGCCTAGTGGACGGGGCTTGCGCTTCCGCGATGGTATTCAAAACTCGCGAATGCAGCGCATCCAGCCCGCTCAGCGACCCTGCAGCGGCCACACATGTAAGCTCCACAGCCCGGGGCTGGGATGCCAGATCGATCCGCTCGCCTGAGACAGCAAGTCCTTCCTGAGCGGAATCTCCCATGGCTGCCCTGCCAGTAACTCTATCAAATCCGCGAACCAAGGCTGATTCGGCCAGTTCGGGGCTACCAGAGTCACCACCGCCTTCTCCTCCCTGATTTTGCACAACACCACGGGCAAGATTTTTACCGGTGGAAAGGCATAGACAGACTTTCGGCCATCGCGCAGTTAGCGCGTCCATCTCCCGGGGGGAACGGGACAGCGAGAAGAACATCTGACAATGCGTGTTCTCGCTCGTTGCAAAGAGGTCGACCTCCGCTCTGCCGAAACGATTCCATATCAGCTGAACCGTCCCGGGGTGAAGCCTCCATTCCCCTTGAGGAATCCCGCTCCTCGAGAGCATATCCGCCCCGCGATTTAGAACACCGGGGATGTGAGCCGCTCTCACCGAGAGGAAAAACCGGTCCGCACACAGCAGAAGGGATTCCGCCTGCTTGAATAGGGCTCTGGAATGTACACCGCCTTGACGATTTATGTACGAGACCACGGAAGTGTTGTCGGTCCGAATCAACACATGCCGCTGCTCCAGCCGAGACCGGAAAGCTTTGAGAGCTAGAGAGACCACTTTCAGCTCTAAGCGATTTATGTGCCACTCCATTTGCTTCTCTGACCACCGACCCGAGGCGGGCTTGCCCAAGCAGACCGCTCCTCATCCAGTGGACGAAGCGTCCGTCAGGACCTCCACGCGCCGTGCCACTATGCCGATAGGAACACCTGAGCTGAAAAGATCCGGGTTCTTCCACGGGGCCAGGGCGCGGGCGCATCCGCGGGTGACCATAATGCGCTTGTGGCCGGAATACCACGCACTCAGGGGGACGCGCGCTTTCAGCCAGTGTTGAAGCGGTCTCATATGCAGTAGCCCCAGATGACACACTGAAGAAGCCGCTGCCATCCGTCCCAGTAGCCTCTGAAACTCTTTCAGTGGGACGAGCCTGCCAGGTCTGAAGAGACCGAGAGAAGAACTCAGAGCCTCCGCTCGCTCGGGGGTGAGGCGCGCTCTCATTCTCACCGAATCCAAGCATACTCCCAGGAATGTGGTAGTCTGGCTCGGTGTGAGCACACTTTTCTGAACGTTCACCCTCAAACCGAGCATCTCCAAGTGTCGAAGGAGGGCTTCCACATGGCTGACCAGCGTCTCTCTCGACCAACCAACCAGTCGTCCAGATAGTTCAAGACGCGCATCCCGCTCGACCTGAGGGGTGAAAGTGCCGCGTCTACACATTTCGAAAATGTTCGGGGAGCCAGGGCTAGTCCAAACGGAAGCACCGTGTATTGGTACACCGAATTCTCGAACACAAACCTCAGGAATCGCCTGTGACGCTTTACTATCTGGATATGAAAGTAAGCGTCCTTTAAATTTACTGAAGCGAACCAATCCCCGGGGCAAATTTGCGCCAGGATCGGCTTCAGAGTAGTCATCCTAAAGGCGCACTTGTGAAGCGCTCTGTTGACGGGTCTCAGATCCATTATGGGGCGGAGACCCCCTCCCTTCTTCAGCACTACGAAGTAGCGGCTGTAGAACCCGCTCTCCCGCTCGCTCGGGGGAACCGGTTCTATCGCTTTCTTCTCGAGCAAGCTGCACACTTCCTGCCTCAGCACATGAGCGTTTTGCGGCAAAGTTAATGACTGGATTACGCCACGGAAGCGGGGTGGTCTGCGTTTGAACTGAAGTGTGTACCCGTGCCGAACTATATTTAACACCCATGGTGAAAGGCCCGGAATAGCTTCCCACGCTGCCTGAAAACGAGCTAAACCTGCGGTCATCGCCGCTGCGGTCATCGCCGCTATATAAGGGCTGGGAACAGACACCTCGCGCTTCCCACGAGGTCCCTTTATGGTTATTGACCGTGACTCTGCGCTGCTCGAGGGCAGGGCGGGTAACACAGTGTGTGGTGCAAGAGGGGAAAAGAGCTCTGTTTGTGAAGTGGTAGTTTGCTTTATTGAACAAGAAACAACATTTATAGCATTCACAACATAACTGCACGTGTCGCTCGCAGAACGCTGAGGAACTAAGTGCTTTAGAGCGCGCCGCTGGGGCCTGGCTCTCTCTTCTCCTCTTGCCCGAGCGGTCAGGACGATTGCTTGGGCCTCGCGGGGGACGCGGTGGGTTTTCTGCGCGGGCTCCTCCGAGCCGTCCTCTTGCTACCCGCTCCCTGCCACTGGCCGCTTCGGCCTCTACGGGCATCCGGTCCCGGGCGGGGCGCTGACTGTTGTCTGGCCGCAGCCTGAGGTTGACGGCCCGAGGCGGAAGATGAGCGAGAGCGAGGCTGCGGCAGCGGGGGCGCCCTACGCGGAATAACATGGCTCATTGCCTTCGCCTTCTTCTGGGTCTCAGAGTAACGCTCGGTGACCTTCTCGACAAACATGGCCTGGGTGGAAGTGAGGGTGCGCGCCGATTGCGGGGCCACCCACGACTTCACCACGTGCGAATGCACGTCAGGAAAAAATGGGGTTCCTCTTCTTGAAGCGGCCTGACGGCGGCTCGATTGGAGGAACCACGTGTCGAGTTTGCTCTTCGACGGCTCATCGGGAGCTTTCCACGAGAGGTCCAATTCCTCGACGGCCTTAGAGAGGATGCGAAAGAGCTCGTCCTGCAGGTCCGCCGGGGTCTCTTGCTCCGTGGCCGTCAGCGGTGCAGCCTGCTCCGCACCCCAGTCGTTCACGGAGGCAGACAGAGACATGGAGTCGTCTTCCTCACTCGCCCCGAAGGACACGAAGTCAGCGACCTCGCGGGGGGTGAAAGGTGGGGTCGGGGAAACTCAACGGGGGTCGAACCTCGACTCCGCGGTTGGGGGGGGCTACCAGCGGCTCGGTGGCGGCAGTAGGCCCGATCCCCACTGCTGCACGAGCTTCATCCCGTCTGGCCTTGAGAGCTCGTAGGGACATGTCCGCGCAGTGGTCGCAGGACCCTTCATCTCTGAGGGCTGACTCAGCATGGGCCAGCCCCATGCACGCGACACAAAACAGGTGCGTATCCGGGGGCACGATGGAGCCCTTGCACAGGTTGCAAACAGTCGCCATCGGATGTAGGAGACAGTGTAGTATCTCTGGCGCACCTTCGACGATGGCGAATAATCCAATAAGTTGTTAGTGTAGTATCAGCTTTCTAGCACACGATTTGAGCGTGAAGAGAGAGATTCTGAAGTGGAATTGACGCTGCACTTGCATTATACTGCAACGGGGTTTCAGTATTTGCATATTTTGCGTCAATTGGCCAGCTCTGCTGGCGTTAGCCTATAAGATTTCAGCGGAAGTGAAGGATGAGAGGAGTTCCCATATACAACATCCATAATGTCGAAGTTTCGCAGCCTTGATAGGGAACTCTGCAGGAAAGTGGACCTTGATGGCCAGAGTTCAGAAACCCTGCTTTACACAAAACCTGTGAACAGAGCAGAAGCCAGTGCGCTCACGTCAGGAGGGAAGTTTGTGTCGATCTCCCCAACCAGCTTTTCCAGGCAGTCTGGATTAGTCGCAAGATTATAGAGGAGGAAAGTGAGAGTGGTGCTTGTAGTCTCATAACCTCCAAGGATGAAAACGAGGGACTGGGAGAGAATCTCATGGTCTGTTAGTCCTGTCGAATTCACAAAACAGCATATTCGAAAACAAGTTCAGGTGCATTTAAATGTGTAAAATCTGTACTGTCTCTCAAACCTTTTACTGGTTGGCCACTTGTGGTGTCCTTAGCTTGATCATCAGATATTTGACTCTGGATCATGAGCTTGAGAAAATCTACCCGACCCTGATTAAAAACACAAAGTCAAAATCTACTGTGGCATCAACAACTCTTCAAAATCTGAAGCTGTAGTTGAAAAGTGAAATGGTGACAAACATACATCTGAGTTCTTGCTGTGCTCGTCCTTAATCTTTCTCAGGGCATTGTAGAAAAAATCCATTGACGAACTTGAAAAAAGCCGTATGCCCATTTTCCCCAAAATATTAGCAATGGAGGGAAAAAATGCTGAAATAACAACATTTTTTTGTTTTGTTTTTGAGATCTTAAAATTGTAATTATTTTATCATGTAAAAAGATGGACAACTGATTTAGAATGCAAATCAACAACAAAAGCAATTTTTATTATACAAATGACATACTTTGAAGCAGAATAAGAGGACTTAACAGACTGAACTGGAAAAACTTCTTGATGTTCGTAACGAAAGGATCATCTGCGTTGTTTATGGAGTCGATGTCAACGCTAAAGGAGGAGCTGGCGACGACATCCAAACTGTATGGAGCGACAACTCTGGAATAAAAATAGAGTCGTTTTTTAATTAAAGAAATCATTTACACATCATTGCATGTGGTTTTCATTGACACACAAAACAACTAGAAAGAAATATTCTAATGATAATCATTTAGTGAAAGTTTTACAGTAAATGTAAATTTAGTTAAGTTCATGATTGACAGTAAATGCTCTTTATGTGTTAAAGTTATGCACTTTAAAGACAGATGTAACATACTCTTTTTATTTTCACTGGCTGCTCGTGGTCTCGCTTTTGAATATTTTTAATAAAACGATCAGCATGCGTCACAGCTATGGGAAATATCTGAAACAAATTTAAAAATAAGTGTTAATTACGTAAGTCTCATGAGAGCAACAAGTACAGTATGACATATACATATTTTATAATAGTATATAATAAAAGGTATTGGCAATAAAAACATTTTAATTTCAATAAAGGAAATAAACTATCCCTTTAAGGACCTGTTCTATACCTCCTTCAGTCGCCCACTTGTGAAATACGGAGAGAGTGAACCACGGATTCTCTTCCATTGCTCATCTTTAGTTATAGTTATTCCATCAGCAAAGGGGCCGGCCATGTCTGCATTTGTCTCCTGTACAAATGCAGTAAAAGAAAAGATTTTTACTGGAGTGTAAAAGGAATCCTCAGTTTCCTGCCATTATGGAACTTTCTGGATAACTGCGAAGGTGAGCTTACCCTTCTGTTAGTGAAGGTAGAATAACATTCTTTCACCATAACTGTTTTGATCATTTCCACGTCAGTGACCATCAGTACTGGGAGTCTTCCATCATAAATCCTGAGCAATGGAAGGAATATAGATTAGTTTGCATTCACAGTGATCCAGGCAAATACCTACACTACCATTCAAAAGCATTACATCCATGCATTGCACTGATCAAAAGTGGCAGTAAAGACATTTACAATCTTACATATTTATAATAAAAGATTTATATTTCGAATAAATGCTGTTCTCTGGAACTTTCCATTTATCAATGGAAATACTGATATTAAAATCCTTGATAATAATGAGAAATGTTACTTGAGCAGCAAATGATCTGAAGGATCATGTGACACTGAAGACTGGAGTAATGATGCTGAAAATTCAGCTCTGACATCAAAGGAATGAATTACATAAAATATACTAAAATAGAAAGCAGTCATTTAAAACTGTGACAATATTTCACAAGATTACTGTTTACTGTATTTTTGCCCTAAAATACATTTTATATAGACATTCAATGAAAGAGAGTCTTATTGCTCCAGCGTCTTTTTAATACATATTCCTATATTATTCTAAAGAAATGATATAGTGAATGACTTACTTTAGTGTATGAGAGAAATGTGCCAACGAAAGGCCAAGGTCTTGGTCCTGGAATTCCCAGTTTGTTGAAAAATCCATGTGGCCAAACACCATAACTACAGTGTGATAAATTACAGAGATATCAAACTACAAACAACCACATGAGACCCATTACATGTAGATGTAGCCTAAATATAGATCTTACACATTTACAGTGTGATAAAGTAAACAAATATAAGACAACACCTAATTAAAAATGAGACACATTAAATACAGATAGATACTTTACTAAAAGCTATAGGCTAACGCTGATGGTTGCTTTGACCTGCTTTTGTTTTTCAATACTCACATAAACAGGAGAGTTATGACCAGAACCACCAGGGTCCAGGTCACAGACAGAGACGGCAGGTCAATCATTGTAAGCAGTCTCTTCCGCTTCAGCTGAAGTCCGAATGAATGCACAGTTGCACACAGATGCTGTTGGTTTTATCCAGTTATTTTTTTTACAGTCTATGGTTTTATCAGAGTTTTATTCACGTCATACGGCGCATGATCAGGAAGTGGGCGTTGTTTACAAGTTGCGCAGGGCGACCAATCATAGGACCAAATGTGACCATGGATCACTAAACCAGTCACAAGAAGTAGCACGGGTATATTTGTGGCAATACCCAACAATACATTGTACGGGTCAAAATAATCGATTTTTCTTTTATGTCATGTTCCATGAAGATATTTAGTAAATTTCCTACCTTATATATTAAAAAAAAATTTGTGAGTGAATGCAGATCGTTAACATAAATTAACAACTTGAAAGGCGATTTTCTCAGTGTTTAGATTTTTTTGCATCCCCAGATTCCAGATTTTCAAATAGCCTAGTTGTATCTCGCCCAAATATTGTCCTATCCTAACAGAAATAAAGTTTATTATTCAGTTTTTAGGTTATGTATAAATCTCAATAAAAAATAAATAAAAAAAAGGCCTATGTATCATGTGACTGGTTTTGTGGTCCAGGGTCACAAATAAGGAATCGTCAGGACGTTAAGGAATACATCGTCAAGACGTTTGACCCTTTTACTTTGGAAATTTTAAATATATATATATATATTTAAAATTTCCCCGTGCTAGGTTGTTCCGATAGACGATGATCAATCATAGACGCAATGCGCTGATTCGCCGAAGATGATCAGCATCAGCTATCGGCCTTATCAAGAGGATTTGACATTTCCAATTAATGTATTATATTATTGTTATTGTTACTACTAATTTTATTATTAAATTAATATTACAATTAATTTTCCCCGCAATAATTTTAAAGCGCATCACCCAATAAAGGCTGGTTTCTAAAGTAGGCCTACCTCTTCCTGCCTCTTATGGGTGTGGTCTAAATGGGTTCCATTCAGACCTTAACATCAAGTATTTTACTGTTATATGTCAACAAGATTCAACAAGACGTTTTCACCCAATGTTTAGATCTGTTGTGGTGTGCAAATTAGCACATACGTAATTATGCACCGTTTGTCCATGTTAACAATTTAAAAAAAAACTTGTAATACATTTTTTGTTTGTCTTGATGTAAGTAATCAGCTCAGTAATTTTCATGGTGATATCTAAAGGTTAAAATTTGTACCCTATTCACGTAAGAAAAAAATAATATGGGTCTTTTCGAAACTTTCCACTAATGGGATTTTTCGGGACTTTTTTTTTTCCTTACTCAGGACATATTGAGGATACAAAATCAGTTGAGTTTGCTTCTGTTGCAATTTGTTCAAGGTTAACCCCCATTTTGGCTTAAAATGACTGGACTAATATAGGCCTACCGTAATCAGCATGTTATAATAGCTCTCATTGTCTCTGAGAGAATGCACCGTTAATTCAGCTTCAGATGTTTTATTTTCACTTTCTGTAGTGAATAATTGACTGGGGTTTGAGACTTCACCGACATAACACTACAGCAAAGTTTGCACATTGTGTTATATCGGCTATGCCTTCATGTTTTAAAATGTAAATATTTCCAATATTGTGCGAAAGTTTCCTTAATCAACAATTGCTCGCAAAATGGACAGATTTAGATTTTGCATGTGTCATTTCCAGTGATAAAATCAAGTAAATTATTAAATAAATGAGTAGACTAAATAAGCATAGTACAAATTTCAATTTCAGTTGTTTTAGCTCAGTCTATTAAATGACACATAAGAGATTAGTATTGATGCTGTATTGTCAGTGGTGCATGCCCAGTAGGCCTAGGGTGAATTCAGGTAAAGTGGGTCACTTTATGTTTAAAGATACCAAATGTTTTCTTTTTCACTGGTGATTGTAACTATGTACAGAGGGCACTCCAGGTGTGTGTATGCTCAGCTTCCAATCACATTTAGTAATATGTATACGATTGTTGCATAAAAGTCCTTTGTAACAGTCATCTGTGACACAGAAACCTTTACAGTGTTGACAGAATAACCATATTTTCCACATCACACATGTAGCCAGTTCTTATGGTGTTTCTACTCGTCACCTTTATTTATATAGCGCTTTATACAATACATCTAATATATATATATATATATATATTTATTTATTAAGTCCAGAACAATAGTTTACAATTTGTGTAGTTACCATATCATATATGATCATTTAAGCATACTTATTATATATGAGATCAAGGCTAATTGTCATGTCAAAAGTCTACTTAAATGCGTCTTCTCTGCTGTGGCTTTGTGTGCTGGTTTCCATCATCCAGTTTAAACCCTCTTAAATTACAGTATATTTTTTCTTTTTTTGTAAATTCTGTCCTCAAAACTAAAATCCCTACATAATTTTTGCTTTAGTGATTGCATAACAAATGAACACTTGTCTTTTACAGCTACAATAATAACATTACATTGCATTCATTGCTTATAATTTGTTATATAATTAAATGTGTACAATAATAAATTTTTCATGATGCATTTTTTCCCATTCCAAACTGTATAAAACAGGAAGAATCAGGAAGAGCTCAAGGCCCAGCAAATCATGAGCACCATAAATCCAAAAGGGGGTAAAAGGTGAATTTTAAACATTGACAGCAAATGTATGTATGATATTTAAAATGAAACAATTCTGTATGCAGTTTTTCTAATGCTATATAACCTTGTATAAAATGTTCTACAGAATTATATTGAAATGTTCTGTATTTTAATTATGATTTTTCCTTGTGAGATCTTGGTATAAACTTCAGTGTGATTGGAACCTTCGGCTGAAACATAACATTCAGCTCTAGGGGGATCTGAAAACAAACAAGAGAAAATTAAGAATAGTGCATTTGTAAATTTGTGTTAAATTTAGAGGCAAAGCACAGTCTGCCAAACATTCCTGATTGTCTATATGATGACAGTCAATGTACCAACCTGTGTCTCTTTACTTGTTTCCACAGTGAAGTTCTGAAGAAGCTTCACAACAAGAAGTTTCATGATCATTAGGGCAAATCTCATTCCAATGCAATTTCGAGGTCCGAGTCCAAAAGGCATGAAAGTGTACTGGTTAACCTCTGATTTACTCTCCGGGCTGAACCTGCAGAGAAATATTCGAGAGAAAAAATGTGAGAAAAACTGAAGTGAGAAAAATTGTGGCTGTGACGGAAATGTTCAGAAAGCATCAGTAGCTCAGTTTCCATCCACCTACTTTTATGTGCAGTTTTGTAATATTGCATTTTGGATAATGCTAACGTGCATAAATTCTAAAAATGTGCATTAAAGAAAACCGTGTTTAACTGAAGCGGATACATTTTTTATGCAATAAGAAAACATGCATGTAAACTACAATGGAAACACATTTATTGAATAAATCCCTCAATATGAAAAAAAAAAAAAAAAAAACTCACGTGACTGCCTCAGCAGCGGAGAAATGTCATTGCACAGCATCTCAAACACCATCATCCGAACATGACAATGTTTATTGCATTTCTTCTGCACCATCATTTATGATGTAGGGAAAAAGAGCCACAGTGGCTTCCCCGATTGCAGCAACTTACATTTTTATTACATACAGATATTTGGCAGCAAATTCCCAGGAAGTAACAATTTTGTTCTCTTGAACACATGGGATGGAAACACTGCTTTATTCGCAAATGTTTTATGCGATATTACAATTTAGTGCGCAAGTTCGCAGCTTTGGATGGAAACATCGCTACTGTCTGATAGATGAATCACATCACCTCTCCGGCCTGAACTCATCAGGAGAATCCCAGAGCTGCGGGTCACGACATAAAACATATGTAGGAATTGTAACCAGAGTGTCTTTTGGTATCGTCACCCCATTGATCTCCACAGTCTTCTTACAGACCCTCTCTAAGCGTGGGGCAGTGGGAAGGAGACGCATTGATTCGTTGATGGCCATTTCCAAGTAATCCATTTTCATCAAAGCATCGTATGTGATGGGAGACTGAAAAAAACAAAACAAGATATGTTGAAGTAAAACTAAGTAAAATAGTTTCTCTACACCAGGGGTTCTGAACTCTGGCCCCCGAGATCCACTTTCCTGCAGAGTTTACCTCCAACATTGATTAATTAGTTCAGTTTGATTAGTGTTGGAGCAAAACTCTGCAGGAAAGTGGACCTTGATGGCCAGACTTCAGAAACCCTGCTTTACACAAAACCTGTGAACAGCAGAAGCCAGTGCGCTCACGTCAGGAGGGAAGTTTGTGTCGATCTCCCCAACCAGCTTTTCCAGGCAGTCTGGATTAGTCGCAAGATTATAGAGGAGGAAAGTGAGAGTGGTGCTTGTAGTCTCATAACCTCCAAGGATGAAAATGAGGGACTGGGAGAGAATCTCATGGTCTGTTAGTCCTGTCGAATTCACAAAACAGCATATTCGAAAACAAGTTCATGTGCATTTAAATGTGTAAAATCTGTACTGTCTCTCAAACCTTTTACTGGTTGGCCACTTGTGGTGTCCTTAGCTTGATCATCAGATATTTGACTCTGGATCATGAGCTTGAGAAAATCTACCCGACCCTGATTAAAAACACACTGTCAAAACTCTTCAAAATCTGAAGCTGTAGTTAAAAAGTGAAATGGTGACAAACATACATCTGATTTCTTGCTGTGCTCGTCCTTAATCTTTCTCAGGGCATTGTAGAAAAAATCCATAGATGAACTTGAAAAAAGCCGTATGCCCATTTTCCCCAAAAGATTAGCAATGGAGGGAAATAATGCTGAAATAATAAAAAAAGTTTTTTTTTTTTGAGATCTTAAAACTGTAATTATTTTATCATGTAAAAAGATGGACAACTGATTTAGAATGCAAATCAACAACAAAAGCAATTTTTATTATACAAATGACATACTTTGAAGCAGAATAAGAGGACTGAACAGACTGAACTGGAAAAACTTCTTGATGTTCGTAACGAAAGGATCATCTGCGTTGTTTATGGAGTCGATGTCAACGCTAAAGGAGGAGCTGGAGACGACATCCAAACTGTATGGAGCGACAACTCTGGAATAAAAATAGAGTCGTTTTTCAATTAAAGAGATCATTTACACATCATTGCATGTGGTTTTCATTGACACACAAAACAACTAGAAAGAAATATTCTAATGATAATCATTTAGTAAAAGTTTAGCTGTAAATGCTTTGGTTACGTTCATGATTGACAGTGAATGCTCTTTATGTGTTAAAGTTATGCACTTTAAAGACAGATGTAACATACTCTTTTATTTTCACTGGCTGCTCGTGGTCTCGCTTTTGAATATTTTTAATAAAACGATCAGCATGCGTCACAGCTATGGGAAATATCTGAAACAGATTTAAAAATAAGTGTTAGTTACGTAAGTCTCATGAGAGCAACAAGTACAGTATGACATATACATATTTTATAATAGTATATAATAAAAGGTATTGGCAATAAAAACATTTTAATTTCAATAAAGGAGTACAGAGAGACTAGAACTTTGTTCCAAATCTGTGGAACAAAACTGGACCCCATTTTTATGAACAAAAAACACACAAATATTTCTTCACTGCATCTTCTTTTGTAAAACAGAGAAAAGGAGAGAAAGTCATTCAGGTTTAGAACAACAGGAGAGTAAATTATTAAAATTTTCATGTTTGAGTGAACTGTCCCTTTAAGGACCTGTTCTATACCTCCTTCAGTCGTCCACTTGTGAAATACGGAGAGAGTGAACCACGGATTCTCTTCCATTGCTCATCTTTAACTAAAGATATTCCATCAGCAAAGGGGCCGGCCAGGTCTGCATTTGTCTCCTGTACAAATGCAGTAAAAGAAAAGATTTTTACTGGAGTGTAAAAGGAATCCTCAGTTTCCTGCCATTATGGAACTTTCTGGATAACCGCGAAGGTGAGCTTACCCTTCTGTTAGTGAAGGTAGAATAACATTCTTTCACCATAACTGTTTTGATCATTTCCACGTCAGTGACCATCAGTACTGGGAGTCTTCCATCATAAATCCTGAGCAATGAAAGGAATATAGATTATTTTGCATTTACAGTGATCCAGGCAAATACCTACACTACCATTCAAAAGTTTTGGGTCAGTTTGAAAACAAAAAACTTTAATTCAGCAAGGATGCATTACATTGATCAAAAGTGGCAGTAAAGACATTTATAATCTTACATATCTATAATAAAAGATTTCTATTTTGAATAAATGCTGTTCTCTGGAACTTTCCATTTATCAATGGAAATACTAATAATAAAATCCTTGATAATAATGAGAAATGTTACTCGAGCAGCAAATGATCTGAAGATCTGGAGTAATGATGCTGAAAATTCAGCTTTACATCAAATGAATGAATTACATAAAATATACTAAAATAGAAAGCAGTAATTTAAAACTGTGACAATATTTCACAAGATTACTGTTTGTATTTTTGATTAAATAAATGCAGCCTTCAGTGAGCAGAAGAGGCTATCATCTAGCACTTCATTTAGCCATCAGAGCTGCCCTGAATTTAAGTATTAGGCTACATACAATTTGATTACATATTAAGGACAGATATTACAGTACAGCTTTTCATCAGATTATTTCACTACAGTAAATGTATAACTGAGACTCACCCCCAAACTTTTCCATACTTCTTAGCACACTCCATATCAAAATTGTGAAAACCCTAAAATACATTTTATATAGACATTCAATGAAAGAGAGTCTTATTGCTCCAGCGTCTTTTTAATACATATTCCTATATTATTTTCCTTCACCTATATTATTATATTATATATTCCTATATTATATATTAAGAAATTACATAATGAATTACTTACTTTAGTGTATGAGAGAAATGTGCCAACGAAAGGCCAAGGTCTTGGTCCTGGAATTCCCAGTTTGTTGAAAAATCCATGTGGCCAAACACCATAACTGCAGTGTGATAAATTACAGAGATATCAAACTACAAACAACCACATGAGACCCATTACATGTAGATGTAGCCTAAATATAGATCTTACACATATGAACTGTACAGTGTGATAAAGTAAACAAATATAAGACAACACCTAATTAAAAATGAGACACATTAAATACAGATAGATACTTCTAGTACTAAAAGCTATAGGCTAAAACTGATGGTTGCTTTGACCTGCTTTTGTTGTTCAATACTCACATAAACAGGAGAGTTATGACCAGAACCACCAGGGTCCAGGTCACAGACAGAGACGGCAGGTCAATCATTGTAAGCAGTCTCTTCCGCTTCAGCTGAAGTCCGAATGAATGCACAGTTGCACACAGATGCTGTTGGTTTTATTCACAGACGGCGCATGATCAGGAAGTTTACGGGCGTGGTTTACAGGTGCTCTGGGCGACCAAATAAGGAATAGGCTACTTCGTCAGGTTATGACACGTTTGACCCTTATTTTTACTTAGAATTTTTTTATAGGCTCTGAGATAGGCCCCGTGCCAGGTTGTGCCGATAGACGATGATCAGTTGATAGACAATGCGCTGATACGCCGATCAGAAGATGATCAGCATCAGCTATTGGTCTTATCAAGAGGATTTGACATTTCCAATTAATGTATTATATTATTGTTATTACTACTAATTTTATTATTAAATCAATATTACAATTAATTTGCCCCGCAATCATTTTAAAGCGCATCACCCCATAACCGATGAGCTAAATAAAAGATTAGTTAGATTAGCTTACATTCAAAAAACAACTTGTTTAACACTAAATACTTCTCTTCTCACTTTTCTGTAGAAAACACTAACATGCATAAATTCAAAAAATGTGCATTAAAGAAAAACATAGGCTATGTGCTTAATTGAAGCGGATACATTTTTTATTCAATAAGAAGACATGCATGTAAACTACGATGGAAACACATTTATCAATAAATCCCTCAATATGCAAACAACAACAACAACAACAACAAAAACTCACGTGACTGGTCGCGCAGCGGAAAAAAATCATTGCACAGCATCTCAAATGTTTGATCATTCTGAAATGCCTGAGCCAGTCTGTTATCAGAATGGTTTAATTCCTTCACAGAAGCGTCTCACACATTTGCTTTCGCAAACACCAGCATCCGAACATGACAACGCTTATTGCATTTCTTCTCTGAGATGCAAGTAATTTGAGATGCAAGTCATTTATGATGTAGGAAAAGAGCCACAGTGGCTTCCCCAATTGCAGCAACTTACATTTTTATTACATACAGATATTTTGTTGCAAATTCCCGGGAAGTAACAATTTTGTTCTCTTGAACACATGGGGCCCTATCTTGCACCCAGCGCAATTGACTTTGTACACCGACGCATGTATGTATCATTCCTATTTTGCACCTGCGCAAAGCGCGCTTTTCCCTCCACAGAAGCACGTCGCTAAACTAGGGAATGAACTTGCGCTCCCTAGGCGGTTCAGCGCAATAAAGGAGGCGTGTTCCGGCGCAAACAATCCCTGGTGCTATTTTGCTGTTCCATAAAACAATTGCGCCACTGACCAGAAAAAACCTAGTCTAAAGTCAGTAGCGCGTTGCGCATGTTATTCATATGCTATTTTAAGGGCGCATGCTTGGCCATAATCAATGTAGCGTGTGCACAACGCGCATACACTTTGCTTATCTCATCTACAGTACACAGAAGCAGCAGTTTTCATTTTTGCAAATCATACATTATTACGATAGATAGATAGATAGATAGATAGATAGATAGATAGATAAATAGTTTATTATAAAAGCATACATCTAGCTTACACATTTACCCTAATTATTATACGCCTGTTTAACCGAAGTTAATTTGGGGGTGTTTCTCCATCCCCAATGTCACTTCTGTGTGTTTTACGGCCCTGACGAGAACGTCGGTCTCCTCAGCTGTGAAGCGCTCCTGGCGTGCGCCTGGCAAATCCGCCGTTATAATAGGAATCCGCTTTAGAACAAGTGCGCCTGCTCTTAAAGGGAATGTGAGATGTCGCTCTGATTGGTTTATTTCACGTTACGCCCAAACCACACCTATGAATAATGAAGCTACTTCAGACCAACCCCTTTTAGATTTGCGCCGGGCACAAGAGTCATTTATCCCGCCGGGAAAATAGCAACAGCGCCCAAGACCCGCCCACAAAGTTACTTGCGCTTTGCGCTTGACACTTGCGTTTCAGATCGTTAAAATAGGGCCCATGGGATGGAAACGTCTCGATTACGTATGTAACCCTAGTTCCCTGAACAGGGAACTTGTGCTGCGTCGAAACGCTGTGGGAACGCCTCTGCGTGATTGCGTCTTGAAGCACGTATGGAATCAGTCCAATGGCGTCAAAGGCGGGTGACGTCATAGACCAGGAAAATATAAAGCACACCTGAACCAAACAGTGTCAGTTTCTGATAGGCTGAAGCAAGTCGATCATACTATGGCAGGGCAGCGCAGCGTTTGTTCTCTCTTCAGGGAACTAGAGTTACATACGTAACCGAGATGTTCCCTTTCAAGGGAACTTGCGTTGCGTTGAAACGTTGTGGGAACGCTATACCCACACCACCATAAGAGCAAGTGTCCATCCGTGTGAAGTCAGTGCGCACATTCAGATGAAAGCACATGCGCCCCTGGAGTGGAGGCAAAGTCAAGGTCGTAGAACCTCACAAATGTGTGCGGTGAGGACCAGCCTGACATTGCGTTGGCCGAAAGGCAGGCTTTATGCGTTCCCTCCGGTGAAGATTCTGCCTATGGTGTTATGCAATATCAGGGAGGAGAGAGTATCAGTGATCCTTGTGGCCCCGAACTGGCCGAACCAGCCCTGGTTTGCGGACCTGAGAGAGATGATGGTGGCTTCCCCATGGCAAATCCCCCTCAGGAAGGACCTGCTGTCTCAGGCGAACGGTACGACATGGCACCCCAGCCCGAAGCTGTGGAACCTTCATGCATGGCCGTTTCAGGGACCTTAAATGAACAAGACACTCTGCCCTTACAAGTGCTTGACACACTTGCGGAGGTGCGAGCACCTTTGACTAAGTGCCTATATGCTCTAAAATGGGGAGTTTTTGCAAAATGGTGCCAGGACATCAGTATCGCCCCAGTGATCTGTTCTGTGTCGGATGTTTTGCGCTTCCTACAGCACAGACTGTATAGCGGGAATTTTCCATCCACGCTGAAGGTGCATGTGGCCGCTATTGCTTCGTTTCGTTCCCCGGTTGACGGGCAATCGATCGGTAAGCACACTCTGGTGACCAGATTTCTCAGGGGAGCAAGGAAATTTTGTCCTTCATGGCCGCCATTGGTGGGATCTGGCTCTAGTTTTGAGGGCTCTCTCTCTACCGCCGTTCGAGCCCCTAGCTTGCTGTTAAGGAGCTCTCCCTGAAAACTGCTCCTTGCTCTCGTCTCTACGAAGCGCATTGGAGACTTACACACGTTCTCGGTGAACTATAATTGTATCTGTTTTGGACCCAGTGACTGCAGCGTTACTCTCCAGCCGAGACGGGGCTACATGCCTAAGTCACTCTCCACAACGTTCAAAGCACACGTTGTTTCTCTGCCCGCTTTATCTGCTGAGCCGTCATCCTCTTGTGACGCTGACACTCAGAGCGCTGTTTGCCCTGTCAGGGCTTTGCGGATATATGTGAAAAGCTAGGCCGCCTTTCGTCAGTCGGACCAGCTTTTTGTGTGCTTTGGTGGATGTACTAAGGGACGTACTGTCTCAAAACAGAGACTTTCTCACTGGATTGTGGACGCTATCGCATTGGCTTATGAATGCCAGGGGAAAGATTGTCCCCTTAATATCAGAGGTCATTCGACGAGGGCGGTTGCCTCTTCGTGGGCCTGGTCTAGAGGTATGTCTATCCAGGATTATGTCTTGCTGCTGGCTGGTCTTTTCAGTACACCTTCGCCAGATTTTACAAGCTGGATGTGGCATCTGTGGCATCTCAAGTGCTTTCGGTGAGTTTAGTTTCTTACACATGATTGTAAACTTTCTAGTTGTAAGCAGTGGTTACCGCTATGCTGTTGACTTTGTGTATATGGCTACTATTGTTTAATACAGCTGTTACCGCTACCGCCATTGACACTGTTTTACTCTCATGCTTGTGTGCTTATTGTGTTGTGTCTGCCCTGGATCAGTGCAGCCATCACTTTCATTGCGTTTGGATATGCAAATTATGATAGGGTTGGAGCTTATGCCTCATTGGTCTAGTTGCGCCTATCAGATGCGAGCACTCCTAGCGGCGCAGCTATTGGCTGACTGTCTGTCTCTTCCGTGGCTGGTGTAGCTTGGTCCCATTTTTTTCCGGGCTTATTTTCACTACTTTCACGACAGGATTTAATATAGTTCCCACAGCATTAGCTACACAATGTAGAGTAACCTCTCTCAAAAGGGAACGTCTCTGGTTACTTTCGCAACCTCGGTTTCCTGAGAGGCAGGAACGAGACATTGCATCTTTTCTTTTCTTTTTTAACCTTTGTTAACTTTAAGGTCCTCTTTAAGAGATCGTGGAACTAATCCATATGAATTGAGAGGTTTAGCGGAACCAATGAGGTTCATTCTCATGTTACGCAGCACGTTTGAGCTTCTGCAAGAACCAATGAGGTTTCTTCTCGTGTGTTACAAAACACGTTTGAGCTTCAGCAAGAACCAATGAGGTTAATTCTTGTGTGTTACGCAGCACGTTTGAGCTTCAGCAGGAATCAATGAGGTTAATTCTTGTGTTATGCAGCTCGTTTTAGTTTCAGCAAGAATCAATTAGGTTAATTCTCGTGTTACGCAGCACGTTTGAGCTTCTGCAAGAACCAATGAGGTTCATTCTAGTGTTATACAGCTCGTTTGAGCTTCAGCAAGAACCAATGAGGTTAATACTTGTGTGTTACGCAGCACGTTTGAGCTTCCTCAAGAACCAATGAGGTTCATTCTCGTGTTACGCAGCATGTTTGAGATTCTGCAAGAACCAATGAGGTTCATTCTCGTGTTACGCAGCTCGTTTGAGCTTCAGCAAGAACCAGTGAGGTTAATTCTTGTGTGTTACGCAGCACGTTTGAGCTTCTGCAAGAACCAATGAGGTTCATTCTAGTGTTACGCAGCACGTTTGAGCTTCAGCAAGAATCAGTGAGGTTCATTCTCGTGTTATACAGCTCGTTTGAGCTTCAGCAAGAACCAATGAGGTTAACACTTGTGTGTTACGCAGCACGTTTGAGCTTCCTCAAGAACCAATGAGGTTCATTCTCGTGTTACGCAGCACGCTTGAGCTTCACCAAGAACCAATGAGGTTCATTCTCGTGTTACGCAGCACGTTTGAGCTTCTGCAAGAACCAATGAGGTTCATTCTCGTGTTACGCAGCTCGTTTGAGCTTCAGCAAGAACCAATGAGGTTCATTCTCGTGTTACGCAGCTCGTTTGAGCTTCAGCAGGAATCAATGAGGTTAATTCTTGTGTTATGCAGCACGTTTGAGCTTCAGCAAGAACCTTTGAGGTTTATTCTCGTGTTACGCAGCACGTTTGAGCTTCCTCAAGAATCAATGAGGTTCATTCTCGTGTTACGCAGAACGCTTGAGCTTCACCAAGAACCAATGAGGTTCATTCTCGTGTTACGCAGCACGTTTTAGTTTCAGCAAGAACCAATGAGGTTCATTCTCATGTTACGCAGCACGTTTTAGTTTCACCAAGAACCAATGAGGTTCATTCTCATGTTACGCAGCATGTTTTAGTTTCAGCAAGAACCAATTAGGTTCATTCTCGTGTTACGCAGCACGTTTGAGCTTCACCAAGAACCAATGAGGTTCATTCTCGTGTTACGCAGCACGTTTTAGTTTCAGCAAGAACCAATTAGGTTCATTCTCGTGTTACGCAGCACGTTTTAGTTTCAGCAAGAACCAATTAGGTTCATTCTCGTGTTACGCAACTCGTTTTAGTTTCAGCAAGAACCAATTAGGTTCATTCTCGTGTTACGCAGCACGTTTGAGCTTCACCAAGAACCAATGAGGTTCATTCTTGTGTTACGCAGCACGTTTTAGTTTCAGCAAGAACCAATTAGGTTCATTCTCATGTTACGCAGCACGTTTGAGCTTCAGCAAGAACCGATGAGGTTCATTCTCATGTTACGCAGCACGTTTGAGCTTCAGCAGGAATCAATGAGGTTAATTCTTGTGTTATGCAGCTCGTTTTAGTTTCAGCAAGAATCAATTAGGTTAATTCTCGTGTTACGCAGCACGTTTGAGCTTCTGCAAGAACCAATGAGGTTCATTCTAGTGTTATACAGCTCGTTTGAGCTTCAGCAAGAACCAATGAGGTTAATACTTGTGTGTTACGCAGCACGTTTGAGCTTCCTCAAGAACCAATGAGGTTCATTCTCGTGTTACGCAGCATGTTTGAGCTTCTGCAAGAACCATTGAGGTTCATTCTCGTGTTACGCAGCTCGTTTGAGCTTCAGCAAGAACCAGTGAGGTTAATTCTTGTGTGTTACGCAGCACGTTTGAGCTTCTGCAAGAACCAATGAGGTTCATTCTAGTGTTACGCAGCACGTTTGAGCTTCAGCAAGAATCAGTGAGGTTCATTCTTGTGTGTTACGCAGCACGTTTGAGCTTCCTCAAGAACCAATGAGGTTCATTCTAGTGTTACGCAGCACGTTTGAGCTTCAGCAAGAATCAGTGAGGTTAATTCTTGTGTGTTACGCAGCACGTTTGAGCTTCTGCAAGAACCAATGAGGTTCATTCTAGTGTTACGCAGCACGTTTGAGCTTCAGCAAGAACCTTTGAGGTTTATTCTCGTGTTACGCAGCACGTTTGAGCTTCCTCAAGAATCAATGAGGTTCATTCTCGTGTTACGCAGCACGCTTGAGCTTCACCAAGAACCAATGAGGTTCATTCTCGTGTTACGCAGCACGTTTTAGTTTCACCAAGAACCAATGAGGTTCATTCTCATGTTACGCAGCATGTTTTAGTTTCAGCAAGAACCAATTAGGTTCATTCTCGTGTTACGCAGCACGTTTGAGCTTCACCAAGAACCAATGAGGTTCATTCTCGTGTTACGCAGCACGTTTTAGTTTCAGCAAGAACCAATTAGGTTCATTCTCGTGTTACGCAACTCGTTTTAGTTTCAGCAAGAACCAATTAGGTTCATTCTCGTGTTACGCAGCACGTTTGAGCTTCACCAAGAACCAATGAGGTTCATTCTCGTGTTACGCAGCACGTTTTAGTTTCAGCAAGAACCAATTAGGTTCATTCTCGTGTTACGCAGCACGTTTTAGTTTCAGCAAGAACCAATTAGGTTCATTCTCGTGTTACGCAACTCGTTTTAGTTTCAGCAAGAACCACTTAGGTTCATTCTCGTGTTACGCAGCACGTTTGAGCTTCACCAAGAACCAATGAGGTTCATTCTTGTGTTACGCAGCACGTTTTAGTTTCAGCAAGAACCAATTAGGTTCATTCTCATGTTACGCAGCACGTTTGAGCTTCAGCAAGAACCGATGAGGTTCATTCTCATGTTACGCAGCACGTTTGAGCTTCAGCAGGAATCAATGAGGTTAATTCTTGTGTTATGCAGCTCGTTTTAGTTTCAGCAAGAATCAATTAGGTTAATTCTCGTGTTACGCAGCACGTTTGAGCTTCTGCAAGAACCAATGAGGTTCATTCTAGTGTTATACAGCTCGTTTGAGCTTCAGCAAGAACCAATGAGGTTAATACTTGTGTGTTACGCAGCACGTTTGAGCTTCCTCAAGAACCAATGAGGTTCATTCTCGTGTTACGCAGCATGTTTGAGCTTCTGCAAGAACCAATGAGGTTCATTCTCGTGTTACGCAGCTCGTTTGAGCTTCAGCAAGAACCAGTGAGGTTAATTCTTGTGTGTTACGCAGCACGTTTGAGCTTCTGCAAGAACCAATGAGGTTCATTCTAGTGTTACGCAGCACGTTTGAGCTTCAGCAAGAATCAGTGAGGTTCATTCTCGTGTTATACAGCTCGTTTGAGCTTCAGCAAGAACCAATGAGGTTAATACTTGTGTGTTACGCAGCACGTTTGAGCTTCCTCAAGAACCAATGAGGTTCATTCTCGTGTTACGCAGCTCGTTTGAGCTTCTGCAAGAACCAATGAGGTTCATTCTAGTGTTATACAGCTCGTTTGAGCTTCAGCAAGAACCAATGAGGTTAATACTTGTGTGTTACGCAGCACGTTTGAGCTTCCTCAAGAACCAATGAGGTTCATTCTCGTGTTACGCAGCATGTTTGAGCTTCTGCAAGAACCAATGAGGTTCATTCTCGTGTTACGCAGCTCGTTTGAGCTTCAGCAAGAACCAGTGAGGTTAATTCTTGTGTGTTACGCAGCACGTTTGAGCTTCTGCAAGAACCAATGAGGTTCATTCTAGTGTTACGCAGCACGTTTGAGCTTCAGCAAGAATCAGTGAGGTTCATTCTCGTGTTATACAGCTCGTTTGAGCTTCAGCAAGAACCAATGAGGTTAATACTTGTGTGTTATGCAGCACGTTTGAGCTTCCTCAAGAACCAATGAGGTTCATTCTCGTGTTACGCAGCTCGTTTGAGCTTCAGCAAGAACCAATGAGGTTCATTCTCGTGTTACGCAGCTCGTTTGAGCTTCAGCAGGAATCAATGAGGTTAATTCTTGTGTTATGCAGCTCGTTTGAGCTTCTGCAAGAACCTTTGAGGTTTATTCTCGTGTTACGCAGCACGTTTGAGCTTCCTCAAGAATCAATGAGGTTCATTCTCGTGTTACGCAGCACGCTTGAGCTTCACCAAGAACCAATGAGGTTCATTCTCGTGTTACGCTGCACGTTTTAGTTTCAGCAAGAACCAATGAGGTTCATTCTCGTGTTACGCAGCACGTTTTAGTTTCACCAAGAACCAATGAGGTTCATTCTCGTGTTACGCAGCACGTTTTAGTTTCACCAAGAACCAATGAGGTTCATTCTCATGTTACGCAGCATGTTTTAGTTTCAGCAAGAACCAATTAGGTTCATTCTCGTGTTACGCAGCACGTTTGAGCTTCACCAAGAACCAATGAGGTTCATTCTCGTGTTACGCAGAACGTTTTAGTTTCAGCAAGAACCAATTAGGTTCATTCTCGTGTTACGCAGCACGTTTTAGTTTCAGCAAGAACCAATTAGGTTCATTCTCGTGTTACGCAACTCGTTTTAGTTTCAGCAAGAACCAATTAGGTTCATTCTCGTGTTACGCAGCACGTTTGAGCTTCACCAAGAACCAATGAGGTTCATTCTTGTGTTACGCAGCACGTTTTAGTTTCAGCAAGAACCAATTAGGTTCATTCTCATGTTACGCAGCACGTTTGAGCTTCAGCAAGAACCGATGAGGTTCATTCTCATGTTACGCAGCACGTTTGAGCTTCCTCAAGAATCAATGAGGTTCATTCTCGTGTTACGCAGCACGTTTGAGCTTCAGCAAGAACCAATGAGGTTC
Source organism: Squalius cephalus (assembly GCF_949319135.1). Lineage (NCBI taxonomy): Eukaryota > Metazoa > Chordata > Actinopteri > Cypriniformes > Leuciscidae > Squalius > Squalius cephalus. The sequence continues at coordinate 33,401,169 of NC_137122.1, read as the reverse complement.
ATTCTCGTGTTACGCAGCACGTTTGAGCTTCAGCAAGAACCAATGAGGTTCATTCTCGTGTTACGCAGCACGTTTGAGCTTCAGCAAGAACCAATGAGGTTCATTCTCGTGTTACGCAGCTCGTTTGAGCTTCAGCAAGAACCAATGAGGTTCATTCTCGTGTTATGCAGCACGTTTGAGCTTCAGCAAGAACCAATGAGGTTCATTCTCGTGTTACACAGCTTGTTTTAGTTTCAGCAAGAACCAGTTAGGTTCATTCTCATGTTACGCAGCACGTTTGAGCTTCAGCAAGAATCAATGAGGTTCATTCTCATGTTACGCAGCACATTTGAGCTTCAGCAAGAACCGATGAGGTTCATTCTCGTGTTACGCAGCACGTTTGAGCTTCAGCAAGAATCAATGAGGTTCATTCTCATGTTATGCAGCACGTTTGAGCTTCAGAAAGAACCAATGAGGTTCATTCTCGTGTTACGCAGCACGTTTGAGCTTCAGCAAGAACCAATGAGGTTCATTCTCGTGTTACGCAGCACGTTTGAGCTTCCTCAAGAACCAATGAGGTTCATTCTCGTGTTACGCAGCATGTTTGAGCTTCTGCAAGAACCATTGAGGTTCATTCTCGTGTTACGCAGCTCGTTTGAGCTTCAGCAAGAACCAGTGAGGTTAATTCTTGTGTGTTACGCAGCACGTTTGAGCTTCTGCAAGAACCAATGAGGTTCATTCTAGTGTTACGCAGCACGTTTGAGCTTCAGCAAGAATCAGTGAGGTTCATTCTTGTGTGTTACGCAGCACGTTTGAGCTTCCTCAAGAACCAATGAGGTTCATTCTAGTGTTACGCAGCACGTTTGAGCTTCAGCAAGAATCAGTGAGGTTCATTCTTGTGTGTTACGCAGCACGTTTGAGCTTCAGCAAGAACCAGTGAGGTTAATTCTTGTGTGTTACGCAGCACGTTTGAGCTTCTGCAAGAACCAATGAGGTTCATTCTAGTGTTACGCAGCACGTTTGAGCTTCAGCAAGAACCTTTGAGGTTTATTCTCGTGTTACGCAGCACGTTTGAGCTTCCTCAAGAATCAATGAGGTTCATTCTCGTGTTACGCAGCACGCTTGAGCTTCACCAAGAACCAATGAGGTTCATTCTCGTGTTACGCAGCACGTTTTAGTTTCACCAAGAACCAATGAGGTTCATTCTCATGTTACGCAGCATGTTTTAGTTTCAGCAAGAACCAATTAGGTTCATTCTCGTGTTACGCAGCACGTTTGAGCTTCACCAAGAACCAATGAGGTTCATTCTCGTGTTACGCAGCACGTTTTAGTTTCAGCAAGAACCAATTAGGTTCATTCTCGTGTTACGCAGCACGTTTTAGTTTCAGCAAGAACCAATTAGGTTCATTCTCGTGTTACGCAACTCGTTTTAGTTTCAGCAAGAACCAATTAGGTTCATTCTCGTGTTACGCAGCACGTTTGAGCTTCACCAAGAACCAATGAGGTTCATTCTCGTGTTACGCAGCACGTTTTAGTTTCAGCAAGAACCAATTAGGTTCATTCTCGTGTTACGCAGCACGTTTTAGTTTCAGCAAGAACCAATTAGGTTCATTCTCGTGTTACGCAACTCGTTTTAGTTTCAGCAAGAACCACTTAGGTTCATTCTCGTGTTACGCAGCACGTTTGAGCTTCACCAAGAACCAATGAGGTTCATTCTTGTGTTACGCAGCACGTTTTAGTTTCAGCAAGAACCAATTAGGTTCATTCTCATGTTACGCAGCACGTTTGAGCTTCAGCAAGAACCGATGAGGTTCATTCTCATGTTACGCAGCACGTTTGAGCTTCAGCAGGAATCAATGAGGTTAATTCTTGTGTTATGCAGCTCGTTTTAGTTTCAGCAAGAATCAATTAGGTTAATTCTCGTGTTACGCAGCACGTTTGAGCTTCTGCAAGAACCAATGAGGTTCATTCTAGTGTTATACAGCTCGTTTGAGCTTCAGCAAGAACCAATGAGGTTAATACTTGTGTGTTACGCAGCACGTTTGAGCTTCCTCAAGAACCAATGAGGTTCATTCTCGTGTTACGCAGCATGTTTGAGCTTCTGCAAGAACCAATGAGGTTCATTCTCGTGTTACGCAGCTCGTTTGAGCTTCAGCAAGAACCAGTGAGGTTAATTCTTGTGTGTTACGCAGCACGTTTGAGCTTCTGCAAGAACCAATGAGGTTCATTCTAGTGTTACGCAGCACGTTTGAGCTTCAGCAAGAATCAGTGAGGTTCATTCTCGTGTTATACAGCTCGTTTGAGCTTCAGCAAGAACCAATGAGGTTCATTCTCGTGTTACGCAGCTCGTTTGAGCTTCAGCAAGAACCAGTGAGGTTAATTCTTGTGTGTTACGCAGCACGTTTGAGCTTCTGCAAGAACCAATGAGGTTCATTCTAGTGTTACGCAGCACGTTTGAGCTTCAGCAAGAATCAGTGAGGTTCATTCTCGTGTTATACAGCTCGTTTGAGCTTCAGCAAGAACCAATGAGGTTAATACTTGTGTGTTACGCAGCACGTTTGAGCTTCCTCAAGAACCAATGAGGTTCATTCTCGTGTTACGCAGCTCGTTTGAGCTTCAGCAAGAACCAATGAGGTTCATTCTCGTGTTACGCAGCTCGTTTGAGCTTCAGCAGGAATCAATGAGGTTAATTCTTGTGTTATGCAGCTCGTTTGAGCTTCTGCAAGAACCTTTGAGGTTTATTCTCGTGTTACGCAGCACGTTTGAGCTTCCTCAAGAATCAATGAGGTTCATTCTCGTGTTACGCAGCACGCTTGAGCTTCACCAAGAACCAATGAGGTTCATTCTCGTGTTACGCTGCACGTTTTAGTTTCAGCAAGAACCAATGAGGTTCATTCTCGTGTTACGCAGCACGTTTTAGTTTCACCAAGAACCAATGAGGTTCATTCTCGTGTTACGCAGCACGTTTTAGTTTCACCAAGAACCAATGAGGTTCATTCTCATGTTACGCAGCATGTTTTAGTTTCAGCAAGAACCAATTAGGTTCATTCTCGTGTTACGCAGCACGTTTGAGCTTCACCAAGAACCAATGAGGTTCATTCTCGTGTTACGCAGAACGTTTTAGTTTCAGCAAGAACCAATTAGGTTCATTCTCGTGTTACGCAGCACGTTTTAGTTTCAGCAAGAACCAATTAGGTTCATTCTCGTGTTACGCAACTCGTTTTAGTTTCAGCAAGAACCAATTAGGTTCATTCTCGTGTTACGCAGCACGTTTGAGCTTCACCAAGAACCAATGAGGTTCATTCTTGTGTTACGCAGCACGTTTTAGTTTCAGCAAGAACCAATTAGGTTCATTCTCATGTTACGCAGCACGTTTGAGCTTCAGCAAGAACCGATGAGGTTCATTCTCATGTTACGCAGCACGTTTGAGCTTCCTCAAGAATCAATGAGGTTCATTCTCGTGTTACGCAGCACGTTTGAGCTTCCTCAAGAATGAATGAGGTTCATTCTCGTGTTACGCAGCACGTTTGAGCTTCAGCAAGAACCGATGAGGTTCATTCTCGTGTTACGCAGCTCGTTTGAGCTTCAGCAAGAACCAATGAGGTTCATTCTCATGTTATGCAGCATGTTTTAGTTTCAGCAAGAACCAATGAGGTTCATTCTCGTGTTACGCAGCACGTTTGAGCTTCAGCAAGAACCGATGAGGTTCATTCTCGTGTTACGCAGCACGTTTTAGTTTCAACAAGAACCAATGAGGTTCATTCTCGTGTTACGCAACACGTTTGAGCTTCAGCAAGAACCAATGAGGTTCATTCTCGTGTTACGCAGCATGTTTTAGTTTCAGCAAGAACCAATGAGATTCATTCTCGTGTTACGCAGCACGTTTGAGCTTTTGCAAGAACCAATGTGGTTCATTCTCGTGTTACGCAGCACGTTTGAGCTTCAGCAAGAACCAATGAGGTTAATTCTCGTGTTACGCAGCACGTTTGAGCTTCAGCAAGAACCAATGAGGTTCATTCTCGTGTTACGCAGCACGTTTGAGCTTCAGCAAGAATCAATGAGGTTCATTCTCATGTTACGCAGCACGTTTGAGCTTCAGCAAGAACCAATGAGGTTCATTCTCGTGTTACGCAGCACGTTTGAGCTTCAGCAAGAACCAATGAGGTTCATTCTCGTGTTATGCAGCACGTTTGAGCTTCAGCAAGAACCAATGAGGTTCATTCTCGTGTTACGCAGCTTGTTTTAGTTTCAGCAAGAACCAATGAGGTTCATTCTCGTGTTACGCAGCACGTTTGAGCTTCAGCAAGAATCAATGAGGTTCATTCTCATGTTACGCAGCTTGTTTTAGTTTCAGCAAGAACCAATTAGGTTAATTCTCGTGTTACGCAGCACGTTTGAGCTTCAGCAAGAACCAATGAGGTTCATTCTCATGTTACGCAGCACGTTTGAGCTTCAGCAAGAACCAATGAGGTTCATTCTCGTGTTATGCAGCACGTTTGAGCTTCAGCAAGAACCAATGAGGTTCATTCTCGTGTTACGCAGCTTGTTTTAGTTTCAGCAAGAACCAATGAGGTTCATTCTCGTGTTACGCAGCACGTTTGAGCTTCAGCAAGAACCAATGAGGTTCATTCTTGTGTTACGCAGCACGTTTGAGCTTCAGCAAGAACCGATGAGGTTCATTCTCGTGTGTTACGCAGCTCGTTTTAGTTTCAGCAAGAACCAATGAGGTTCATTCACGTGTTACGCAGCACGTTTGAGCTTCAGCAAGAACCAATGAGGTTCATTCTCGTGTTATGCAGCACGTTTGAGCTTCCTCAAGAATCAATGAGGTTCATTCTCGTGTTACGCAGCACGTTTGAGCTTCAGCAAGAACCAATGAGGTTCATTCTCGTGTTACGCAGCTCGTTTGAGCTTCAGCAAGAACCAATGAGGTTCATTCTCGTGTTATGCAGCACGTTTGAGCTTCAGCAAGAACCAATGAGGTTCATTCTCGTGTTACACAGCTTGTTTTAGTTTCAGCAAGAACCAGTTAGGTTCATTCTCATGTTACGCAGCACGTTTGAGCTTCAGCAAGAATCAATGAGGTTCATTCTCATGTTACGCAGCACATTTGAGCTTCAGCAAGAACCGATGAGGTTCATTCTCGTGTTACGCAGCACGTTTTAGTTTCAACAAGAACCAATGAGGTTCATTCTCGTGTTACGCAACACGTTTGAGCTTCAGCAAGAACCAATGAGGTTCATTCTCGTGTTACGCAGCATGTTTTAGTTTCAGCAAGAACCAATGAGATTCATTCTCGTGTTACGCAGCACGTTTGAGCTTTTGCAAGAACCAATGTGGTTCATTCTCGTGTTACGCAGCACGTTTGAGCTTCAGCAAGAACCAATGAGGTTCATTCTCGTGTTATGCAGCACGTTTGAGCTTCCTCAAGAATCAATGAGGTTCATTCTCGTGTTACGCAGCACGTTTGAGCATCAACAAGAACCGATGAGGTTCATTCTCGTGTTACGCAGCTCGTTTGAGCTTCAGCAAGAACCAATGAGGTTCATTCTCGTGTTATGCAGCATGTTTTAGTTTCAGCAAGAACCAATGAGGTTCATTCTCGTGTTACGCAGCACGTTTGAGCTTCAGCAAGAACCGATGAGGTTCATTCTCGTGTTACGCAGCACGTTTTAGTTTCAGCAAGAACCAATGAGGTTCATTCTCGTGTTACGCAGCACGTTTGAGCTTCAGCAAGAACCAATGAGGTTCATTCTCGTGTTACGCAGCATGTTTTAGTTTCAGCAAGAACCAATGAGATTCATTCTCGTGTTACGCAGCACGTTTGAGCTTTTGCAAGAACCAATGTGGTTCATTCTCGTGTTACGCAGCACGTTTGAGCTTCAGCAAGAACCAATGAGGTTCATTCTCGTGTTACGCAGCACGTTTGAGCTTCAGCAAGAACCAATGAGGTTCATTCTCGTGTTACGCAGCATGTTTTAGTTTCAGCAAGAACCAATGAGATTCATTCTCGTGTTACGCAGCACGTTTGAGCTTTTGCAAGAACCAATGTGGTTCATTCTCGTGTTACGCAGCACGTTTGAGCTTCAGCAAGAACCAATGAGGTTCATTCTCGTGTTACGCAGCACGTTTGAGCTTCAGCAAGAACCAATGAGGTTCATTCTCGTGTTACGCAGCTCGTTTGAGCTTCAGCAAGAACCAATGAGGTTCATTCTCGTGTTACGCAGCACGTTTGAGCTTCAGCAAGAACCAATGAGGTTCATTCTCGTGTTACGCAGCTTGTTTCAGTTTCAGCAAGAACCAATGAGGTTCATTCTCGTGTTACGCAGCACGTTTGAGCTTCAGCAAGAACCAATGAGGTTCATTCTCGTGTTACGCAGCACATTTGAGCTTCAGCAAGAACCGATGAGGTTCATTCTCGTGTTACGCAGCACGTTTGAGCTTCAGCAAGAACCAATGAGGTTCATCCTCGTGTTACGCAGCACGTTTGAGCTTCAGCAAGAACCAATGAGGTTCATTCTCGTGTTACGCAGCACGTTTGAGCTTCAGCAAGAACCAATGAGGTTCATTCTCGTGTTACGCAGCACGTTTGAGCTTCAGCAAGAACCAATGAGGTTCATTCTCGTGTTACGCAGCTCGTTTGAGCTTCAGCAAGAACCAATGAGGTTCATTCTCGTGTTATGCAGCACGTTTGAGCTTCAGCAAGAACCAATGAGGTTCATTCTCGTGTTACGCAGCTTGTTTTAGTTTCAGCAAGAACCAATGAGGTTCATTCTCGTGTTACGCAGCACGTTTGAGCTTCAGCAAGAATCAATGAGGTTCATTCTCATGTTACGCAGCACATTTGAGCTTCAGCAAGAACCGATGAGGTTCATTCTCGTGTTACGCAGCACGTTTGAGCTTCAGCAAGAATCAATGAGGTTCATTCTCATGTTACGCAGCACGTTTGAGCTTCAGCAAGAACCGATGAGGTTCATTCTCGTGTGTTACGCAGCTCGTTTTAGTTTCATCAAGAACCAATGAGGTTCATTCACGTGTTACGCAGCACGTTTGAGCTTCAGCAAGAACCAATGAGGTTCATTCTCGTGTTATGCAGCACGTTTGAGCTTCCTCAAGAATTAATGAGGTTCATTCACGTGTTACGCAGCACGTTTGAGCTTCAGCAAGAACCAATGAGGTTCATTCTCGTGTTATGCAGCATGTTTGAGCTTCCTCAAGAATTAATGAGGTTCATTCACGTGTTACGCAGCACGTTTGAGCTTCAGCAAGAACCAATGAGGTTCATTCTCGTGTTACGCAGCATGTTTGAGCTTCAGCAAGAACCGATGAGGTTGAGAACAACCTCAAGAACAACCTGTGTCAGGCAGGTTTGGATGATCTTCTGTTTATGTTCGCTGATCAATATTTAAATGTGAATAAAAGCCTAAATTAAATCTGTTCATCATATAAAGCGATCATGTCTCTTCCGAAAATTTGGACTAAACCACTCAATTCATATAGATTAGTTTTACAATCTCTTTATGAACTTTTTAAGGTCAAAGTTTCAGTTGCGTAGCTGTTTATGGAGGGACAGAAAGCTCTCAGATTTCATCAAAAAGATCTTCATTTGTGTTTCGAAGATGAACGAAAGTCTTACGTGTTTGGAATGACATGACAGGGTGAGTAAATTATGACATAATTTTCATTTTTGTGTGAACTAACCCTTTGAATGACCCAGTTTACCAAAATATTTCTAAATAGCTTTTGGGTGAACAAAATAGAACCACACTAGCTTAAATTCAGACCAAAGTAAACTACATAAAGGCAGATTTAAACTGAAAGGCTGAATTATGATTTTAGGATAAAGATGTTGTTTGTACAAGTAGTTACATTTATAAACACATTTTATTTTATTTTTTTACATTGATTACACTATTTGTTTGCACAATATTTATTGTTGTTTTTGTATGTTACCTTTACATTTATCTGTTTCATGAATTGTTTTACTGTTTAAATTTTGCAGTAAAGAAATATAATTTTACATAATACTCTTAACACTTCTCTCCTTTATTCAAATTGTTACAATAATAAATGAATTGTCCATGAACTCCCCAACTTTCAGCCGTCAGTCAGGACAGTGATACAAAATACAGCTATGGTCTATTAATTTAAAAATCAAGCCCTGCCCTACATTTTTCTTGTGCGAGAAGCCGTTTCACTTGGATATACGTCACAATAGGGAAGAAAAGAATCGCAACTTATGTTTCATGCCCACTTTAACAGTTGTCATGATTTAGTGTTGGGTGCATGTTGAAGTAATATCAAGAAGACATCTCTGCAGTTAGAGGCATTAAAGTAAACAACAAACATTTAATTTATCATAAAAAAATCTTTACTTCATGAAAGTCCATGACATACACTTGTGCTAAAACACTGGGTGGGAATGAAACAAACATTTCCATAACAGTACACTCTTGTTTGATTACTGTATTTGTTGTGTTGGCATTTTCAAGAACTGCAAAAATTCATACTTCTTATGAAAGTACAACAGAACTACTGTACGTCACTTCTGAAGAACACTACAGCAAACAACAAAATCCATACAAATTAATTCTAAAATCGCACTGTAAAATTACACTTTTTACAAGCCTGTAAAAAAAGAAAACAAATCTTCGATCATATCGAAGAAAAGAAGGAAACTGAAGTATTTATGGCTCAAAAGTGCAGAACATTATGTAGCAACTGCATACTGATATCCTCACATACAATTCATACATTCATTCTTTAAATCATTTCAAGTGAGTGTTTGCAGTTCCTAAGCGAGGCCAAACAGACAGGAACAAAACAAGAAAAGTAAAAGCAAAAAAATAAAAATAAAACTACGAACTTGATGTCTGATTTGTGTGAGAATGAGCAATGGCACAAATCACAACACATCTGGCACTGTCTCACCGTCTGATCACACGGAGGCAGGGAACCAGAGCTGTCTGGTCTTCTTCTAACAGCCTCTTTAGGTTTCTTGCTGGTGAGTCTATAGAGAATATACTGGAATCATCCGTGCTTCATTATCCAGGCAGCGTGAACGCGAATCAAATCCATTAGAGAAGATTTACATTTCATGACCTTTACGGACTCGAGTGCAACATGTATATATAGCGACCCTGACGGTGAGATGAGATTATTCAGACAAGAGTATACAGTAATTACAGCATGTTTTTCACTTAGCTTTTTCCTTATGTTCTTTTCAATGTGGTAAGGGCAGGAATGTTACGTGTGAATATGTGCCGTTCACTAGAGCGGGAATGTCTCGTCACATCTACAGGCTTTTTCTGTTGCGTCCTGCTTAACAAAACCCACAGACATTTATGCATCTTTCACATCCAAGGCTGCAAACAGGAGGGACACTAACAGTAACTCTTCGGTATTGGCATATAAAAATCTTTTTTTTTTAAACCTCTTCTCCCCTTAATAATAATCACGATCACTAATCGAGTACATTCAGGATCCAGCAACTCGTTGAGCGGTTCACATGTGATGTCTCTTGTAGTGCTTGTGGTGATAGTACTGTGCGAAATCAGAGAATTTCCTCTGCAATTATGTTGTCCGAGCCACAAAGAGTCCTTCTGTGCGTCACACGAACGAGGAGAAGCCTGTGACGGGAGTCCGTGAGCCTGGCGCGGGCTGGCCAGCAGGGGTGTAGACCCCGCCAACGCTGTGCTGTGTGACCACTGTCTGATAGTAGGACTCGGTGTCCCCGCTGGCACACTCCTCGTAGGAACAGGCCAGTGTCTGCTTTAGCCCCTTCTGCTGCCGCTTCCACGAGTTGAAGTACGACGGGTCGCTCATGTAGTGATTCACAAACGAGTGTTTGATGGGCTCCTCTTCGCACTCGCTGTCTGTGGCCTGATTGATGGAAATACGACAGGGGAAATCACACATCTGGAAGATTATGTACGCTCATCCAGTCAAAATAAACACCAATAGAGTGAATAAGCATCACTCCACCTCAGACTCGGACATCTCTGCAGGCCTCTCTGTCAGTGCGGTGCTCTCTGTGGAAACCACACCGTTGTAGTTGCTACAGATGTCTTCATCGGAATAGCGCAGTCCAGCTGGATTGGGTCGGGGAGGGGACCTGCTTGAAGAGAAAAGAAAGTGCTTAAAAAAGTGATCCCTCTAACCTTAAGTGTCCCTAGATGCAACTAACAACTGACAGCGTGTCTACATGGGACGAAGTTCCAAAGTCCAAAGTTAACCATGTCTTTCAAAGTTAAAGACTGTTACGGGTTTGTAGTAGTATTTATAACTGCTCTCCACTATTTGATAAAATACAGTGGAAAATGTCATGAAATCTACAATAAGCCTAACCAGAATGTAGGCATGCTTGGTCTGGGAAAAAAAAAAAGTTTGACCTAATTTAACAACTGGTTATACAGGTTTTCATGCCGAAATGCACAACTTTCTAGTGAATTTGCTCCCTTAGGTTTATCAGACGAGGCAAATGGAAGCAGTGTTCTTTACAGTACCTGGTGCCATTTTTCCTCAGGAAGACACTCTTGACATGAATGGGCCTGCTGTTGAGCTCTAGAGCCGTGAAGCCTCCATTGTCCAGTGTGACCGTCTCCTCCACCGTGGACACAGCTTTACCTACAGCAGTCAGCATATCATCATCACAGCAAAAACAGCACCCGGGTCAAATTTGAATCACTGTTTGCTGGACGGTGTGGGAGTCTGAGTGGGTGGACGTGTTTATCTGGATGAATATGTATGCGGATTTACAGCACATAATGATTATGTGAGGGAGGATGGATGGATGTGTCGTGAGAAGGCTGAAGAGGTTTGTTTTAGGTCACCTGTTCCACAGCTCTTGTACTTCCTGTTCTGTCCGTGCAAGACCAGACCAAAAACCAACAGCAACAGCAGAATCAGACCGCACAATGCCAACACGATGAGAAACCACCACTCCTCATAAAACGGGGTGTCCAGTTGGGCTGTTTAGGACAAAGAAAAATGAAATGTAAAGACATGAAAGATAGAAAAGTTTATATTTTTGGCATGAAAAACTTGCTGACTCAATGACTGTGGGTGGTTGTTCTGGCTGGATTCTTTCTGTATTTCTGCTAGTATCCCAAAGGTCAGACTGCAGGTTTCGGCCAGTCAGAGTTGACAGATTTCGTATGATGGCGCAAAGTTTATTTAGCTTTTTAGACTACAATTCTGTCCAGTTTTTAGAATGCATGTTTTTTTCATTTGTCATGTGTCTCCAAGAAATAAAGCGCACGTTTCTGTGTAAGCTTGCCGTGTTCGGAACAACTTGAAAGTCTGGTAGTGTGTGATCATTAGTTGTTTAGTGTTTTAAACTCTATCATATAGTGTATTCCAGCCTCTAAATAGGTCTCTCGATCATTCAATGCAAGTCGATGCCATGCCTTTCACCTGTTATATTGCCTACTAGGCTAAAGTGTGATCACTTCATTTCAATTACAGTGCTATGCATAAGTTTAGACACCCATGCTAAAGTTGACTAAAAAGAGGAATAAAAAATCATCTTTTGGAAATTGAACTTAATGCCTTAATTTAAAAAATTAGGAAAAATCCAACCTTTAAGGACACCAATTTTCTTTGTGAATGAATAATGTATCGTAAATAAATAAATGTTCTTCCTTAAAATACAGGGTGCATAAGTTTGGACACCCCTATGTTAAATTCCCATAGAGGCAGGCAGATTTTTATTTTTAAGTATTTTTTTTTATTTATTTTTTTTAGGATACTATGCATCCTGATAAAGTTCCCTTGGCCTTTGGAATTAAAATAGCCCCACATCATCACATAGCCTTCACCATACCTAGAGATTGGCATGGGGTACTTTCCATAAGATCATCTCTCAATGCAAATCAAACTAGCTATAAGGCTAACTGAAATAAAACCATGCCAATCTCTAGGTATGGTGAAGGCTATGTGATGATGTGGGGCTATTTTAATTCCAAAGGCCAAGGGAACTTTATCAGGATGCATAGTATCCTAAAAAAAAAAAAAAAAAAAAAAAACTTAAAAATAAAAATCTGCCTGCCTCTATGGGAATTTAACATAGGGGTGTCCAAACTTATGCACCCTGTATTTTAAGGAAGAACATTTATTTATTTACGATACATTATTCATTCACAAAGAAAATTGGTGTCCTTAAAGGTTGGATTTTTCCTAATTTTTTTAATTAAGGCATTAAGTTCAGTTTCCAAAAGATGATTTTTTATTCCTCTTTTTAGTCAACTTTAGTATGGGTGTCTAAACTTATGCATAGCACTGTATGTGTTTTCAAACTTGAGTTTAAACCTTGAGTTTAATTGCAATACTCGCCAAGTTGCCAAGATATTTTATTACTTAGAAGCAGCAAGGATCATCTCCCATATTTAGAGCAGCATTGACGCATGTTTATTGGCCTGCGTCTTATCTCCAGTGCTCTAGAGCAAAGGAGAGCATGGCCCAAATGTGCCAGAACTCTCCAGTCACATGTGACAGCCACTGATGGACTACTCTGACAGCAATACTGAGCTGCAGTGACATCAACTCACAGACAGATTGGAGCATGCCTGTGGTATGAATATTTCAGTCCCATGACACGCAAGATGTTGATAACATACTTTGCTTTTCATTTACAAAAAGACCTCTAGGACTTGCACAACACTGCATTAATTAAGGGCTGAGGCAACATAGACCTTTTTCTTGAAAGCACAAGCCAATGGCCAAAGAGAAAGACAGAGAAGAAAGCTCTCTTCTTTGACAGCTTCATTTTTGTTCTGAAATCTTTCTTTGTATACTTTAGTTGATATAATTGAAATCCTGCTTTCAAATTAATGCTTTGTTACTGACGGCAATCTTGTTGAGGTTGAAGCTAAAATAAAAGTACAATTAGTCATGACTCAGTTTATAATATCACAAATTAAAAACACTTTGTTTGGCTATTGCTATCAACAACAAACAACAAACTAATCGCGTGAGACTAAGTAAGCATTTTGAAACCTTTTCTACAGGGTTATATCTCAGATATAATATTTAGAGATACAAAGGTCTTGACTATATTTGTTCAACACATAAATCTCGCTTCAGGTTCCTTTTAAGGCATTGGCCTCTATATGATCTCAGTTTCATTGATATACTTTCCTTTTAAAGCAATAGGTCAGTAATTGGTTGTATCATCTGTGATAAGGGAGCGGACTGGTAGTTCAGAGTTCATGTGTCACAAATTGAGGATGTGGTTGCTCAACCACAGGAAAACACATGAAAACAAAGCAATCTCGATGAGTAAACATTTAGAATAGCAAAAGAGTCAAAAGAAAAGCCAAACCTGTAAATCACAAATTCACAAATATTGTCTTGCTTTCCAGTAAAAATATTTAAACATTCTTAAATCAAGATACATTTACTTGAGAAGCAAAATGACACAAGATATTGTGAGTTGTGATAGAGTTGTGTATCAAAATGTATCAAAGTTTTGCTTAAAATATGGGGTAGGAGATGTAATCTTGTTTTGCCTTTGAATGAGGTTTATTCATTTGAGCCCATTGGTATAATATATATATATATATATATATATATATATATATATATATATATATATATATATATATATATATATATATATATATATTCTTGTTTTAAAGGGGTCATATTATGCGCTTTTACGAAGTCTTGATTTCGTTTTTTCAGACTTGATTGCATTATTTTTCACATATTTAACATTATTACAGCACCTCTCTCCAAAGTCTGGCTCAAACACGCCGATTTCGACCAAGTCCCTCCTTCCGAAATACGAAATGGGCTGTGATTGGTTAGCTGGCCCAGTGTGTTTTGATTGGCAGTGCTTAGCGCATGTTCGGGAAATGTCCCACCCTTCCATAACCGCAAGTTCTTCTCTAGTGTAAATATAAATGAGGATGGCGTCAATAAACCAATTCAAGTACTATTCAGATCCATGTTAATGAGCAAGCGAATCGTCCAGAACGGATTTCATGCACAGACTTTGCAAGCATGGATTTCACAGGACGTTTCAGATTGGTATGATTTTTTGTAATTTTCTTATACATTACAGATACAATGTTATCCACCATTTAATCGTGATATTTGTTGGAAAACTAAGGTAATACAAACAGTAATGAATCACTAAACCATGGTTCATTTTCCTAAGCAAACAGCAAACAGAAAAGCAACAGAAAACAAGATGTTCTCCGTAAAATGTTCAGCGCATAGATACATGTTGGGGTTATAATGTTCAGGAACAGTGTTTAAAATAAATTTTAACCACTCTAAATTCGTCAGCCATAGGAAGGTAAAAAAAATTTTTTTTGGAAAAGGGCCTTCTTTCAGCGTGTTCCGTGGGCGCAGATTATTTCAAATGAGGAACATTGTGAATTCACAAGATCCGGAAAAAACACGTTGTAGTCAAAACGAATCGTTCGTTGTAGTTCTTGAAATGTGGATTCTGTTAAATAAAACATCTCCCTTTGGAGTGGACTTTGAGCTTTCTAAACATGCAGTTTTTTAATGCTGAAACAGCAACACACAAACTAAAGTTGAAAAAGTGGAAAAGCACAATAGCACCCCTTTAAGAATTTATCTTGATTATATATATAAAACCTTACAAAAACCTCAAAAGCTTACAATGACTTCAGTCAACATTACTACGGAGTTATCAAGCTTTTCACTTTAGAATACTGTTCCAAAATATTAGTACTTGAATACCTGAAGGATTTGGTAACACTTGAATCATTACTAGTAGATTACCATAATCTTTACAGTCAGTTACACTTTTTTTTACAGTATGTGTACTTACAGTGTACTTACCTAAGAAAGTACTTGGTAATATAGGGTAACTACATGGGTTAAGGTTAGGTTTAAGGGTATGTTCATGGTTACCATCTAGTTATTACCCAGTTATTGCAATTACTATAATCAGTACATAGTAAGTACATGGGGTACATGACTGTAAAATAAAGTGCTACCATCTTTACTTTAGAATACGTTGTTCATTACTCTTGTTCATTTTGAACCTGTATATAGTAGTTCTTAGTCGTCTGGGAGGTATTAAAAAAATAGTAGCTACTGACGTTAGAATGTTAATATTGTTTTACTCATTTGTTCTAGTCTAAAGTGTTGCCAAATTATTATTATTATTTGTTTGTTTTTTTGCAGTGTGATCTCTTTCTCAACTCATTCTCACAGACAGTAATGAAATTAAACGGAGAAGACTTGGAGAAGTCTCGTGCTTTACAAATTGTTCTCCTGTAATATCAAGTGTGATCAGGTAAGATCTCCAAGATGTTTTAAACTGTGTTAAGATAAAGTGTGCAATCAAATAAGAGAACTCAATATGAACTCAGTCATTTCTCATCAGAGCTATGCTTCTCATATTCATTTTAAAGCCTGATACTCTTACTATATTTCTACATTTATCTCATTTTTGTGTTTTTCTCCAACAAAATTTTTAGTTGGAGGTTGAAATGAAACATGTCTGATAACTACATTAAGCCCTGTGAGCCAAGAAAAAGCAGCTTTTCTGGGAGTACATGGTGAGTAGAGTTCATGTGGGTGTAAAAGTCACATAAGAGCTAAATAATATCAACAGTAACTGACGCAACTCCCTGTCAAAATCTCTTTGATGACTCATCACAGCACAGGAGGCCTGACATTATTACCTGACATGGCAGCAGAGGGCGCACTCGGCTCACCGTAGCCGAACTCATTGATGGCCAGCACTCTGAACTGGTAGCTGATGCCCTGCCGCAGGCGGTCCAGACTCACAGAGTGAGAGGTGCTGGTGGGAGGCAGGTGCCGCACAAACGTATCCCACACACCCTCATCTGCGGAGAGCAAGGTCACTTCCAGTGAAAATGTCATCATGCACTTGGAAGCACTAAGTTTATTACAGTGTCCCATTATACTTAGCAGATGCTGACATCAAGAGCAGCTAACAGCTGTTTCATTGCCCAACAAGCAATGCTGTTCAATGTGAATAACCATGCTGATATGGAAAGGGCAGTTATATCAATGTATCCCAGCAACAATGACGAATAAATGTTCAGTAGATGATTTCAGACCAGCAATCAGGCTCCTAAACGAACACTCGCCAAGCGCCAAATGTGAGTAGAAATTAGTTTTGGCTGCTAACTTTAAAAGGAACTGCAACATTACATGGTTTGAACTGGAAATATGAAAAACTTGTAAAAAACTATTAAAAAAGCTATATATTCAAGCTATTTTTACAACAAAATTTCAGAGCTTCAGGTTTTTTTCTCTAATGCACAAAATGGAACAAAATTGTGATGTGCGAGTCAGTGCGACAAGTGCAGTTTATAGGATCTTCTTGTAAATGATACTGCAAATTATGCAATGACTTGCATTGTTCAAATATGCAAGGAAGAAATAAATAATTTGTCATAGTAACAACAATATTAAAAAAAGAAGAAGCAAAATACAGGTTTCTGGTAAGAAATGGTTGGTAAATTATCAGACTTACAGGTGTGGCAAAAAGTTGAACCTTGACTGTAATAAAGAAGCATTTATTCACGATTAAATCTAAAGATGCTCTTTGAAAGTAATTACTATGTACAGTATATTATACAAATATTAACATATAAAGTAAAAGCAATAGTATTAAAAACACTAAATCATTTATAAAATAATATTATTTATATATCACGTCATTTTTATTAATATAAGCTTTTTAGTTTTCACTTTAACTTCTAAGTTTTAGTAATTTTGTTGTGCTTTGACATTTTTATTAATAAAAAAACAGTTATATTTAGCTTTAATTATTTTTATTTAATTAATTTTTTATTTCAGTTTAGCACTATAACTTATTTCAGTTTCTAATTCCCGTTTACATTTTGAACAGTTTTAGTTAACAATAACAACAGTGATTAATTTCACTTTTAATTAGTAACACTAAATTAATTTCAGAGCATTCAACATGATTTTCTTCATCAGTAATAAAAGTCATGATGGTTGAAAAAGCACGCAGCACTTTGATTTTCATTAAAAGTTTGATTGCTACTTTAAATTTAAGTTTTCAATATATATATTTAAAACGGAAATATGTATAGCGGATGTTCAATGTATTCAAATAGCTGGCCCAGTGTGCTGTGATTGTATTATTAATAGTAATAATACGATTTTTTCCCTGCCAAGTTATAAAGTAATAAAACTTAACTGTTGCCAAGTAACTGTAACCAAGTAACAGAAACTTGGTCCATTAACTTGGTAGTACTGATATGTGGTCAACACTTTTCTCACTCAAAAAAAGTAAAGTTTTGAGTGCTGTACCTGAGGGCCGCGCTTCAATCACATAGCCGGTCACATGTCCTGCTCCTGTTTCCCCCGGTGTCCATTGGATGCTGAGCATGGATCCTGTCTTTGTGATTGACATTTCTACTGGTGATCCAGGAGATCCTAGACAGAGAGGAGAGCGTGCAGTGAACTGAGAAGAACAGGCGAGCAATCCGACCCTTGTGAGTACAGGGATAAAGCTAAAGCAAACGCCTACACCACTGTGAGATATTGATCCACGCAGGTGTTTTTTCACAGCCTGGATTTCTGACACCTCTCGCTGAGGAGTGGGGAATGTGAGCTGTGCTCAGCGACCCTGAGAGTTTTGCTGATCTGTTTGTTGGTGTGTTTTTTTTGGTTGTGGTTGTGTAGCTCACCTTTGACAGGACCTGCTGTGATGTTGGCCTCTGCCTCAGGCCCGTAGGCGATAGTCTTGGCCTGTACGCGGAAGCAATAGGTCATGCCCTTGGTCAGGTCACGCACCTTCAGCCAGCGCTGCCAGCTGCCACGGATATCCACCGTTACCACTTTAGTCACACCTAATGCGCACATACACACACACACACACACAAAGTTTGCATGATTACACACTACCGCACAAGAATCATTTATACAAACAAACATTACACAATGCTACAGTATCTTCCTACCTAAGAACAGTGAGTTCATCTCAAAATTAATTACTCTAGTTCTGTACTATGAACTATAAACATTGGCATTAAGAAATATTCTTAAAGTCATCCATTTTCACTGAAAATTGAACACAGAGCCAAGGAAACAATAAAAGAAAATGAGTTTATGTAAACAAATCATCACATCATCATCACACATTAAAACACTACTAGCGATGTTAAAAAAAGCCACCGTTAGAACAAGAACATTATGAAAACAGACTCTGATACAGTGAAAACATGTTGCAGATTAGAGCTACACGATTCTGGATAAATTGAGAATCACGATTTTTTGGTTTACTGTAAGATCACGATTCTCCCACGATTCTGAACTAATTCTGGCAACTAAACAAAATAAGTCATTTACAAGAGGTTCTGACAAAATGTTAATGGCTGCAGTCTATTAAAGAAATATTGAATTAATTTGAATTAATTATTTTTTAAAAAATCGGTTTGAATTAATTATTCAATGAATCACTCAAAAAGACGTATTTGAACAAATCTCTTGAATGATTTCATGAGAAATACATTTTTTATCAGTCATTTGTCGCCACCTACTGCTGTAAAGATGTAATTGATACAATCTTTATTTGAAGCATCAAGGTATTTTCAATAGGTGATTTACTGTATTTTGATCGGTTCCATAGGCATCAGTGTTTATATAATCGAACTATCAACTTTTATCCTAGTACTTCTGCAATAATTTGAATTATGTAACAGAAATAATGATAGTGCGTGGTTGAAAAGACTGTTTGTGAAGCTGATTCATACCTATACATGAGAACTGCTCTCTCTAGGTCAGCAGCAAAGCAAAATGCTCCGCTGTGATTGTACTTGTCAAAGCTTAATAGACATTACTGAATCATTGTCATTTAGGAATAAGATAGCGTGGGTGTTTAAATCGAGATTGCAATCTGTTAACGATTAATTGTGCAGCTCTACTACAGACTGACCTTGAATAGGGGCGATGGGCTCATATACCACTCTGTAGCCTTCCACCACACCGTTAGGGGACAGTGGGAAACCCCAGGACACGTTCAGAGTGCTGCTGGTCACCTCAGAGAAACTGATGAAGCTGGGAGCGCTGGGGGCTGGAAGAACGGTATAGTTTGATGAATGCAACAAATACAGACTTTCACTCCTGTCATATACACTAGATTAAAGCAATAAGCCACTCGAGGCTGTACATACAATACAGTGATTTTGCCATGATTAAGCAGTGTTCTTATGCACAATGTATCCACGTGAGTATCTTGAGCACATTACAGTTTCATATCACTATAATTATAAATCAAATTACAAAATACAAACTTTTTCCTGAAATCTTCAGAAAGGCTAATTGCTTGTATAAAATAGCAATTTGATAAAGGACTGTAAGATAGTTGTTTTATAACTTAAAACATGTTTTCGTATATTTAACTCATCACAATAATTAATTTCATTCATCAAATGAGTCATCCCACTCAAAAAGTTTATTGCGCTTTTTGGACTACTTTGTATTTAATTATTGATGTAAAAAATTCTATCAATAATTAAATTCAACGTTGTCAATTAACTTTTGGCACCATTTTGCAGCAAATAAACTTACATAAAAAAGCTCTAAATATGTTTGGTAAATGTTCAATAAATTGCTTAATAATATTAATTTCAGTATTAATAAATGTAAAGTGTTTAATTCAGTTTTTAGTTCAACTGTAGAGTGATTAAATAATTCAGTATGCGGTCACAGGTGTGAGTACATTGGCTATTTTGCAACAGCTTTTAAATGTGGCTCATCTAATTAGATTTTAGAGTCAGTTGTAATATTTGTAATACATCATTTTAAATAGATAAAAATGAGTATATCCCACTCTCTCAGAGATTTTACAATGCTAGCTATGCAGTTCCGTACTCTTGCACAAATGCAGCTTGTTGCTTTAGGAAATGTCAAAGTGAGGCAGAGGTGGTGAATTTCCTCTGTTTGAACAAATGAGGTCACATCAAGACCATTTGAATAATTTTAAAATTGTTTTTTTTTTTTAAGTGACTCGTGGGTAACGAGCCCCTCCCTGTCATTTCAGTGAGGTGGAGCCTGAGGTCAAATCATTCCCCGCTTGTGCGTAATTCATTCCGACAACATTTATAGAGTGAATGATTTAATGCAGAACACATGAATTGCTAATGTGAATGATGCAACGGTGATATAATGCCACATGCTCCATCAGGTGTCGACCTGGTTTTCATGCATGGAGAAGAACACAATATGGAAGTGGACATATTGCCCTTGGCGCGCTGTCTGCGGTCAGATTTATAGGTTAGCCTTTAAGGGTGTAACGGGTGGTGCTCAGGTCAGAGGGGGGCTCTGTGGTCAGTTCTGAATGGGAGTTTAATGGCGATTAGGATTTGTGCAGACGCTCACCTGCCTGAAGAGTGCGCCCCCTCCTGGGCTCACTGAACGGACCGTCTCCCGCAGCATTGAAGGCAGACAGCTTGACCATATAGTACGTGTAGCTGGTCAGGTTCTTCAGTCTCATGTTGGTTTCAGGCCGGAAGAGAATCTTAACTTTCTCCGTTTCATTCTGACTGTCATTCTCCCAGTAAAGAATCTACAGGCAATGAAAGACATAGGTGGAGTGTATAGAATTAAACTTTGTCTGGCACAAAGCACAGCATCCTGCAACCCTTTCAGCCATGACTGCATTGACAATATATAGTGGCCCTAAATAGTACTCAACTTTTAGAGACCTATGGTCTCCAATTCAGATTCTTAGCCAACACAGGGACCACAGACAGACAGACAGACAGACAGACAGACAGATAGATAGATAGACAGATAGATGGATAGATGGATAGATAGATAGATAGATAGAAAGATAGATAGAAAATAAAACCAATGTGTAGAACATTTTTGTATTTTTTTGGTCATATATTTGACTATATTGTACATTTTGACACTGAATATCAATATAGATATTCAGTGAAATGCTATATTGACATTAAGTACCAAAACCATGTTTAAAAATCTAATTTATGTCATCCAGTATAGTTATATTAAAAAAATGGCAAACTCTTTATTGAAGAGGTGAAATGAGCAGTGGGTTTATAGTTTCTTCACTGATCATGCAGAACTGAATATTCAATGAAAACAACAAGGATTTCTGGATTAACATGAATATTCCATATTACTGCCAGGACATTTTTATATACTGAATCAACTCCATGTATATTTCAGCAGATATTCACTAAACCCTCACCCATGATCATTAATTCATGGCTTCTGCAAAACGTACTGTCTAACGCCATAATCTAATACAGTAAATCTGTGGAGAATACAAGAAAAGAAAATGAAGACAAAAGAAACTGTAGCTATTCTTCCACCCTAGAGAGCTCGAAATGACAGTACAGTTCGAGGGGAGGAGAAAAAGAGGACAGATAATAAGAGTATGAGAGAGATTGGACGAGGTGGGTGGTTTGTGGGTGTCACCTTATATCCCTGAATGATGCCATTTTGGGTCTCGGCAGGGGGCGGCTCCCACTGAACCTCCAGCTGTGTGGATGACAAAGTGTTGATCTGGATGTTCTGAGGGGCCACAGAGGGGGCTACGAAAGAGCACAGGAGATACTGTAAATACATCACACTCAATTCCTCCAGCTAACCACTACAAAAGACATTGTGCCCTGCAAAAAAATGCGCTCATGCTGCTTTGGGGCTGGTGCCCAATCCATTCCCCATGTTTCCACTTGTGCTGAGCCTGTGTGATTTTCTTACTTATGAGGAACACAAAAGAAGATATTTTGAGGAATGTCTCAGTGTAAATGAAAGTCAATGGGCACCAAAACTGTGTGGTAACCAACTTTTTTTTTTAAACTAAATATCTTCTTTTGTGATCCACAGAAAAAAGAAAGCCATGCAGATTACATGAGGTTGAATATATGATGAGAGAATTTTCATTTCACTGTTTTAACTCTGGTCCAAAACAAAACTAGAAAAAATATTTTGTAATAACTAAATAACTCTCTCACGCTTTTCAAACACGCAAGACTTTTGTTCATCTCCAGTTTCTGTTTACTACATTTGAGTGCTCTATGTACGTTCGCTGATCAATGTTTATATATGAATAAAAGCTGATCATATTGTGGGTGAATAGACGTTCAATGGAGGGACATAAATCTCTCAGATTTCACTGAAAATAACTTCATTTGTGTTCTGAAGATAAATGAAAGTCTTATGGATTTGGAATGACATGAGGATGAGTAATTGATGAACCCTTTTAAGTCAGTGTAAACGCAAAGTGGAAACCCGGCTAGCGTCAGTTACTGAATGAGAACCAGTCCCAGTGGGAAAAGTGATATCAGATGAACACTGACTCCAGCGTGGCTGCCGCCCTCTGTTGTGTCTCTGTTAAATGTCATTCATTAAAGAGGCTAGGAATACATAAGCCCTATCCATCATAAATCACAGCAACAGATGCAGCTACCCCAGACAGCAATAATAAAAAAAAGCAAATTTAATAAGACCAAACCTGAAAGCAGAGCTAACTCCGAGAGCATGACAGCTTGACTATATTAGGGGCTTGAAAGTTGAGTTTACGTGTAGTAAAGCGGGCTGAATCATTTATGAGCGGGAATGAGTTACAGCTGTGGACAGTGGGGTGCAAGAGACTTGACTGAATGAGCTGTTATAATAAAGCACAGAAAAGCTCTGTTCCAGCATCTAAGTGAGCTGTCTTGCTGTCTACAAAGCAGCATCCTAACTAAAACAACTAAAACCGAAGATTCTGAGTAATTTGGAACACTCTATATGGAGTGCAACAGTTTTTCAGAGGCGCTGGTTCAGGAAGTCTTTTTTTTCCATTCATTTTCCCCAAAGGGATTTCAAAAAAAGTCTTTGTTAAAGTGTTATAAGCCATAAACCAAGCCAACCAGCTACGAAGAGAATCATAACATCACAAACTTTGATTCTAGCAAAAAAGTATTTGAAAATCAGACAAAAATACAAAGTTACAAGAATGTACTTCATGGCTTTAGTGATAGAAAAACTACAATCCCACAAAGCATTGCGAACAGCATAATCAGATTAAAAACGATGGAGAAATAGAACATACAGTATATATATAAACAATATATTTTAGGTTTATTGCAAAATATGCATATAGATTCAAATATTATTTTCAGAGTCTAGAGAGACTGGCAATTCATGGGAGTAGGCGGAGCTAAAGATATCTCTTGCCACATTTGGCTTGTTTCGACTCTGAAATTTCTGTACAACAACATGGGTAATGTAGTTTTTTGACATGAATTCTGCTGTTAAACATGATTATTTTAAAACTAAGTTGAAATAATGCTGGCAAACAGCTTCAACAGAAGCAACTATTGATTAACAACCTTGTAGCTCACAGTAAGGCTGTCTTTAAAGGTTTATCGTTCAAAATCTATTTCCCTGTGGAGAAATTGAATAGAGTTTTTACTTCTGGAACCTGACAGTTGCACTCTATAGGAACAGCTCAATATGCCACACAAAGAACACCTCTCACATGAAGTGCACTGGAGATTTAACAACTTCTTCCGATAGGGTTTGACATTAGCATGTTGCTAAGCTAACAACTCAATACTTAATATATAAAAGTATAAAGTATAAAAATGCATAGCACACAAATATTGGGTAACATAGTACATTTTTAAGTCAATCAAACTATTCTGTTGATACTTTCAGTGCCCTGCTGAAAAAGAAAATCTTAAACCAGCCTAAGCTGGTTTGCTGGCTGGTTCCAGCGGATTTGTGCAGAGGGTGAAATCATCAATCTCCAGCAAAAAAGCCAAAGAGAGCTTTTTATTTATTTGTCAACTGATGTTCAGCTGGTCTTTTTAATAGTAAACATATTATCAGATTATCAGTCATCAAAGCTTGGTAAAAACTGAAGGTGTCATGATAGTCATCGACACGGAGATGTACCTTTAACTTTGCCAAGCTGGTTGCTCACTAAAAAACCCTCAAAGATCATGTTTTCATTTTCAAATTTGAAGTTTGAATTACTTACTTTTCAATTAGTCTTCTCATTAACCATTATTCATTCAGATCGATTCGTGTACGAAAACAAGAGTCAGGATTTATCGCATAAAAAGCACAATAATGGCGCGATGGAGGCACTTCCTGCTCTCATGTGACTTTTCCCCTTTCATTCTCAATTACCCTTCACCAAACCCACGGCACATTTTTAGGGTGTCTGTTAAATCTCAATGGGCTCATCAGGCAAGAGAGAAACGCTGCTTCCCGCTGTAACTTTAACTGGTGTTGGACATAGTCATTTTAGTAAAACGAGTGATTTATACACTGTTTAATGTCATATTTTTTATTTTGTGAAGGCACTTTAAGGGGCAACTTGCCAACTTCGTTTCTTATCTACTCCTAAAATATGCATATTAGTTATATGTCCCCTTAAGGTACTGAACCTTTTAGGGTTAAATAATGTACAAAGATGTCATTTTGAGTGTACAAGCTGTTGTACCCCTAAAGGTAGAATCTATGCACTTTTTTTCCCTGAAAGTGTGGATTAATTTTTTCACTGTGTAAGACTGAAAATACTGTTTGAGGCCTGGTCTAGAGACAAAAGGGCCCTGCTGGCTAATTAACATTCGACCTCCCCCATACAACCTCACTTCCTCTCACAAAATACTAAGAACTCACACAAGAACATGGTTTAATGTGAATGTTTATCATTGACTGTTATGTTTTTGGTGTCATTTGAAATGTCTCAAAGTGAGTGGTACAGATATCTCATATCCAGATAGATAAAATAAAAGGTAATAAGGTTTATAGAAGTTTAGAGAAAACTGGTTAAGCCATTTGAGGGTGGTCTCCCCCATCCCCCATGTCACCTGGTCAAGGAGGATAAAGGAAGGTGTGCTCCCTCTCTCTGGTCTCTTCTTTGGCTGGACAGGAATTGAATAGGTGGTCCCCCCCCCCCCCCCTCTCTCTCTCTCTCTCTCTCTCTCTCTCTCTCTCTCTCTCTCTCTCTCAGGTACAAGCTGGGTAAGATTATTTGGTGTAACCAATGTATAACCATGTTCTAGATATTTGAATTGATTGTGGAATTGATCTCTGATATCTGAAATATTAAATTGTTACATGTGATTATTCTAACTGATTTTGACATTGTTCATTTAATGGTTAAAAGGAATAGTCAAACATTCGCTCACTTTTAGTGAGGCACAGATATTATTAAAACCTTTCATTTATGGAGTCAGATGAAATAACGAGAGAATACATATGATTAATGTATTGCAAATTTAACCAACCAATACTTTGCATGAGTGAGGACAGAACACGTGATAACCTTCCCCGTGTATTGGCGAACCGGCTTTGGACCAATATATCGGGCCTTACAACTGTTTGTGGCAGTGAATGCTGAGTTTGTGATGTTACCTTAGAAAGCTTATAAAACAGCATTGCTACCCACCTTTTAGAACAACCTTCCCATCAGGAACCCCTATGATGCCTTTAAATGCTCTCTATGTGGGCATCTCTCTAGGGTTTAAAACCTGTCTGCTGTTTCTGCATTTTAACACCAGCATGTCCATCGAATGTCAGAAGGCTTTTAAAGGCAAAGCTCTCCGCTCTCTGATCCCTCTCGGGGTATGTAGTCAACCTGACGTTAATCAGAGGAAAATTCATTTGTTTGTTTGGCTGTCCCCCCTCCTGCTGCTGGAAGTAATCTCCATGCCTGGCCCCTTCTAATGATGCTGTTAATAACCTGATGTTGATAACCCTGCCTGCTCCACCAGCTGCTTGAATTCTTTATGACAGATTCATATTTACTGCTTCATTAAACTCCTTATGAGAGAAGGCCAAAAATGCTGCAAAGAGGTGAAAGAGGTAAAAAAAAACAAAAAAACAACAACACACACGCACACACATGCACGCGCACACACACACACACACACACACACACACACACACACACACACACACACACACACACACCTCTGTCCTGCCAAAATTCTCACCATGACTGCTTTTATTAATACTGTGGCACTACTAGAGCAATGCTGTTTAGAATTTCATAAATAATCTTGGCAATGATTAGGTGAAATGCAAAACTGTGTGGCGAGCGAGAGCCTTGACAACATCCTGTCTGTGCAGTGTCAGCCTGTTAGCACGGCTGGAGTGGAATTAAACAGCACAAACGACAGTTTGCATTTGTAGCAATTTGCCTGCGTTCAATACTTTTAGCGTATGGTAGAAATGTGGATGTAATGCATCTATTTGCTAGTGGTGGGAGGATTGTTTTTCCACTAAAGGCCCATTCATTGATCATATAAGATGCCCCACATGAATATAAATTTGTTTCAGGCTGTGTAGGTGATAAACATCCTTTCTTTTGTATTGTACCCAATAAAACAGCACAACAATTATTAGTGTCCAGAGGAATAGTTGTAATGTCATATCCTGGGCTTCCTCTTTTGGCAGCTCATTAGACGGAGCGCTCGGCTCTTCAGCCAGGCAGCTGGATATTATTCAAGTCAATAAATGTACATGGGAAAAAATTCTGTTTTAGTAACAGAACAACTTGAGCTCAACTTGAAAAGCACTTTACAATTCAGCAGTACAATCTAGCTTGCAGGAGCCTGATTGTGAGGTAGGGGAGAACAAAGAGCTAAACCAGCCTTCAGTACAGCTCAAAACAACAAACTCATCTTTGAGCACATTTACTCAGCCATCTTTTCATATCTCTAAGCACTCCAGACTCATGTGCATTTACATTTAATCATTTAGCAGATGCTTTCATCCAAAGTGACTTACAAATGAGGAGAGAAATAGAAGCAATCAAACCAACAATAAGGCAACAATATGCAAGTGCTGTGACTAGTCCCAGTTATTCCAGCACAGAACACGGTCCTCTTAGTGTGTTATCCTCAAGTCCTTAAAAGAACCACAATCAGGAAAGAAACGTGAACAAACATACTACTGCTTTCTCAGATCTCATTTTGGACTATCTGAGTTGTGACTGAGTTTCATTTAATTTTGTATTCACACATTATAATATGAAATGTACACTATTGTCGCAAATTGGTCATTCAACTACATTGGTTTATGATGTCACGCATGTGGTGGAGTAATAACTTCGTTTAATGAATCTGTTTGAGATTGAATTAATGCTAGATGTTTTGCTATAAATTATGGACATGGCATCTGAAGTTATTTTGCTTTATTTCCAGATTCAATCATAGGCTCGTTCTTATGTAGGTACTAGAGCACGTTCGCCCATGCGCACTCTTCAAAAATGACACTTTAAATCTCTTGATAAACTAAAAGATGTAAATGACATTTGTATGTATTCTAAATAAAAGATATAGATTGTACTGAATGTCAGCTTGCTTATTTGGCTCAAGATAAGAATTTTTTGCAAACAAGAAACCATGCTTCTAACCACAGCTCGAGAGCTGTCGTTCCAACCACACAACTTTGCGATGTTGTTTGCGAATGTTCGTTAGAACAATGTTTTCGGGAAACACGACTCGTTGAACTATGCTGATAACGATGGAACATGCGACCATAGTTGGCTAACGATGCTTTTGGGAAACGCACCCCTGGTTTACTATCTTTGTGAGGACTCTCCTTAGACGTAATGGTTTTTATACTGTATAAACTGTATATTTTATCCCATTACACTAACCCTACCCCTAAACCTACCCATCACACAAAACTTTCTGCATTTTTACATTTGAAAAAAAAAACTCATTCTGTATGATTTATAAGTTTGTTTCCTCATGGTGACACGAGTCCCCATTCAGGTTGAAGTCCCCACTGGGATAGAAAAACAAGCGCGTGTACACACAAACACACACGTACGCACGCACGCACGCACGCACGCACGCACACGCACTAAACCAGGGTTTCTCAAATTTGGTCCTGGAGGGCCACTATCCTGCACAGTTTAGCTCCAACCCTGATCAAACACACCTGAGCAAGCTAATCAATGTCTTCAGGATCACTAGAAACTCACAGCTAGGTGTGTTTGATCAGGGTTGTAGCTAAACTGTGCAGGACAGTGGCCCTCCAGGACCGAGTTTGAGAAACCCTGCCCTAAACCTACCCATCACAGAAAACTTTTTTTAAAACACATCACTTAGTATTACTTATAAGCTGTTCCAAAAAATGTTCCAACAAGGATAAGGATTTCAGATATTGGTTTCAGGATCAAAACTGAAGGAAGACCTTTGAGAGTTTGTGTTTCTTTATATCCCAGCATATGACAGCATAACAATATGACAGAAAGGCAGCCTACTATTGTGTATAATAATATCTCACTCTGTCATCTGCATAGAAACAGAATAAGCAGCACTTTGTACGGTTATCTGTAATAGACATATTTTATGTTTGTAGAACCTCAAGATTCATGCAAAAGTGAAAATAAGGTAAACAAAGTCCTTTGTGTTCACAACTCAACTTATAAGCAAACTAAACTGTGAACTTAAAAGTTTGGTTTGCTTGGAGTATAAGCCAATTTTCTTCCAAACCTCTCTCAGATCCCTGAAATGAAATTTCAGTAGTAATCATGATTGCTTCTGAAAAAGCTAATTGATCTAAACACATAAATTGATCCAAGCCCAGGCCTTTAAGTGGGTTTGTGTTTCTGTCACATTAAACAGAACCTCACCATAGCTCTAGCCTCTGTCGTTATGTTCCCTCTTCATGCCACTCGACTAAGGGAACACAATTCATATCTGTCAACTCATGTCACGCCTTATTCCCTGAAGGACTCGAGATAGAGCACATGCTGTCCTGCTCCTAGAGAGCCGTATGGCACAGCCATCTCAAAAGGAACATCCATCGACAGTGGTCATCACCACATCTGTCAGGGTGGAGCGGCAAAGATGTTTTCTGTGAATTTGCTCTCTCATTAAAATGGTCCTCTGGTGGGATGATGCCAGCAAAGCATACTGGTCTGGGTTTGACAAAAGTCTCCTCAGTATTCGAAAAAACAACAACCCATAGTCTTGTACATAACCACTGAGTTATGTTCTCAAACGGTGCAAGTTTAGAAAATACAAGATACCTTACACTGTGTCTACACTGGGCGTGAGTGACGCAACACAACGAGACAAAAGACAATAAAACCCATTATAATCAGTGATGCTGTCTACACTATGCATGACAAAACCCCGACAGTAAACTGATGGCCATTCTATTTCGGATGTACTTAAAGCACTCACGCTACTTCTGACACATAGGACAAATGGATTTAGGACGTTTGCTTTGTCGCGTCCAGTGTAGTCAGCCTCAAGATGTTGTGGCACGGCGCGACACGACAACTGTAGCGTCCGGTGTTACAATACCCCTTAACATCAGGACTCAACAATAAGGGGGGCCTGGATGAAGTTTGGGACAGGTTGGAACTGGATGTTATCACTTTTAATCAAAAGTGTCTATGAATTTATAGCTGATTTGGAATTACATTGCTGTGTAGTTTTTCAGATAATATTGCAAAAACATGTGGAAAGTGCCCTAATTTTCACACAATCACTTACCTGCTTCTCCAACAAACACCTCTACTGGAGCACTTGGAGGGCTTTCGCCAATGACGTTGTAGGCAGTCATCACAATTTCATAGCGCCTGTATTTCTGCAGCTCTGATGAAAATATCAAATTAAAAACAGAAGGGTATAAGGGTACTTGAAAGGTGTATCTTGGCTTTGAGACAGCAGAAAAGAAGAATGAGAATTCTTCTGAGTAGAAACAAAAGCATCTCTCAGATATCCACCTATTGTTCCATACAGTGTGGATGCGGAATAGTTTGGATGTGATCATGGAAAGCAATGGCATCAAACTCTTACACAGGAGAACTGAAAGCACATGCATTTCTCGGGTCTCAGGCAGTGTGCAATGAGATTCACTTTTGAGAATATCTCAAGGCCAGAATGTTCCTGGTCAGAGTAGATGGATTAGTGGAAAAAACATGTTCTCTGAACAGGAAGAGTATTTGGGATTACACACTTTGCCAAAGGCAGTTTGATTATTTCGGACTTCAAAGGCAGACTGACATAAATGAGAAAGATGGCTAAATGAAACTTACGCGTTAGCTCGAATTCGGTTAATGAAGGATTGCTGACAGTCTTCACAGTGCTTTTGGCTGTGGAGGGAGAAAGAGCAACTGATGAGGAATACATTACTGGAGATGGAAAAGCACAAATTAAAGGGATATTTCATCATGGCAGTAAATCTTTGCTTTTCAAAGTTCCTCATCACACAATTCTCCAAGAGATTGATGAAATTCCACAATGCTCATCTCACTTTTGTACACGCTCAGATCAAACCCCACGAGAAACCAAAGCGAGTCAGTGATTAATGATTCAACAGTCAATATACAGTTCTATATCACAAGCTGGGGTGCATTAGGGACCTAATAAGATTTCTAAAACATATACTGATCCAGCATCACTTGAGGAAAATTAAAGAAAAATCGGAATGTCCGCACCACTAGTCAATCTTTTTATACTGTTCCTTTTGAGCTCTGTAACTTAAATGAATATGTCTGTGCAGTTTAAAAAAGGGTTTCTACAAGAGGGCATATCAGACTTTCAGAAGTATCTTATGGTCAAGCTCAGACACTTCAACTTTACTTTCAAAATATCTAAATGGACAGAAATAAAGAGCTCAGTGAGGGATTAAAAGTAAACTAAATTAAATTTAACCCAGTTAAGTTTGATACATTTTAATCATATTTTGAAATTATCATACAGATTTCTATCATTTTATCAAAAATGGAATATTGTAATGTAAGACAAAAACATCTGAACATCACATAATAATAATCATCAAAAACCATTTCTAATATTTAGTGGTTTTTCCACAAAACATTAAATCATTATGGATCCAGCTTTTCTTAGTTAAAAGGGGATATAATTATGATTTCGATTATCAATCAAAATATTTAAACATGTTTTGTTTTTGATGAAATTTGAATTGTTTTGAACAAATTACCACTTTTTTATGTTAGAATTGCATAACAACATCCAGTGTAAATGGATTTAATATTGTTTAAATTAATTTAAATGTCACCTTAATATTTGATACTAAAATAAAAAAAGACTATTATATTAATCTGTAAAAATGTCATTTGAATATTTTATTCAATATATTAAGACATGAAGGGGAAATGCACAAGAGGAATGACTACATCTTTTTATCTGTCCGACAACACACTATGAACAACAATCATAGGCATATATAAGTAACAGACTGCCTCAGAAAGTGACAAAGACCTTGTTAGCTTCTGGAGTACCTGCTAACTTTTCAATGTAAGCTGTTAAGCCTGAACAAACAGAGCATAGCTCCGGTAATTTCCTCTTGGCATTTAGGGTGATTTCAGCAGGGAGGTGCATTCAGCACTTAACAGACCTCAGATTTTAACATGTAAGATGAGTGGAGAGCAGAGGAGAGATATTGCATTCCTGCCCTGACCAGTGCAGAAAATAGGGAAAGGAATTAAATATGCTTTCGTGCTTGGCTGCTCCGGGCTTGCGCATTTAAATGCTGTCAACACTGCTGAGTCCAATTTGTCAAAGGAGATTTAGCAGCCGGATCCGGGCTGTGGAAAAAGAGCCCGATGGTGCGCATGGTGTCGAACACTTGAGCTCAAACTCATGATTCCGCACCTCACGCAGCCTGAGCGCGTAATGAGTTCACCTACGCTCAGCCATCCGGCGGAAATATATTCTCTAACTGCAGGGAGAAAAAGTGCCCTAACGCTTTGATAACGTTCAAATTTGCGCAATACGCAAGATTTGTACCATAATATAACAGCTTCGAAATCATTTCGATGGTAAACGAACTCGTAGTAGGGCGAATCATCCCGATAGCAAAGGGGGGGGGGGGGCGAAGAAAACGAAGAAAGCACAGTCGGAAGAGTGCAGAGACGGCTCTGCATGAGTGGTATTTACGAACGTTAAATACAAGTACTCCACAGCGACTCTAGGGAAAAAACGGAAACTGCATAGTGTGCCTTTAATGTGGATTTTGAAATTTGCCATCACAAGTTGAGTCACAGTTTCATTTCAAAACTCGACTTCCTTTCCAAGAGTGTAGCTGGGAAATACAACATATATTTTTACACAAAAGCACATGTCAAACACTTGCCAAAATGGACAGAAAAAAAAGCTCAGTAAGGGATTGAAAACTAGCTTACATACTGTAAACTTTAAATTACATTTAGCCAAGTTAAGTTTGACTAATATTAACCATATTTTTCATCTCATCAAACATGGAATATTGTAAAGTAAGACAAAACAACTAATATAACTAATATTTGCTTATGTTTGTGCAATTGGGTTTCCCACCAAAAATGATGTAATTTTGGATCCAGCTTTTCTTAGTTAACAGGGATATTATATTGCTATTATTATTATTAGGGGCCAAGCACTGAAAGTGCGTAGGCACCTACTGAAATCGTTGGCGTTCTTATTCTTCTTCTTCTTCCGTTTCTTCTTCTTCTTCTGGATGGAAGCCTATGGCAACCCTTAGAACCGCTTGCGGGAAAGTTATGAATTATAAAATTATAAATTTGGCACACTGATAGAGGGCAGTCTGAGCAGTCACTATATCAAATTTGGAGTCTCTAACTCAATCCCTCTAGCGCCACAAACTGTCCAAAGTTTCACTCTTGTTTATGCTAATAACTTTTGAACCATAAGGGCTAGAAACAAAATTCCCACTTTTCCCACTGATTCCTTGGCTCAAGACGATTCGATTGCATCGTATGACGTCATTTTCCGTCATTAAAATCCTTCCGCCATTTAGAATTTTTTAAAAAAAACTACTTTTTCTAACTCGTCCTAGACGGTTGCTCCGATTTTCACGAAAATTTAACCAGATCATCTTCAGACCATGCCAACAAACCGTTCTTGAATACCGCGCAAACTAATTTTATGTAGCGCTTCCAAAAACAGATGTAAGGCTGTATCTCCGCAACGCTTTATCGTATTCAGACCAAACTTGGCAAATGTCATCACAAGCATGACTTGAGGCTACATACTGCGTTTCGGCACAGCACCACCTACTGGTCGGGAGATACGAAAAAAATGGATAAAAGTGGTCTTGTTAGATTCAGGGTGTCATGCCGAGTCGACTGATATCCAATTTTTCCATATCAGCTATTTTGAATTTTCTACTAAAATGTTGTATTTTATGAATGCATGAACGTATCGTTACAAAACTTGGTATGGGTCATTGGCACGATGCTCTGAAAGAGTCTGAGAAGTTTCTGACCAGTGCCACCTAGTGGTGAAAAAAATGTTTACAGGCTAATAAATTTGGATTTTTTGACTTATTTTTCCTTACATTCCTGAATCCTTGCTGAGTCTAACAATACCAAACATTCTAGGTTTTGCCTTATGGTTAGTGCAATGTTGTAAATTAGTGCTTAAAAAACCTTTGCCAATATCTTCGAAACCACCGTAGAAAGTTTGAAAACATGGAAAAAAAATCCAATCAAAGGCACCCATGGGTCATTTTTTATTTCATTTTCATATAAATGCCATTTTGCCTAAAATCATCTTTAAATGTCTTTATTGCTCATTGTTGCAGTTGGTCTGACACTCCCAGCCATGTCTTTGTGCTTGGCCCCGATAATTGCTGCTTGCAGCTATATTTATGATAATAATTGATTATCAATAAAAATAATATTCAAACAAGCGTTGCATTTGATGAAGATCAACCTGGAATATTTCTTAATAAATTGCCACTTTTTCCATGTCAGAAGTGAATAGCAATCTCAAAATCCACTGTAAATTGATTTAAAATGATTGTCCAAACTGCAAGGAGGACGCTCACCCTAATGCTTTGATAAAGTTCATATTCATTGTATTAATGTGGATTTGCCATCACTGATTGTGTCCCAGTTTCAATTTAAAACTCATCTTTCTTTCTGAGAGAGTAGCTGGGAGAAATACAATATCTTTGCACAGAAGTAAACACGTCAAAACAAGTGAGTTTAAAACATTGAGGAATTCCTTGAGAAACAAATATATTTTTTTCAATAACTGCATGGGTTAAAGTGTTCAAAGAAGCACTCGAGCTATAAATCACGCCTGCGTGCAGACGTTTCTGGTTCAAGAGGAGAGCCTCCTCCCGCTAGTTACCTGTCAGTTCGGTGCGCAGCAAGGAGCTGTTGACGGCCCTCTTTGACTCCTCTGGAGCGCTGTCATACTGCAGCTCACGGTAGTAGAGCCGATAGCCCACCAGAACCCCATTCAAACTCTCCTCCTTGGGCTTCTGCAAAGGCATAGATTAAATTAAAGGTCACATTCCACTAGCTGTTCTCACGGTCCTTATTAAAGGACACCCGATAAAAAAGCCTTCCTGGCTGTAACTGACAGACAGCACTGACTGATCTCTCATTGCGCATCCGTGTGCAACGC
Organism: Squalius cephalus; assembly: GCF_949319135.1. Taxonomy (NCBI): domain Eukaryota; kingdom Metazoa; phylum Chordata; class Actinopteri; order Cypriniformes; family Leuciscidae; genus Squalius; species Squalius cephalus. The sequence goes on along the minus strand of NC_137122.1, from coordinate 33,366,826 downwards.
TTCCCGCGAAACGAATAAGATAAATAAAAGATGAGGATTTAATTTCTGAGCCATTCAGTCAGTGGGTAATTAACAAAGCTCCGAGCTAAGTGTAATCAACTCGGCCCACGGTTCTGCTGATAAAACAGACAGTAGTGAGAAGATCCGGGACTCATAGGTCAGTGAAGAAAGGTTTCAGCTACTAATTAATATCCCTTCAGATTGCAGGATCGCTGTCACGCATGGGTATTAATTATCCTGGGCTTGCCAAAGCCCTCTGCGAGCTCTGTAAATGTGCGGGTATCAATACCGCATGTCATTAATTTATTCAAACCTGCACGAGGAATACTAAGCGATGCACGACAGGCAGCTCAGAGCGAAGCGAGGCTACCTATTGACAAAAGTCAGATCATTAAAACAGAACGGGGCTGTAATTTCACTGGCGATAGCTTGCAACATGCTGGTATTCTTCTCATGCTGGAGCCGGTTTGTTATATGGCCATCAGATAAACTTAATGGAGGTCAGGAGTTCACTCGACCGGGGTGGGCTGGCATTAGCGTACCTGCCACTGCACCAGCACAGATGTCGTTGTGGAGGGTTTCACGGCTTGAATCAAGGGCGCTTCATCAGGAACTGCATGAAAAAAGTAAAATACAAGAAGAAGAGATCCGGTTAGATGCGTTCTTAGATAAGAGAATCTCCTTCCATAATCTGTTTAGCTATTTCTTCTCTGGAACATAATAGGAGGATTTTTGAAGAATGTTCTTTTCACTGTAATGGAAGTAAATGAGGACTGGTGGTGTCAAGCTAAAAAAAGCACCATAAAAGTGGTTCATCATATCACTTGTGTGCTTTAGTCCTCAGATGTCGTATGATGGCTTTCTGTGAGAAACCGGAAAAAACGGTATTCACCAATAGCTTCTCTTTCAGCAAATTTTGAGTCATATGGATGAGGGGTTTTCAATCTTTCTGATGCCCTGGACCCCTGAATATGATGGTCCCCTTGCGAGGGACCCCATTAAAGGCATCCATATGGAGAACATGCTTAGCTTTTTCTACTTTTAGATGTATAAACCTGAAGAGAAACACGTTGACCGTTGAATAAAATGGTTCTCATGACTTCTGATGAGTCTTTTAGAAAGAAGAAACATTAATACTGTAAAATTCGCTAGATTTATTTTTATAAAAAAAAATTCTGAACTTTCCCACAGCGCCCTTGTGGAAATTTTGGACAAGCTTTTATGGTGCTTTTGTGTCCTTTTTGAAGCCTAAACACTCCAGTTGTCATTCATTGTAAGTGCATGAAAATAAGGGACCTGCACATAAAAAAATAAATAAAAAATCTTATTTTTTGTTCCACTGAAGAAAGAAAGTCACACAAGTTTAGAATAACATGAGGGTGAGTAAATAATGACAGAATTAAATCAGTTCCAAGACTTCTGCTTCCAAGTAAATGGCGCAGATAGTAAGACTGTAGCTCTTCTATGACTTTTATTTGAATCAATAGCGCATCAACCAAAGCCAGTGGATACAACACGCTCATTATTACTCACCATCTTGTAAAGTGGTAATTGCATCCGTCTCTTGGCTGTACTTGCTGTCTCCGACGTCATTAGTCGCCATCATTCTCAGCTTGTATGAAGTGTAGGGTTTCAGCCTGAGGGATTGCACAGCTTGTGAGCTCTCTCATATTGGACAAAGACCTTTCCCATCACAAATGATGTGGCTCAGCAGTGCATGTATGAGCTAGTATCTATAAATGTCAGGGACACAATCCATTGAAGCCCAAGGGCACACGCTGGCAATTACAGAGTTTTATCTTAAAGCACTTGAGGCAGAGAGGTGAGGACGGAAATAAGATACAAAACACTTCTTATTGGAGAGCTCATATAAAGACATGAGTGCAGCTTATGTGCCAATTCATGAACCCAGAAATATGATATGAAGAACTGGGATGCAGGTAAAATATGTCAGTGAATGCAGCCTAGTAGGGCTGCACAATTGAATGAATAATTTATATGATTATAATAACATATAAATAATCAGAATTCAATATCAAAAGTAATAATCAAAAATGACTGCTTTGGTCATAATTGCACAGCCCTACTTCCTAGCCTTCTTCAATCACTGTGTGTTGAAAATCATCTGGAGTTGACAGTAAAGGGAATATGTGGAAAAATCTTTGCTTACATTTCTAATTTGTTCATTTCCCATTTACCCAAAACACACTGCACAAGCCAACTCGTTAACAATCTAAACATATCGTTTAGGTCTCATAACCGATCTCTGAAGATTGAGATGAGTTGCACGGCGCTTTCCAAGCGAGGGGGTTTTCCGCTATTCGTATTACTTGGTTAAAGGGAATATTTTTCCCATGATGCCCCACTCCTAAAAGCCTCCAGCTGGTAAAGACACAAATCAGTCCTGAATAATCCATTTAGCAACAATCTGGCTGTTAAAAAAAGCACTCAAAAGCTGATGGCTGAGAGAGTTTTCAACTGAGAAAGGGGACTCATCATAATCAAGATGAGATGGCCCTCTGAATGCATATAAAATACTATTCGACTGGCCATATAATCATGGCTGCGGATCCAACATAACTCATATGCAAAAAGCTGGAGTGCCCGTAGCCCAAGGTACTGATTGTTTCTCACTCTCTCAAATTGGACTGAGTATCATAAATTGCTGCACTGGAAAAAGGCTCCTACGCATTTAATATCACTCCCTGCAGGGGAACACATGTGGCTGTGAAGCAGTGGAAATCGACAGGAATCAACTCTGTGAGGGTCATCTGAGGGCAGTCTTTAGGTGCTGTTTGCGGGATTGTGGGGTTGAGAAAGGAGCTCACCTGTCCACCTCCCAGGAGGTATAATTGTGGCTTATAGCGGAGGAATGTGTGAGCCAGTCGCCGTTGGGCAGCTCCCGTGTCTGTAGGGTAAAGTAACGGACGGGAGACGAGCCGTCCCCTCCAGGCACCCAGTTGAGCTGCAGTTTGCGGGACTGCACGTGGTCCTGTGGCACTCGCAGCTGCCGTGGAGGCTGCGGTCGCTCTGATGGAGGAGAGATAGATGTGAAGTGTGAGTTCAGGGGTCAGGCTGGTATTGCTGACTGTTCTTAATCGTGCGAAACGACTCTTCTACTCATGTGTGCATCAGTCAGTGGGTCTTGCCCTGGCCTCTCCACCCCTCCCCACCTGTGTGACACGCAACTGCATAGCCTCATCGATTTTAATGGGAGAATTCAATACAGAGAGGCATAATTTGTTTATTTAAAGGTGCACCGTATTGACCGCCATTAAAGATGCAGATCATGCGCAACCAAAGCTATCGAAAGCCATGATTGCAATAGCCTTGTCCGTGCAGCTTTTAAAATGACCAATCGAGCAGTTTCACGAGGTCAAAGGATGATATGCAGTCGCTCTCCATTTTTAACCCAAACTATCGGTCTTTCTTGAAATTGAACATTGTAGCATTTGGGATGCATATCATAGCTCATAAGTGTCTAAAGACCGATATGGATCATGCATGCACTTCTGAGAATTTAAACAATAATGCTTAAAATCATAAGGAAACTGCATTCACAATCAATTTTACTTCTGTAATGTGACATGATTTCTGAGAGAAATAGGATATTCAATACAATAAAATGATCCACTGGGAATTGTTGGGATCGTGAAAAGAAGCCGTTTCAGAATGAAGCCAGACTTGATTGTGAGGTTTCAGTCTACTACTTTCCTCCTGAAACACCACCAGCAGCCATTTCTCAAGTCACTTTCATCATTCAGAGCAATGCTTCGGTTTCAATTTTATTGTTATTTGCTATAATTGCAAAACAAACTTATATTATGTTAACATTAACCAACACTTAATTACTGTGTTAACTATTGCACAAATTGTAGAAACAATTTCTAACATTATTTTCGGATCTAGGTGATGTGTTGAAAAGAAAAGCTGTTTCAAAGGAGGAAAATATTACATATTTTAATACAATACTAAAATACAAATGATTTTGATTAAGAAAGTAAATAGCATCCATTTTTGTCTAACATAATTTTTTTTTTTTTTAGAATCAGGACTCGTTTTTAGACTATTCTTATTTACCAATCTCTATCCTATCATTTTAGGGGTGGGGTTAGGATATGGGCTATGATTGGATATTTTGAAGTACAGCCAAAGATTGAGTTATATTTTGATTAAAAACCCAAAAGAAAAATGCATAGATTAATAATTTGCAATAAGATCAATAACATTTAGTAAATAGATAGTGTGAATTTATATTTCATGCCAGCTTCAAAGATATTCAACGTTGTGTATTTATGTGTTTGCGTCACCTCTAATCTCAGTAGTTATGACCACAGCCTGTGCAGGTGTTCCCCAGCCCTGCTCCGTCTTGGCGGAGATCCGAAAGATGTAGGCCGCCTCTGGGGTCAGGCTGGATGCGGTGAACTGACGAGTATCAGGACCAACCTCTACTGTGATGAACTGGTTGGGATCCCCAGAATCCAGACGGTAAGCTACCTGGAATCCTATAAAACAGGCATTAGATCATCTGAGGTGAGTCTTGATCCTCCATCCTTCTCATGTCTACAGTGAGACAGCTTAAGCCTTTACCAACATCAAAAGTATAAATAACATTTCTGCAAACTTTGAGAGTAGTTTTCAGTTTTGAGACATCAAAGTACAAAAGGGCAGGAGGAGGAAAATATCTCCTCAAAAAGCCATTTGTTGAAGGAAAATCATCTTTAGAAAAACAACAGCAGGTTTATAAGACGAATGGCTTTCAAAAAGGCTTCAGTGCACTGGAAAATTTGGTCTATCAGCATCTATTTTAAATTCAGCTCTGGTTAACGTCTGCAGTCATTGCTTCCCTTTACTGCAAAAAGACTTTATTTAAATCTGTCTTTCATTGGCGAGGTCTTCTGCCTTGCCTTCATTCCCTGTATCATATGTATTCCAAATGTCAAATTCAATACACAGAGAAAAGAACCACAAAGAAAAAAGTGATGCACAACAAACCTGCATGAAATTAAATTAGTTTGTTTTACACTGTACCATCGGTATGGCTCAGGCACTTCTTTATCAACTCCAAACAAGAATTATGTTCTTTTAACTCATTTTGTACTGGATGTTATTCAGAATTACCACTAATTGATATGCACATTATAATGCACATTATTACAGTTATTCACTTCAAAACTAAAAACAACCAAATCTGTGGGTGAAGAACAGATTCACCGATAGCTTCTGCTCAAACTGAAGCAGTTCAAAAAGAACAAAATCTGTTATTTTATAATTGTATTTAATTTGATATTGGTTGAAGCATTTGATGGGACAAAAACAGAAGGTCAGTATCTTTCATTACAGTTAAGAATTTGCTAAAAGCAACACTTACACTTATAATTTCTTTCCTTAAATAGGGACTGAATGTGTGTTAAGCCAATAATTACAAAAAAAGTGTTTTAATTTACATTTTACATTTACATTTATTAATTTGGCAGACGCTTTTATCCAAAGCGACCTACAAATGAGAACAAAAGAAGCAGTTAAACTAACAATAGGACAACAATATGCAAGTGCTATGACCCTTCCCAGTTTAATCTAACACAGTACGTGTATTTTTTTTTATTTTTATTTTTTATAAATAGATATAGAATAGAATAGTATTAATGGATCAAGTGCTAGCGAAAAAGATGCGTCTTCAGCCGTTTCTTGAAAATAGTCACAGACTCAGCAGCTCTGGTTGAGTTAGGCAGATCATTCCACCAGCAGGGAACAGTCCAGGTAAAGGTCAGAGAAAGAGATTTTGTGCCTCTTTGAGATGGCACCACAAGACGACATTCGCAATTAATTTTAATGACTCTTTTTACACACCTAATATTTTTGTTTAAATTTTTTAACAAATGTTTAACAAAGCGAAATCCCCCTGGAGCCTACTCAGTTACCCCTGGTTGGAAATCATTGAATAATAAACATTATTCAAATACTAAAAGTTGTAGCTAGAAACAAAAATAAATAAACAGTGCCACATATATTATATTTCATACCAAAATATAGAATATCTATATTAATATATAAGTGTAATGTGAATCATTGTTCAACATTACTCAAATGCAAAAAAATATAAATAAATGAATAAATATATAATGTATATTGTCATAAAATATCAAATAGTTTAGGCATGTTGTAGTTCCCAATTTAGAGACTGAACAAGCATGGTGTGTTGTGTTGTGGTGTATAAGGCATAGCAAGCTAGGTCTGCCGAGTGTCCATCTGCATCATGTCTGTGGGAATGACACGTGTTGCAAACCAAGCAAAACAAATGATAACATTAGCGGGAAACATGTTGAAATGTAATGTGTGGGCAGAGCTTGGCCGTGGGAGAGACGGAACATTATTCAACCATCTATTTATCTTTCGGGATGCTTGCACTGCATGTCGGCCCCCTTGGCTGTGCAAAACTAAATTAGGCCATCCCACATTGTGAGACTGCAGCACTTGAGGGCTGCCATTTCATCCTAATGTCCACTTCAGCCATGAGGGGCAGTGGAAATCACATACATTCATCCCTGAACACACACACACACACACACACACACACACACACGCACTCTCTTCTCGGTTACTTCCATGTCAGAGTCTATATTTCTAGAGATACGGAGAGTACCGTGGGCAGAAAGCAGCCCCTTTCGCTCAACATTTGCGTGGCTCCGACAGGCTCTGACCCGTGCATAATTTATCAGGGCTTTGCTTTTGGGAAAGGGTTTCCGCTGTGAGGGCATCAGCCCATGTGATTGGCTAGGTCACCACCCCACAAACTCCTGCAGCTGTATTTTCCTCATTCATTGCCCAGTGATTACCGGTCCTGCAGCGGCCAGCAGAAACACTCACAAGGGCAGTGCCTCGGCAGAAAGGGCAGGAAAGCTCAGCGCTCCACCACTGAATCTCAGTAAGCAACGTTCTCATCAACACCTGCTTTCAAAGCATTTCCTTTCTTCGAGATGCAGCAAATTAGAGGCATGCCGGGAAACCTCGTTCTTCTTCTTTCAAAGAGCTCTCTCTGTGACTTCAAACTCAAACTACATAACCAGTATCTCTTGATCTGCTGAAGTATGACATGGAAACAGAGTGGAAAATAACAGTGCGTGCGGCGTGTTCGTCTGGGAGCGCTGCAGTGTTGATGTAATTAACCAGGTTCTGCTGGCAGGGGCTTCTTTACATCTATTAACTTATGTTCACAACACACGTCTGAGCTCCGGTTTGATTTAGCATGGCATTTTCTGTACACTTCCTCTGTCTAACGCTTCGTCTTTTGTGCTTGAGCGAGGCAGCTGGAGTCAGATTAAGAACAACTACTAGATCTGCTGCAAAATCCAAAGCAAACTCCCATTCCCAGCCATGGACTTTAACAGTCAGGTTTGCTGATGCTTCTGGGAACACAATACATTTTTCAGCAGCTTTAAAAACAGGATTACATTTAGGTTTTGCTGTAAACAAAAGCCTCTGCTGGAAAATCCAGCCTAAGCTGGTAGCTGTTTTTTAGAGCATGAAGGCTGGACGTTTCTAAATGGTCTAAACTAGCTGGTGAAAAATGGTGGAAGAGTAGTCCTCATAGTGAAAGGGGAGACTTCACATTCCTTACTTCACTTACAAACACATTTAAATATACCACACTGAAAACAGACGTGAGAACCAAAGAGGTTTGCATTATTTTGAGTGAATACGACTAAATTTTAGGCTGTTTCACTCACAAAGCAATCAAATGAATTCAGGAGACTTGAAATACTGCACACAAATCATGTAAAAGACTACTTAGTAAATGTAAAGAAAATGAAAGGAGTAAGGAGTAAATGAATAGAAGGAGTAAATTAAAGGATTTTTTTATTTTGGGAGAACTTATCCTTTCATTTTGCTCCTGCAAAGCAGCCTCTCTTTTTGTTTACTCGTTTATTTTGGAGATATAGTTTTTTTTTAACAGCTCCTATGCTAACATTACTATGACCCGCTAAAGTGTGCAATTTTTGTGCCATTAACATCACCAAAGGAAACTGAACAAATAATGATCTTTTGTTGGCCGGATATGATGGTTGATATTTTTCAACAAACAGAGCAATGTTTTGATAGCATTCCAAAGACACTGTTACGTGTTTTGGGGGACAACAGCTGATAACCAGCTAATGAGAGGTTTAGAACAGCTAGAAACTAGCTACTATGTTCCAATACACAGCTATAGCATCTTAAAGGGTTAGTTCACCCAAAAATGAAAATTCTGTCTGTAATTACTTATCCTAATGTTGTTCCAACCCCGTAAGACTTTCGTTCATCTTCGGAACACAAATTAAGATATTTTTGATGAAATCTGAGAGCTGGCTCACTCCTTCATAGGCTGCTAGGTAATTGTATTTTGCCAGCCCAGAAAAGTTAGTAAAGACATTGTTAAAATAGTCCAAGTGACTACAGTGGCTCAACCTTAAGTTTATCAAACGACGAGAATACTTTTTGTGCGCAAAACCCCCGACTTTATTCAATCATCTCTTCTCTTCCATGTCATTCTCCTAAGCTGCTGAAGTAGTGTAACAGAGCAGCGCTTCTGGGTTGTACGTCAGAACGTAGGCTCACTATTGGCCGACGCTGGTCGTGTGTGATGCATATGATTTCTTAATTTGTGTTCCGAAGATGAACGAAAGTCTTACGGGGTTGGAACAACATAAGGGTGAGTAATTACTGACAGAATTTTCATTTTTGGGTGAACTAACCCTTTAAGCTCTATTTTCCAACAGGGATTTACAAGACTGCTGGTTAAACAGTCATGCTGTGCCACATTCCAGACTAAAATGAACCGTGCATATGCTTTCAATCTCATTTTTCTACAGTATACACACACCATAAAGTCCCAATTTTCCCAAAACATCATAAAATAGCTTCAATTGGCCTCATTTTTATTCAAAATGAATGCTTCATGAATAGGATTCTATCAACCCAAGTCAAACGGCGTGTTTGGATCTCATCTTTGCATCGCTGAGATTGCGTGTATTCTTCTCCGGTGTGATTTGCACAGGCAGCATGATTTGGCAGGCGGCTATTCCGAGCTTCATTCACTTGAGGTGTTAGTCAGACTAATCTCATTAAAACGCAGGGATTTTCTCCTCTCCGGCTCCCTCTTCCCGTATGAGGAATTAGTCTCAGGTGCACGGTGACATGGCTTCATTCACAGAGCGGAGGGAAGAAACAGGCTCTCCTCTGAGCTAGATACTGCCAGCCCAATTCATTTCACGCTCTCATGTAGGCCAGATCAAGTACTGAGGAGACTGCTAATGTGAGGTGAAGTACATGAAAGCAGCTTTGCACTTGAATCCAGGCTACATGGGTCAGCCGAGACCATTCTCACAAGAAGAATGAAAATATATTGAGAAAAATGTATTCACAATAAATCACATTTTTCTTTCCCTTACTGAATAGAAAAAATAAACAGCACAATGAATCATTCAATAGAATTAGTCAAACTGACTGGTCAATACAAAGAATTCATCAGTCTGAATCATGGACTGAATCAATCAGACATTTCACTTCCTAAGTCACTCTGAGAAATTTAGGTTATTATGGAAGCCATGTTAAAAACGCAAATTTGTAATTTGGTGAAATGTAAATCTAAACTTAAAATTACTGTTCATTTGACAAACAGGGTTGGTATCTCTTATGCTCACCAAAGTTATATTTATTTGATCAAAAATACAGTAATATTATGAAAGATTATTACAGTTTAAAATAACCGTTTTAATGTGTGTTAAAATGTATTCCTGTGAGGGCATTACTCCAGCCTTCAGTGTCATTTGATCATTCAGAAATCATTCTAATATGATGATTTGCTACTCAAGAAACATTTCTTATTATCAATGTTATCATTTTTTGGGGGTAGTCTTTTGAACAGTAGTGTAATAATATGATAAGAATATTTTGGAAAAATCTGTTTTTCATTTAATTTCATTGGTGTCTAAGTGAAGGAAATGACCTTTTTCTCTTACCCATTATAATGCCGTTGGGGTCCACAGGGGGCTGCCAGACCACCCTCACCTCTGTCAAACGCACCTCCGGGAACACAAGTCTCATGGGTGGCCCAGGAACTGTTGAAAGGGGAAATGAGGGTGCAAAGATGAGACTACTATATCATCACATGACTCTTACAGTAATTAAAACACCTATAAACCTTACAGAAATCGAAATCTTTCTCTTGAATTCTAGCCGAACCACAAGCCCAAATCAAAGAGCTTTAATAGAGGTTATTTAGCTTTCAAGGCAGCAGCGGCCTTCTGAGACAGCCTCTGAAATGGTATTTACGTCAGGATAAGGTCATTATAAGAAAAAAAATCTGCTTTGAAAAGGACAAAAAAAAAAAAGTAACATTCGTAAAAAGACAAATACACAGGAGATGAGAAGAAAGAGACAGTTATGACAGCACTCAAACTGTGGCAGTTTAATGAACATATTCAGGATTAAATCTCTTCAGTGGTTAACAAAGTCCGTCTGTAAGAGTGAATGCTTGTGTTCACCCATCTGTGCAGAAATACTTTTCTCTGATCCACTTTGCTATAAAGACAAATAATGTGAAGTCTGAAAAATAATTAGAGTTCTGAGTGGTTGTTAGCATGTTGCTGTGGAATTTTGAGGGGTTACTATGGTGTTTTAGGCGGTTGCCATGGTGTTTCTATGTGGCTACTAAGAAGTTCTGAGTGGTTGCTAGCATGTTGCTATAGTATTCTGAGTGGTTACTAGGGTGTTTTTGGTGGTTACCAGGGAGTTGCTATGCGGCTGCTAAGAAGTTCTGAGTGTTTGCTAGAATGTTGCTTTAGTATTCTGAGTAGTTACAAAGGTTGTAGGTGGTTGTCAAGGTGTTGCTATGTGGCTGCTAAGAAGTTCTGAGTGTTTTCTAGCATGCTGCTATATAGCTGCAAGGATACAGTAGGTGCTTGCCAGGGATTTGCTATGTGGTTGCGATTTTATTCAGGGTAGTTAGTTGCTAGAATGTTGTGGGGGTTGTCAAGGCGTTGCTATGCGGCTGCTAAGAAGTTTGAGTGTTTTTTAGCATGCTGCTATCTAGTTTCAAGGATACTGTAGTTGCTTGCCAGGGATTTGCAGTGTGGTTGCTATTGTATTAAAGGTGGTTGCTATAATGTTGTGAGGGTTGTCAAGGCGTTGCTAAAGTGTTCTGAGTGGTTGTTAGCACAATGCTTTGGCGATATGGATGGTTGCCAAAGTGTTGCTATGTAGTTGCTGAGATGTTCTGGGTGGTTGTCAGCACATTATTATGTGATTGCAAGGGTGTTGTAGGTTGGTTGCTAGGGTTCTGTCAGTGGTCACCAGGGTGCTCTGAGTGTCTGTAAGCATGTTGCTTTGCAGTGTTCTGGTCTAAAATTGAATCTACAAGCCACGTGATATGAGGTATGATTTAGCTGCAAAGATCTACTTGGTGTGTGGGGTTAATTCTAATCTGCCCAAATCTTCCTTAGCAAACACTACTAATGATTAGTTGTCGGCCAGCGAGCGGCAAAATCTGGTCGTTCTCCCCTTAGACTTTGTCGTCTTGCCCTTGACAAGAGTATTTAGAGCCATGCTGCTCCATGAGTGCTGCCACATGGCACACCCACTCACTCTACCCCTTCTGAAGCGGGCTATTGCTGAGCCACATGTTCCGCTAGACGGCCAAGGCTCTACCATTGTACGTTAAGACTGAAGCTAATTGCTGATGGGCGATCTGCTGCCTACAGGAGGAGATCAATGATGACTGGAGGATGTAATGACTGTTGCGCTCGACTCTGAAGGACACAGTGCGCCACCGGTGCTAAAAGAGGGCTCCGCATTAGAGGACCTTGATTAAGGGGGATGTTTCTTTCCCCTGCTGGTGCATCTCACCTCTAAACATACACACTTTCCTCTCTCTCCAAGGCATCTGTGACAGACCTATACATCCACTACAGGACACCTGTAGAGCGACAGATAACATGGAGGGAATCCAATAACAGTGGTGGGCCTGAGGCGCACACACACACACACACACTCAGAAAACAGCATTGCAAACACACTGTTGCTGTGTTGTACGAGAATAGCCATGCTGTACAAATGTGGAACAAACACAATCAACGTTTGTGCCGTCTCTCGACCACTTCTTTATTTCTCTCTGGATTCCCCCAGTCGATGCGGTCGGTTAGGCCGATTCTATGTTTCATTTCCTGGACATTAAGGAACTTATAAATCTAACACATCTGACAGCGATTTGATTTGTATTGCTTTTTGCAGTCACAGTGTGTGGGTCCACAGGGACACATGTCCACAAGAAGAAGCTCTTACAGTAGAGAGTGCTTTTCCCAAGATACCTCTTTCTCTTTCCAATGTATTGCTAGCATTCATCATCCTGCTATCAGCCCTTCGTGTGCCATGAGGCTTATATGGAGATTACACGCACAAGAGGGGTAGCCACTTATGATGCACGACTCGTGACTTGCGTGCATTTACTCTGCATCTACAATTAGAAAATCCGTTTAGTAATTACTTCTTTTAGCGGGTCACTAATAAACACTTTCATGCCAATCTTTTCAGAGACATGCGGACATTAAAGACTGTAAGGCAAGCTAATCTAATCGCAGTACAAAAATGAACCGTCCAATTTGCTGCCTGTTTTGCTGATATGTCTCTGATTAAATCCAATTACAGGATGTTTAGGTTTAGGCAAACAAAAGCCAGGACAATCACTCAAATCTACCCCAAAACGGATGGACGGCCTGTAGCATCTCCAAACCCCTGCGTACGCCATTCGGGCCTGGCTAAAACGGTGCTGTACCATTAGTCCTTAATGAGGTCTGTTCTGGAGGGGAATTTAAAAGGCAAACACACAGATAATTGCTGCCAAGGTCGAGTGATCACAGACGGAGGAACATGCTGCCCGGGCCCTGCGCTTCCATCATAAAAGTGCGGCGGTGAAATGGCCCGAGCTCTCCGCGTCTGTCGAGGGGGAGCTCCATTTACAGCCACATTTAAAAGAGACCTGTTATCTCTTATTCAGAGAGCAGCACAGAGCTGACCGCAGGCATGCAGACTCCATTAACGTGACTCTGTATCCGGCTGGATTAAGGCTGACCCCTGTATATCACATAGTGGGCTTCTTTAAATGGCTTTCACCAGCCGGGGGAAAAGGCTTCTATCGCTATCCCCATGACGTCCACACTCGTGATAAAATTTTTGGTTTGTGAGGCAAGTTAAACTGCTCAAAACTGCACAATGTGACAAACATGGGTTAGTTACAAGGCTGTAACGATCAGGTTGAGGGGGACATGTTGTTGTAGCTGCTTTACAAATTAAGATTTACTAGTGCAAAATGCCCGTGCAAAATCAGTTTTTGTGCGTGTTTTTAGCAATTGTTGGTTTGGTGTGTTTGAGTGCTCATTGTTACAATTACACAGCAAAAGTTCAGTGACATTTTTATTTGTACATGGTAGAAAGCACACAGTGAACTCCGAGAAAACGCTATGCTTGAGCAAACAGTTTGTGAATAGGCTACTACAAATGACGCCCGTGAAAGAGACTGTGAACGCATTGAATAGGATATGTTTAGTTGGTGAATAGCACAGGCTACTATTACACAGTAGCGATAACGTTAAGCGCACCAGAATGAAATATAATATTCAGAAGTAAACAGCAAAGCTGACTTACAGATTCACATCCACAAATGAATAAGCGCATCGATTCAGGGAGAAGTGCCTGTGTAAAATCAGTTTTTGTGTGTTTTTAGTAATTGTTGGTTTGGTGTGTTTGAGTGCTCACTGTTATAATTACACAGCAAAAGTTCAGTGACATTTTTATTTGTGCATGGTAGAAAGCAAATACTGATACTGACATAATGACATACAATAAATGTGGAAAATTGAACTACACGATTTAGGGAGCAGGCTACACAGTGAACTCTGAGAAAACGCTACTTAAGCTCCACTGCTTTCTTCGACCCTCTCTGTCTCTGGTCCTGGGCTGTGCTCACTCAGTGTCAGTGTGAGAGGGGGAGTGGCCAGCGGCTAGAGCGGCAAAAGCCAGTGTGTGCTTCTTTTACCGATATATATTTAATGATATCTTTTGCATTTCTAATCCAAACAATGTCAAACTTGGCACTGCACTTACTCATGCCCGTAGTAAGACACCAGTCAAGTTTGAAATCCATCGGACTAACGGTTCAAGAGATATGCGAATAACACACACACACACACACACACACACACACACACACACACACACACACACACACACACACACACACACACACACACACACACACACACACACACACACACACACACACACACACAGACAGAAAGACGTTCCCGTAATTTATAGATAGATATAATATACAGAAGTAAACAGCGTAGGTGACTTATAGATTCAGTTAACATCCACAAATGAATAAGCACGGCGATTCAGGGAGCAGGATACACAGTGAACTTGCTACGCTTGATCAAACAGTTTCTGAATAGGTTACTACAAATGATGGCCATAAATAAAATATAATATTCAGAAGTATGTTGTAACAGAGACAATTTATATAAGAGACATGCCACTTCCTCAATCCTCAATACAACTATATAAGGAAAACCCGTAACGGCAAAGATGGCGGTTGTATGCACATGTCCCGCCCCTCCCGCTGGAAAGCCAATCATCTGCTTTTAACAGTCAGCAGCTGACCACTAAGGAGCGAATGTACAGTGACGTGACATAACTGCCATTCAACCTGTGCTTTCGCGCTGTGGCTGGCGCTGAGCCAAAGACGGACGCGCTCAGCGCTTGTCATAGGCTATATCACAACTGTTCAGTGTTTTTAACCACATAATGTTTATTTTAGGTTTCAGATATTTAAATATAATTGTTTAAGTGCTTGGCACAACACCGGCATTCTGGATAGAGACGTAAATGAAGTTGGTGTCGTGAACGTGAACCCTTGCGCATGCGTAGTAAAAGTATAACCTGTGGGGGAAAAGGCGTTTTAAACCTTATTTTGGGGCAAAGTCATCAAACTTTTTCAGCGATTTTTATCATATTTTACTGCTGTTTCTATATATGCAGTTTTTATGTCCCGGTGACCAGTGAAAGTGCAGTTCTGACTCTCTGCCCATTCATTTAGATAGGAGCCTGGTCTTGTTAGTCCGAAATAGCTGCCCGGAGGCGTTGCCAAGATGGCGGCCGAGTGGCACGACTTGCCTAAAAGGACTTTGGTTGTAAGTATGTTTATTTTTAAACCACAACCTTCTTGGGGCTTCTTTTACCCGATACAACCCTCTAATGTCAGAATGTTTATTTTTAAACCACAACCTTCTAAGTGCTTCTTTTACCCGATATATTTAACGATATCTTTTGCATTTCTCATCCAAACAACGTCAAACTTGGCACTGCACTTACTCGTGCCCGTAGCGAGA
Source organism: Squalius cephalus (assembly GCF_949319135.1). NCBI lineage: Eukaryota > Metazoa > Chordata > Actinopteri > Cypriniformes > Leuciscidae > Squalius > Squalius cephalus. The sequence continues at coordinate 33,351,404 of NC_137122.1, read as the reverse complement.
ACCTGTCAAGTTTGAAATCCATCGGACTAACGGTTCGAGAGATATGCGAATAACAGACATACTGACTGACTGACAGACAGACGTTTCTGTAATTTATAGATAGATAATATTTACATTAAAACATAAATAAGTGTTTATATTTACATTTAAGTTTATTATGTTTATACTGTATATGCATCATTTATTTAATTACTATTATTGATTTACGTGCTAAAATAATGAATACATTTTGTAATTTAACTTTTTAGGACTGGAGAGATATACATAATTGCAGGAAGGGGCCTTTTTACCTTGCTATTGATAAATAAATAAATACAAACATTAATACCAAAACCCAAACCAAAACAAAACAAAAAAACAAAACCTTACAAATGGTATAGGCAGCATTTTTGGCTTCTAGAAGTTAAAGAGACTTTTCATGGGCAGATCACTTATTCTACTTCTATGGTGCAGACAGAAAGCACCCGAAGTTTTAGGGGGCAGAGAAGTAAAGCACAGGAAAAAGTTGCCCACTAAGTCACAATTCATTTGCAGTGAGAGGGCAAGAGGATCAGAGAGCAGACACAATTCTATGAATCTGTACAGAATCTGTGAAAATGTAGCGCACTTCTGAGAACTGTCTCCAAACACAGCGCCACAAGCTGCACCAGGCCACTGCCTTTATTGTGTATGCCAGGGGCCGCCACCGCTCAAAGCAGTTGTTAAATGCTTCACAATTAATTAGTATTGAGTTTTGTTGGACGTTAAACAGAGGACACACAGGAAGGAGAGTTTAATCAAACATTTTTACCAACCTTGACCAGACTTTTGATTGGGCAAATGTGTTTAAAAAAAAAAAAAAAAAAAAAAACAACTGGTGGAAGTTCAATCAAAATATAGTTGTCCCTCACAATATTCAGATTAGTTATAAGCCCATGTGCTTTTTTTTTCATTGAATGATTTGTAGACCATTACATTTGATTCCCCTTAGTCATAGTCTTGAATGTGTGGTTACAGTCTAGTTAAGTAACATATACAATGCTTCCTTTTCCACTGAGATACATAGATAACAAAACTAATTACTGAGTAAAGAACTGATGGCAGATGGTTTATATTTAAAATTCAGTTTCCAAGTGTAACATCCTTGAATGAAATACATATAATATGAAAAATTACAATTCAGCACTTCACTTGTGCACACTGTGTTGCTTTATCTGACAAATCTCTAGGTACACTGCGCATATCAATTGTTTCCCCAGAACAACCTTGAGGGGGCCTTATTTGTGCCGTTTCCTGCTCTAGTCTGTCCCTTATGGCCCTTTTGGCTGTATAGCAATTATATAAGAGTGTATTAGTTCCATCTGTTTTCTGTCTGTAATCCTGACCGGAGTGAATCACTGTTATAATAGATAGCAAACTATCATACCTCTCTTCTGAAAGCTTTCATTCCTCAAATTCAGCCAACCCTTCAAAGTCTATTTAAGTTGAAGTCCATAAAGTAAACATTTGAAGGCCATCCTCACAGACAGAGTTCTTGTGGTGTTGTCGTACTCTAAAAGTTTAAGTTTTCTAATCTTAAAAAAAAAATTCTGTAGGGTATTTAAAGGCCTGTATAGCGGAGGTAAACGACTGTGTGCGAATCAATGAAGTCAATGCAAAGGTAAAGAATGTACACCAAAAACAAATGAAGCATCAAAAACTACAAAAGACCTTCAAAAAAGTGTCTGAAAGAGCTCAAGACTAAATGGCATTTTATCTTTTTATTCAATACAATCCAAGGCCACATCAATCTGTGCACTTCTCGTGCGCAGAGCAAATGCCCAATATTCATGACAGCTCATAAACTTACACAGCTTGGTCAAGGAGGGTGCACATAAAACAGAGTTACAGCATTAAAGGGATAGTTCATCCAAAAATGAAAATTCGGTCATTATTCATCTCATGCCGTTTCAAACTCATGACTTTGCCCTGAAACGAGAATGGAGATATTTAAAATAATCTTACATTTCCTTTTTTTTTTTTTAAACGACAAATGTTACGTTTTAACTACTCAAATTACAAACTGTGCTGTGGAAAAGATTATCACTGAATAATTATTTATATTTCAATTAGTTTCTCACACAAAGCTTCATGTGGCATCAAAATACTTGGAATATTACAAAGTTTGTTGACAATACTTATAAGACGCTTTTCTGTTTTTTTTATTTTATTTTTTTATTTTGCAGCTTAACCGAAGATCTGACTATGAACTGTTGTTGTATGAGCTGCATTACACATACTTTGTGTTCTACAGAAAAAAACAAAAAACTAAATATGGGTAAATATGAGTAAATAATGGCAGATTTTTTTGGAGAAGTATTACTTTAAATGCCCTATGTGGTTATTAAATTGAATCTCATGAATCTCATGAAACAGAAAGATTTGCCCACCATCATCCTTGGTCCTCTCCAGGACTGCGGGGCTGCTGAGTTGCCCATCTCCGATTCGAGTAAAAGCCAAAACTTGGATTTCGTACTGGACGTATTTACGCAGGTTCCTCAGCAAGACAGACTGTGTCAGATTCCCTTTAACCACGTTCACCTGTGCCTCCAAATCCGAGTCTTTCTCTTTGTATAGAACCTAGAAGAACAAGTATATTAAGCATGATCATGGCTCACACCACTGTTGTGTGATTTTGTGATTGTGACTGACTTTAATTTAAGATCACATTAAATGGAAACACACAGGGATAGCTGTTAGTAAGGCAGAATGGCGTGAAGTTGGTTCCTCTGGGTCTTCTGTTCAGCAGGCTTCTTTTGTTTTCTTTTTTTTCCCATAAAGCCTCCTGTCTTAATTACTGTTGACTTTAAACCAGAGAAGCTTCTCTGAACATATGGGTACACATTAACTCATCTAGCTGAAAATATTTATCTTTCTGCAAGGGTCAGACTTTCCATGAATGCATGAATGATCCAGTTGATTACTTAAAATGAAATGAAAATGGTACTGGAACATGCTTTATAGGGCTTAAAAGAGAAACACATTCTTTTAAGCCCTATATATATTCTTTTATATACATATATATGTCTTGTTTTCTTAAATAGATTTACTTTTACTTATTTTCATATATACACTGCTCAAAAAAATAAAGGGAACACTTTTTAATCAGAGAATAGCATCAAGTCAGTTAAACTCCTGGGATATTGATCTGGTCAGTTAAGTAACAGAGGGGGTTGGTAATCAGTTTCAGCTGCTTTAGTGTTAATGACATTAACAGCAGGTGCACTAGATGGGCAACAGTGAGACAACCCCCAAAACAGGAATGGTTTTACAGGTGGAGGCCACTGACATTTTTTCCCTACTCATCTTTTCAGACTGTTTTTCACCAGTTTTGCATTTGGCTAGGGTCAGTGTCACTACTGGTAGCATGAGGCGATACCTGGACCCTACAGAGGTTGCGCAGGCAGTCCAGCTCCTTCAGGATGGCTCATCAATACGTGCCATTGCCAGAAGGTTTGCTGTGTCTCCCAGCACAGTCTCAAGAGCATGGACGAGATTCCAGGAAGACAGACAGCTACTCTAGGAGAGCTGGACAGGGCCGTAGAAGGTCCTTAACCCATCAGCAGGACCGGTATCTGCTCCTTTGTGCGAGGAGGAACATGATGAACACTGCCAGAGCCCTACAAAATGACCTCCAGCAGGCCACTGGTGTGAATGTCTCTGACCAAACAATCAGAAACAGACTTCATGAGGGTGGTCTGAGGGCCCGACGTCCTCTAGTGGGCCCTGTGCTCACTGCCCAGCACCAGGGAGCTCGATTGGCATTTCCCATTGAACACCAGAATTGGCAGGTCCGCCACTGGTGCCCTGTGGTTTTCACAAATGAGAGCAGGTTCACCCTGAGCACCTGACAGACAGGAAAGGGTCTGGAGAAGCCGTGGAGAATGTTATGCTGCCTGTAACATCGTTCAGCATGACCGGTTTGGTGGTGGGTCAGTGATGGTCTGGGGAGGCATATCCATGGAGGGACGCACAGACCTCTGCAGGCTAGACAATGGCTCCCTGACTGCCATTAGGTATCGGGATGAAATCCTTGGATCCATTGTCAGACCCTATGCTGGTGCAGTGGGTCCTGGGTTCCTTCTGGTGCACAACAATGCCCGGCCTCATGTGGCGAGAGCATGCAGGCAGTTCCTGGAGGATGAAGGAATGATACCATTGAAGGGCCACCACGCTCACCTGACCTACATCCAGTAGAACACCTCTGGGACATTGTGTTTCGGTCCATCTGACATCACCTGGTTTCACCTCAGACTGTCCAGGAGCTCAGTGATGCGCTGGTCCAGATCTGGGAGGAAATACCCCAGGACACCATTCGTCGTCTCATTAGGAGCATGCCCCGACGTTGTCAGGCATGCATACAAGCACGTGGGGGCCATACAAACTACTGAGTACCATTCTGAGTTGCTGCAATGAAATTTCAGCAAAATTGACAAGCCTGCTGCATCATTTTTTCACTTAGATTTCCGGGGTGTCTTTGAATTCAATCCTCTGTAGGTTGATCATTTTCATTTCCATCAAACGATGTGGCATCCTTTCGTTCATAACACATTACCCAGTCCATATTAGTATAGATATCCAGCATGATATTTTTCCCCATTGAGATCTGATGTGTTTTCAAAGTGTTCCTTTAATTTTTTTGAGCAGTGTATATATATATATATATATATATTAGAGGTGGGCATAGATTAATTTTTTTAATCTAGATTAATCTAGATTAATTTTGAAATTAATCTAGATTAATCTAGATTAAAATGGCTCATTTGAATTCTGCCGAAGGCATTCAGAGTATGTGTGCTACCCAAATAATGACTATAAAAGTAAGTCTTTGAGAACGGGTTTCTCAAGCCAGGTGGCGCATTAGACCAGGTGCTCATCTCCTGTTTCCAAAATGCATCACAAACTGCTTGAGAAAGCTGTTCTACTCATAGACTGTAAAAGGTAGGTTACTACTGTACTGTTACCGTCCGTAGGCAACATTAGGTAGGCCTATGTTATTATCAACTACTATAGGCTATCAATTAGGGATGGGCGATATGGCCTAAAATCCATATTGTGATATACATTGCAGCCTCTTGCGATAACGATATAATAATAAAACCATTTCAGAACAGGTTACACAGACCCTTTTTTTTTTTTTTTTGAAAGGGTGTATGTAGTTTTGAGAACATATATTGTGCAAAACTGTAAGTATACAACATAATTTTGCAGATAAATAAAATGTAAGTACACTAGCTGCAGAGACTTAATTAGGTCTAATGTTTATTATGGCTTGGAGCTTATGAAACCCCAAATTTAAAATTAGAATATTGTCTAACTGATGTCTTTTCAGTTAAAAAGAAACACAACAACGATTCTTAAAATCGGGCGCTTTTAATAAAAAGAGATTATGTGCTACACCAGTAAGATATATTGGGAATAATACGCGCGCGCTGGTATTCAGTGATATGTTTCGTTTTGAATTTGAGGTGGTAGAACGGATTAGTCGTGTGTTTACTTACCGAACTGTTACACCACACAGTCTACGTCGGACGGCTTAAATACAAACCAAGTCCAAATAATGGATGTTGCACCGATCTTTTACACCAGCTTTCACTTTCAGCCGTGTTTATTTAAGATGACGACGAATATGATGCGTTGCAGCCGGGTGTTCCTCGCGGCCGCGGGTAGATTGCGTCATCATAGCTTGTGTAGCTTGAGCCAGCTCCCAACGCTCCCAACCCAACTTGGAGAATAGATTAACGGCGATATTTTTTTTATCGCGCGATAAGAGTCTCGCGTTAACGCAGCGCGTTAACGCCGATAACGGCCCACCACTAATATATATATATATATATATATATATATATACATACATACATTTCGAGGGTTTAATTTTAAGATTAAGTAGTAGAGCTGCAATGAGCAGTTATTATAAGAAATGCTGGCTTTCAATGACGAATAAAAACAATGCATCCTCTTCTCAAGAACCAAAACATCAAATCTGGCATGTCATTTCATCATATAGAACATGGTTTAAGGGGTCAATCATACATAAGAAAAAAAAAAACCTTTATTCACTTCTGAGATGCTATAATTATACTGAGCCAAGGGCTCTTTCAGCAGACATTGTTTTTTAGAGTACCTCAGAGCACTACTTGACATCAGTCGGAGGTCATTTTTATTTGTGTGAAATCACAAAGAATGTAAAAACAAAAACAAAACAACAACAGAGAGCTTTTCTCACAAGTAACCACCTTGTATCCGAGGATGTTGCCGTTCTGCTCGTGCTCACGAACAGGGCCCCAGGTTACCAGGATGCGACTGGAGCTCATGGCCTCCGCCGTCACATTTTCCGGAGCCCCAGATGGCACTACACAAACAGACAAAGACAAATCACACTCCCTTATCGCACAGTGCCTTTACACACGGCCCACGAGTACTGAGTAAACTCACGTGGATTAGTCACCTGTCCAATGTCATGGGAAGGATGGAAAGAAAGCAAACAGCATTAAAATGTGAGCAGCAAGCAAGAGTGTGAGCGTAAACAGACCACTAAAAGACTGACAAACCTTTAGCACCAGGCCTTATATCAGGCAGCCCGGTCAGCCCGGAACGTCCCTACATGTAGCCACACAACTAGATAATGACTCCCTCTACACACAAACTTAATTTCTGCATACGGTCATCCAAATGTTCAAGTGTGCAATTTCTGAACCACTAGTGGCACCAAATTGAATTGCAATATGTTTGAGTGCCCCAACTAGGTTGGGCATAACAGTACTGACACAGAGTACGTTTACATGCACGTTCTTAACCTGATAATGTTTAATAAGCCGACAACGTGTGTAGCCAAGAAAACGCGTTAACTTTTTCCTTTATCACCGTGAGGTCATAAACGGCTTAAGCATTAACCGATCGACAGAACTAGAGTTTTGCCCATTTCCCTGATATCGCCTGGCATGTAAACACCTTAACCTGCGTTCTGTCAGCTTATTGAAGTGTGCACGTGTGATATGTGACAGGAAAGCGTCCTTATACTGCAGATTTAAGCGCATCCAGCCACAGCGAGTGTTTCTTGGTAGGGGAGGAGAAATGTATCGCAAACTCTGACTTTCTCATAGTCTTCATAAAATATAAACATATTTGCAATTGAGTTTGATATCACCAATGACACAGAAATGACACACTTCACCTTTAAATATCAGATTTTAGGAGTTTCCGCTGCAGCCATTTGGGGCCATAAATCTCTCTTGCGTCATCTTGAATGATCACTTAGATTTGCGTCATCTTGCAGAAAGCAACAGAAAAGATAATAGCGACACCAGGCAGCCAATCACCTTGCTTCTTATCTGCTGTGTAGGCATGCATTCAGAACAACTCTCGAGCCAGACAGATTGAGAGTGTTGTGAGGGGCTGTTATGTGATCACATAAAGGAAATAAAATTCAATTTGCCAACCACCTGTTTACATTTGAGAATATGATTGTCCTGAGAATAATGGAAATTTCAAGATGCCCTCTGCATCACAGTGGCAAATATGTCTCTGTATCCCATGGGTATCAGTCACATCATGTTCTCACCTGACTCCCGCGTACGACCCTTCACGGTCTCACTCCAGGGTCCGGAGCCTATGGAATTAAAGGCCTGGATCTGCAGCTGGTACTCGGTCCACTCCTCCAGGCCCTCCAGGGTGATCTCCCTCTCCAGCCTGTCGTTCACCAATCGTGTGCTGGCCTCGCCCCGGAGGTCCGCTCGCAACACTCTGACCCTGTAGCCCACGCTCTCCGGGTTTCCGTTGTACTCGGTCTCTGGCAGTGGCTGCCGGGGAAACATCAGACTCTCAGAATCAGTCAACAGAATTACTGACGAGGATGTTCCTTGACAAAGGGTGTTTTGATTTCACGATCAGTAATGAAGATGAGAAAAAAGATGCATCATGATTTTAATGAATACATACAGCAGACAATAAATGACGAGAAAAAACTAACACTGTCAGATATTAATAATGAACTAACAATGTCTTTTACAGAAGAAAAAACTAGAATGAATTTATTTAAATAATTCAATCTTAGGACTGAACCGCCGTATATAAGATTAAATAATAACATTTGACACTCACTGAAGCAAATGCACAGTTTTCACATTATATAGTTTGGTTATGGCAACAAATATTTTATATATTCACGCATATTTTAATGAATAAATGTTTATGTTGTTATGTTAATGGTATTTTCCACTACAATTCAAAAGTTTGGGGTCAGTAAGTTTTTTTTGAATACATTTTATTATTTTATTTTATATTATATTAAAATTAATACATTTATTCAGCAAGGGTCCATGAAATTAATTAAAGGTAATAGTAAAGACATTTATAATTACATTTATATTTTAAGTAAATTCTGTTCTTTTGAACTTTCTATTCATCAAATAATCCTGAAACAAAACATATCACGGTTTACAAAAAAATTAAGCAGTACAACTGTTTTCAACAATATAAAATAAGATAATAATAAATGCTTCTTGAGCAGCGAATCGTCATATTACAATGATTTCTGAAGGATCATGTGACACTGAAGACAAGAGTTATGATGCTGAAAATTTTGCTTTGCATCGCAGGAATAAATTACATTTTAAACTGTTTTAATAGAAATCTGTTTTTTTTTATTGTAATACTTCACAATTATACTGTTTTACTGTATGTTTGATCAAATAAATGCAGCCCTGTTGAGCATAAGAGAAAAAATAAAATACAAATCCTACACACCCTAAATTTTTCAAAATGTTTGAACATTTGGTCTTTTACCATTTGACACCTTTTTTTTTTTTTTTGTCATTTGGATCAATATCTTCAGTTAAAATATATTCCTTGACTAAAATTATGTGCCTTTTCAGTCAGGGTAAAATTGGCTAAAAATAAAGAATACGATGAAATAAAGACTAAATTGAAAAAACTTCCAACCAAAATGAACAAAATGAAACTGTAAAAATAAACAGTGTTGCCTCTATAACATGCAGTCTCAGTCCTGAACATTGCTAATGCAAGCACACTGAGCTCAGCCTAACCCAATTAAATATACATGCTCCTATAAATCTCATATTTATATTTAATAATGCTTCATCATTTACGTGCCCCAAAAAATCAACTGAACGATTTTGAGTGGGTGCCAAAAGGTAAGTGAGATGTCACAAACTGGCAAAACATCAGCTCTCATGTGCTTTTAATTTGACAGGTAAAGAGCTTCAATTTGAGAAACTCAATTGAGCCACTAGCTCTCACATGTCAGCAGTCTTTATATCAGGTGAAAATCGATAGATGTCTAAAAACACCCTGCTTTCAACATCCTAGCCTGAATTCATGTGTGGTCCAAGATAATGACAGCCTGTCAGAACTCTAGGACTGAAAGTTACAATGTAATAGCTTCCTTGAACCTGTTTTCTTAAGGCCCTGAATTATTGAATGAAGTCAACTGAATATAATGCACATGGCTTGCTTTATATTTCTCAGTGCAGATATGAACTGCTGAATTATACGTATTAGGGTACGTTTACATGACAACGATGTACTAAAAATGGAAACGTTTTTCGGGTACAGATGGCAATGTTATTAAAATGATCCCCGTACACACGGATCCGCGAAAACAACTAAACGCTTATTCGTGCCAGGCCAGTAGTTGGCAATGTCACTTTGCACCTATAGACTGAACACGTAATAGACATACGCCCCTGATTTCACAAATTTGCGTTTTTGTAGTTTACAGAAGAAGATAAAGGTATCATTTTCAAAAACTTTCACTTTTAAACCTACAATCTTTTAGTTACAGGCCCAGATCTTCAACCACAATGCCACTTACCACCCAGCGTAGCCACAAGCTGGTCTCACTGGCCGTGCGTACAGTCACGCTGCTGGGCGCCATGTCTGGAGGAGCCTGCAGGGTTTGAATTACACGGGACGGCACGCTTACTGGACTCTGGCCCACGATATTCACCTGCTGCATTCGGAACCTGTAACCATCAAGTTAATCAATCACATTGTTAAAACTTAACTCAACACTGGTAAGACTTCCCAGTGGGAAAATAGATGGCAAAGAACCTTGTGCTCGCTCCAATTCACTTTATAATTGCACCAATTACCATGAAATCAAAGTTTATCAGCAGGCAGAACAAATGGAGAGGCTGCGGCAACATCCATAAGATCTGACATAAATTGCGGGGTAGAGAAAAACACTGAGGCAAGCAGTTCATCATGAAGCTCAGAGATGATTCAAGCTGTCTGAAACAAATGGTTGAAGTCAGATATTAAACCTGCTTAGATAACAGCAGTAGCTTTATATTATTGGAATGAAGTAATCACATTACACAAAGACTGAATAGCTCTTATTTTTCTTTTTACATAGTTGGCCTATGTAAGCAAGTTTTTAACACCATGGGCCCTATCTTGCACCCAGCGCAATTGACTTTGTACACCGACGCATGTATCATTCCTATTTTGCACCCGCGCACAGCAGACTTTTCCCTCCACAGACGCACGTCGGTAAACTAGGAAATACACTTGCGCTCCCGGGGGCGGTGCAGCGAAAAGAGGAGGCGTGTTCCAGCGCAAACGTTCCCTGATGCTATTTTGCAGGTTTAGAAAACAATTCCGCCACTGACCAGGAAAAACCTAGGCCGTTTCTCAATATGCGTTCTTGTCTGTACTTGTGTTCTTGTGGACTTGTGAAACGTCATCAGTCGCTGCCCAAGTACTGTCCCAATACACAAGTTTGCATTTTGGCAAGAACGGTTATAAATCCCGGAAGTGTTCTTGACACGCCCATTTTACCGAGGATGCAACGGTTGGTAACTTGTGTGAACTTGACGGCAGAAATATCCCAGCATTCATTTCGGCATTCGAGGAAGGAGAGGCAGGTCAATACAAGTCGTTTTTCTACAATTTCGTACGCTATTTCATCACTAAATTCACTTCTGAGAACATTTGATGCGAGTATCAACTGTGTAGATTTCAAATATTGGCATTTTTACGAAAATTTATGGCGAATCGAAAATGTGCTCAAACGTTTTCGGAAGTGAGAATCTCCATAAGAATAACGGCCAATAATAACGTCAATAATTCTCGTTATGTTTGGGTACTCCAGACGGCGTCTGTGCGGGGGTATTATTGCGCAATACCAGCAAGAACACATCGTCTCAAACTGTCAGCAGCGTTCTGTGTGCTCGTCACCTTGTGAGTTCATTCTTCCAAGAACAACTAGCAAGAGCGTTCTCCCCAAGAACACAAGTCCGTTCTTTGCATTCTTGGTTTTGAGAAACACCCCTAGACTAAAGTCAGTGGCGCGTTGCGCATGATATTCATATGCTATTTTAAGGGCGCACGCTTGGCCATAATCAATGTAGTGTGTGCACAACGCGCATACACTTTGATTCTCTCATCTACACAGAAGCAGCAGTTTTCATTTTTGTAAATTATACATTATTACAATAGATAGATATAGATAGATAGATAGATATATAGATAGATAGATAGACAGTTCATTATAAAAGCATACATCTAGCTTACACATTTACCCAAATTATCATACGCCTGTTTAACCGAAGTTAATTTGGGTGTGTTTCTCCCATGCCCATACAATGTCACTTCTCTGTGTTTTACGGCCCTGACGAGAACGTCGGTCTCCTCGGCTGTGAATCCGCCGTTATAATAGCAATCCGCCATGGAACAAGCGCACCTGCTCTTAAAGGGAATGTGAGATGTCGCTCTGATTGGTTTATTTCACGTTATGCCCAAACCACACCTATGAATAATGAAGCTACTTCAGACCAACCCATTTTAGATTTGCGCCGGGCGCAAGAGTAATTTATCCCGCCGGTATAATAGCAACAGCGCCCAAGACCCGCCCACAAAGTTACTTGCATTTCGCGCTTGATATTTGCGTTTCAGATCGTTAAAATAGGGCCCCATAAGTGCTGTGACTTTTTAATGTTTAAGAATTAATTGTAATTTATGTGTTAAGGTAACAGGAAACCTTTTTTATTAAATTTTTTTATAACAAGAATATTTTTACACTACTATGAATGGCTGGATTGAAAACTCACGTCTGATTGGCTAAAGAGAATGTCCGTTCTCAAGATTGGCCCACACAAATCCATAACGATTCTCACACACATGACCATTTGCAAATGCAGAATCAACAATCAATTTGTACATACTTGTATATTTAGGAATTGTGCTTTGCATTTGTGAATCTTTTTTTAATGAATTTTGCATATCATATTTTGTAAATGTGAATTAGGATAATGTGACATCCTGTTTGCAAATATTTAAACTTGTTTTGTGAATGTGAAAAGAGACTATTTTAGCTCTACAGTTTACTAAGAACAGTTGATAAATAGTAAGTCATTGGTTGCTATTACTTCTTTCAGCAACAACAACACAAAACAGGTTAAACAGTTGGCCTGCGTGTTTGTTAAATCCACAAGATGCAATATTGTAGATATGGTCACAGTGTCAACCATTGCAAGGTTTGGAGTGATTTTTCGCTGTGATGTATTCTGTACACTCACAGAATGATCATTCAAATGCGACTGTCACTCACAGAACTTGCGGTGTATAGTGAATTCTGAAGTCCATGCATAAAATAACTGGTTTCTGTGTGTAAATAGATTTCATGCACATACTATGTCTCAGCAATTCTGTAGCAAATCTCAGTTCAATTGTCTTTTTTCAGCATAAGACAAATATTACAAAGATGTCAAGATCAGAAAGAACAGGAAAGAAGAAAGGAATGAATTAACTGCATCCTCAGGGAAAGAAGCAGAAAACAACAAGATCACAGGCATAAATACAGAACGGAAAACATTGCCATAGTGTGCTGACTTGAACTGTGTACCATTCGATTTATTCATGCAGGCAAAGAATAATCATAATCTGATTACGGTGTATACTTGTCTTCAGTAATTCAACTGTAATTGGAGTAATCTAGATGTCTTAATTTAATTAAGCTCACTTAAAATGTGTATTAATTCAGGTTAAAGCAAATGAAAATGCTGTTTTCATGGCAATTGCTGTCTTAATGCATCTAATGTGTGTTTGTACAGAAACAACACTGACCTGTAGTGTGTGAACGGTGTGAGATTGGGCACCTCCAGCAACTGAGCTTCAGGGTCGTTCTCTTTCTCGTACAACACCTTCCACTCTTCCTCATCACCGACACTGCCCACCTGAATGCAGAGAGCACTGCTGTAACGGTCTGTGGCAACAAAACCAATTACCCCTAAATATGATGACCCCCTTTTTTAAATTATAATTTAAAAATAGATGAATCCTTATTAAAGGTACAAAGTTATTCATTTTCTCTTTGTCTTTTATTCTTTGATTAACATTAATTACAGACATCACAGCAGCAGGTTTATTAGGCTGCTGTCACTTTTAGATCTGAAGCACATGACGCAGATCTGACACATATTGTTGCCTTTGGCTTGCTCAGTTGGGGATATTTGGGGATATTTAATTGAATTAATCAATCAACGATACCATTAATCAGCATTACCAAACGTGGACGTTCCACTAGAAACAAACATTGATGTATTGTTTTAATTTATTACTGTGAAGCTGCTTTGATACAACCTATGTTGTGAAAAGCGCTATATAAATAAACTTGACTTGACTTGACATATGTCCTTGAAAATCTTTATGGTCATTTAAGATTTTATCTAACTCATTTAAGACAGTGTGTACGAGGACACTCGACAAAGCAAGCATTTTGACATATTGTAACGACTGAGACAAATCAGACATAAGTATTTGTTATAGTTTAACAAATAATATTTAAAACTCACTCTGGGATCTGTGGTCCCATCCCCCCAACAAGGGCAAGAAGGTCTTAGTTACCATGACCACGATCAGATAAGTTGGTATTATGGCTGTTAAAAATGTGCTCACTGGTCAAGACAGTGACAATGGGGAAGACATAAACAAACTTTAAAACAGACTTTGCTGCATTAATCTGATCTATAAATGAACATGCATCCCAGAAAATTGTGTGAATGATTTACTGTCTTGTGTAGTGTTTGTATATTTTTTTTTGATACTGTGTATTTTATGATAGAACCAATGGTCAATGTAACCTCACCATAACCTGACCTATACCATGTTTGGTCTCTATAAATTGGTACTTTGAAGATCGAAATGATTGTGTCCATGATATGCCGATAGCTGTGCAACATATTAGTATTACAAGAATCTTTCTTAGTTTCGTCATCAGAAACCAATCCAGCTGCACATGCAAATGAGCACGCATAAAACAAAGATTCATAAATCAACCACAGAGGAATTTTCCCGCTTGGAAATTCCACCCTTCTCATTGGTCAAGCGAACCTGGAGAGGTGGGGCCTTTCTCAGGCTTTATTAGAGACAAATTCACAGTGACCCTCCTCTCTCTTCTGGCTCTCTACTGCTGCTGCTTCTGAGTTGATGTCCCCCCCACCGGGGCCAAAAACCCCGGCAGGCTCTGACCACCGCCTGCTTTGCTTTCACTCTCCCAAAGGAGTCAGACTGTATTTTCTTCAATTCAATTCAGGAGAAAACTGCAACCTTACCATCACTGAATGGGCAACGATCAACTCTTGGCCTTCTCGGTACGTTCAGGGTGCCGTGCTGTCCAGGCCCCAGGACAGCAGGCCTCGACTCACAACCAGCCATGTGCTCATCCAGGAGAGAGAAGACTCTCTCAACCACATCAGCATCAAGGACAACCTCAGGAGTTAAACGTCTTCATTCAATGCAGAAGAAGTCCATCGCAACTCCCACCATTTGCTCTGCGTGTCCTCTCCGGTCCAGGGCCGGCAGGCCACGATCTGCACTCCAGCCATGAGAACAGAGTCGAACTAACCATGTAAGTTCATAATATCTTCTTCATCCAGCGGAGAAGAAAACGATTGCAACTTGTACAGGAACATTTGACACTCACGGATCCATCAACAACTTCAATTTTCAACCACTTCAAGAATTGTGTCCACTGCACAGACCATGCAAGTATCAATTTTAATGAGGTGCTCTGGAAATGATAAGCTGATGGTTCTTTTCATAGTTAAATGGATCTTTTCCATAGTTCCATTCTATCACTCAGCATTTTACCTATGCATGTATATATGTATGTTTGTTTAGTTTAGTTGTGTTTCTGATTTAGTTAATAAAACTTGTGCACAATATGTATTTGGTTCTGATTCTCTGCTTGCAACAAAGTCTATTTTACGATCTTGATCTTGTTACAGGCTCTAAGCGCTGTACATGCTAAGAAATAATTATTTTTCGGGGGCCATGAAAGATACGCTTTTCTTAGAATAAATGAATAATCAAAAGAGTTCGTTGGACGAACTGATTAATTGATTGTAATATTAATTTAGCTACATCAAGTTAATCCAATTAACTGACCCAAATATTAATAATTAATCATAACAAGTTATGAGTTATTATTCATATTTCCCCTTTGAGCTAACTCGTTACATATTTTTGTGTTTTTGTCCGTTCAAGTGCGAAAGAGAAGTCAATGCGGCCATGTGATTAATAACGCGTTAATTTTGACAGCCCTATTTATTAAATTTCTTTCTGTGCAAAATTAAATAATTGGGTTTATATTGTCATTGTACTAAACTCAAAGTAAATTATTAAATGTATTTTTTTCCTACTCACTAACAGAGCAATGAAAGAGGAGTAAGATTTTCAAGATTTTCTTTTCCACAATAAATATCATCAGAGAAGTGTTTTCCAAAATTACTGCAATAAACATATTCAATACATATTAATAAAAGTTAGTACATTAACTTTGACAGCCCTATAAATGTTTTTTTTTATTTTTTTATCCTAAGTGCATTCAGATGAATTTTGCAAATATAAATGGCAAGAGTTTTCTCAAAACTGAAAGCTCCAATCAAATGAGCATTCACTCATTTATCACCAGGACACAAAGTCATGTTTACAATTTACAGGGCTGCTACAAAAAGTACTACAAAATCTATCAAATATTTTAAAGACTTAGTGGATGGTAATGGGATTTTCCTCCTAAAAAAAACTGTTAGCTATTTTATGTATCAGTCAGATGGGTAGGTCTTGTCCAGAATAAAAAGTGGACTAGCCTTTATGGTAATAGTCTGGTTATATGAGACTACCTGGACATTAATCTGCCATGGCATTTGAAACATCTAAATAGAGCCATTTTTCAAACCCCTTTTGAGAACCAAGTAGTGAAGTTAATGAAAGAAGGAGGAGAAAATTCCACACACTGCACTTCATTATACCAGGTGCATCACAGGCCAAAGGCTCATAGACTGTTTTGTGGGGAACGGGCCTTCAGCAGGAATGCAGAGTGGAGCAGGTTAAAGCTTTTTCAATTGAGTTCTGAACAGTGCCAGCCACTGCCCCATTTCAAACACATTGTGCAAGCCAAGTCTAAACCAATCAAAGCTCACAGCACTCAAGAAGATTTACTATGACCAGTGGAGTGTACTGTATGCGGTAAGCATTTATGCCAACGTGATAGATGTTAGACGCGTGGCACCTTATGCTGGAGACCGCTGTTGTATTTCATAGCTGGTGCGTATGCAGCAGCTCTCTCTCGCTCGGTGACAGATTTCTGCAGCGGCAGATAGCCCGGCCTCAATCAACTCTGGAATTCAAGTGCCACCACATGAAAAGCCGAGGCTTCCTTTTGCAAGCTCCGGCCCGGCGCCGTCAAGTTTAGAGAGTGGACGTCGATTACAAATTAGGAGTCAGTCATGTGATTCAATCTGTCATCACTTTTGCTAAAGTCGCAGGCAATGTGGAAAGGGCGAGGATGCGCTCTCAATACATCTCTGAGCCATAGAGGGCAATCACAACTGGAACTTGCTGTTATTCAGGTTGAAATGGAAGTGCTGAGTGGAAGTGAATCGAGTATGTGTGATAAGTGCATACTGGCTGTTTTTAAAACCCTGTGATGACAGCTGGATGCCGGTTTGAACCCTTAAACTCTACTGAATGTGCACGGCATAACCTTATGCATACAAAACAATGAGCTGATTAGAAAATTTGATTTTGATGTGACCTTTTTAATTTTTTCTATATCTTCTTAAAAAATATTTTTTTTATTTTTTCATTTTATTTTTCATTTTACATTTTTAAATGAATTTGATAAAAAAACATTGTTGCTGATTAACTGGTTGATTGATTGATTGATTAATTAATTGATTAACTGATTGATTCCTTTTCATTTTTGTGAGAAACGATACAACAGCAAAAAAAAATTTTTGGTGTACACTGTCCGACAAATTAAAAACAGCACAGATTTTTTTGCATCACTGTACCACCTTGAATCCTGAACTTTATCTTTTATTTAATTGTATCTATTTTTTGTGAGAATTGATACATAATGTTGTTC
This sequence comes from Squalius cephalus, assembly GCF_949319135.1. Lineage (NCBI taxonomy): Eukaryota > Metazoa > Chordata > Actinopteri > Cypriniformes > Leuciscidae > Squalius > Squalius cephalus. Next base: position 33,333,997 of record NC_137122.1, on the reverse strand, counting down.
AGTGTATACTGACTGACAAATAAAAATAGCACAGATATTTTTGCTCCACTATTCCACACTGAATCCTCAAGAACTTGGCTAATCGATTGATTGATTGATTGATTGATTGATTGATTCCTTATAATTTTTGTGAGAAATGATACAACAGGCAAAAATGTTATTCGGTGTACACTGACCGACAAATAAAAATATTGCAGATATTTTTTACTTCGTTGTCCCACCTTGACACCGTGAATCCAGCTGATTAATCCATCAAGCTATCAAAATAACTGAAATGTACATTGCTAAGACTAGGAGACGAAGCCTACACAAATCATCATAAGTGCTTTGCTTAAAACTGCAGGGATGTTTCATTATCATGTAAAATGTTTTTCTTTGCTGGTGAAGACTCATCAGGGAGCACTGTGAGGATGTACAGCTTCAGGCCAGCGTGATGGTAGGCGGATAATGATCAGATAAAGAAGAACTGAAATATTACTCACCTGCCCCTCAACAATCCACTTGGAGATGGTCGTCTTCCCATCGTCCCCTGCACGGAACTTCAGCGTAGCAGATCGTGAACTGATCTTGGAAATAACCAGATTTGATGGAGGCCCGGGAAGTTCTGCGTTAAAGGCAAAAAAAAAAATAATGAATAAAGACAAAATATAGACAAATAAAAAAAGTTAAAAGTCACTTCTAAACAACATCCGCACATCACAACAATCAATAAACACAAAACATCCACAAGCCTGCCTTCTAAAGTCAATAACACCAAACATTTCTAAATCATGACCAGAATATTTTTAATAAGACTGTGTAGACAAGGGACTGAGTCAAAAAAGAGATTTGCGATTCTTTTGAAGTGCAGAGATAAAAAGTCTCATTTGGGTCGAGAAACCTTTGATGAAATTACACTGGAATTAAATCAAATAACAGACGATAGTCTCGCATCTGCCCAAAATCCCCACTGTGATGTGTAGACGTCTGTTTCCCTAATGTCTCACAATATGCAATTTATCAGCAGGCATTATGGTTTTGGCTTGGCGTTCAGCCAGTTCAGCATTTGCCTTCTTTCAGTGAGCGAGAGAAAGTCTGCCTTAAAGCTGGTACAAATGAATATTTCTCCTTCAGTGCCACATTTGATTAATGGCAGTGCATGGGCAACAACTTCGCAGTTTCTGAGCAGAAAAGGCCAACTCAAAAGATCATCATTCATTCTTATATTGCTTGTGTACAATGTGCATCCATACATAAGGAAGAGTAGCTCCTTTAATACAGGTTATTTTTAATTGTCTATGTTAAAGAGCTACGAAAGACCTGGTGGCACTCCCGAAGATATGGTGGAGGAAGTTACAGTTCCAACTCCCGCCTCCGTCATAGCTGCCACTTCCAGAGTGTACGTGGTGAGGGATGTCAGGCCCGTGACCTTGTAGTCCAGCGTGGTATTGGCCAAGGTGCGCGCCACCCGTGATTGGTTCTTCCCCTGCACCTCCCAGGACACCAGATAACCTGCAAAACACCATCAAATTCATTGAAGCTCAAGAAGTTTATTTGAGTTTTACACACTTTATGGCTCAAAACCTGTGGGAACGGGTCAATGTGGGGTGCCTTGCCCAAGTCCAATCTGGGATGACAACTCACAAGAGCAGGAGGAATGTATCTGAGGTCTTGAACTTGAAATAAACAATCTCTCTTTAACAAATAAGGTGGGTGAATTGGGGAACTGCTGTAGTGAGTTGTCTAGACCCTGGGCCCTGCCCCCTAACCTGCATCTAACTGAGACTAATAGCCAGCAGAGATCCTATGTAATTTGCTGTTTATTGGGAGTATTTTCTCCCAGAGTCAGCACTGTTTCCAATCGCTGAATGTCCTTTTTCATTGAGGTGCTCATAAATCAAGCTTTGCGCTGGGAGAGACCACTGGTGAACAGGCATAGGCAACATTCAAAGAGCAACAATGCTGTGTATATTGATATAGACAGGAGCTATTTAGTCTAATGTATGTCTGATCTCATTCGTCTCCATTCTTTCAATCAACATTCAGAGCCGTTCTGCAACTCAATCGGCTTAATCTATGTCCAGTGTCAATCTACCGCTGCCTCATTAGTCCAGATCTAATTCTTTCTCTGCATTATTGAAACTTCTCCAGTGACTCTCAGAAAATGTGTTGTCCTTGTCAAAAAAGAAAAAATATTGAAAAAAATGATTAGTAAAACAATAACAACAATAGAACTAGAACTTGTAAACTACCCTGTAAAATACAAGTAAACATATTATACAAAAAGACAATATACAGTGAGGAAAATAAGTATTTGAACACCCTGCTATTTTGCAAGTTCTCCCACTTAGAAATCATGGAGGGGTCTGAAATTGTCATCGTAGGTGCATGTCCACTGTGAGAGACATAATCTAAAAAAAAAAAAATCCAGAAATCACAATGTATGATTTTTTAACTATTTATTTGTATGATACAGCTGCAAATAAGTATTTGAACACCTGAGAAAATCAATGTTAATATTTGGTACAGTAGCCTTTGTTTGCAATTACAGAGGTCAAACGTTTCCTGTAGTTTTTCACCAGGTTTGCACACACTGCAGGAGGGATTTTGGCCCACTCCTCCACACAGATCTTCTCTAGATCAGTCAGGTTTCTGGGCTGTCGCTGAGAAACGCGGAGTTTGAGCTCCCTCCAAAGATTCTCTATTGGTTTAGGTCTGGAGACTGGCTAGGCCACGCCAGAACCTTGATATGCTTCTTACAGAGCCACTCCTTGGTTATCCTGGCTGTGTGCTTCGGGTCATTGTCATGTTGGAAGACCCAGCCTTGACCCATCTTCAATGCTCTAACTGAGGGAAGGAGGTTGTTCCCCAAAATCTCGCAATACATGGCCCCGGTCATCCTCTCCTTAATACAGTGCAGTCGCCCTGTCCCATGTGCAGAAAAACACCCCCAAAGCATGATGCTACCACCCCCATGCTTCACAGTAGGGATGGTGTTCTTGGGATGGTACTCATCATTCTTCTTCCTCCAAACACGTTTAGTGGAATTATGACCAAAAAGTTATATTTTGGTCTCATCTGACCACATGACTTTCTCCCATGACTCCTCTGGATCATCCAAATGGTCATTGGCAAACTTAAGACGGGCCTTGACGTGCTGGTTTAAGCAGGGGAACCTTCCGTGCCATGCATGATTTCAAACCATGACGTCTTAGTGTATTACCAACAGTAACTTTGGAAATGGTGGTCCCAGCTCTTTTCAGGTCAATGACCAGCTCCTCCCGTGTAGTTCTGGGCTGATTTCTCACCTTTCTTAGGATCATTAAGACCCCACGAGGTGAGATCTTGCATGGAGCCCCAGTCCGAGGGAGACTGACAGTCATGTTTAGCTTCTTCCATTTTCTAATGATTGCTCCAACAGTGGACCTTTTTTCACCAAGCTGCTTGGCAATTTCCCCGTAGCCCTTTCCAGCCTTGTGGAGGTGTACAATTTTGTCTCTAGTGTCTTTGGACAGCTCTTTGGTCTTGGCCATGTTAGTAGTTGGATTCTTACTGATTGTATGGGGTGGACAGGTGTCTTTATGCAGCTAACGACCTCAAACAGGTGCATCTAATTTAGGATAATAAATGGAGTGGAGGTGGACATTTTAAAGGCAGACTAACAGGTCTTTGAGGGTCAGAATTCTAGCTGATAGACAGGTGTTCAAATACTTATTTGCAGCTGTATCATACAAATAAATAGTTAAAAAATCATATATTGTGATTTCTGGATTTTTTTTTTTAGATTATGATCTCTCACAGTGGACATGCACCTACGATGACAATTTCAGACCCCTCCATGATTTCCAAGTGGGAGAACTTGCAAAATAGCAGGGTGTTCAAATACTTATTTTCCTCACTGTATATGTACACAATAAAAAATAAAGATATTTAAAAAAAAGAAAGAAAAAAAAGATATTGTTATGAGTTAAAAAATACTAAATATAATTAAATTATTATTAATAATAATAATAATAATAATAGAGGAAGCAGCATTAATGTTCACATTGCTGATTATGAAGAAGCCATATCTTAAAATTATGCTTAAATGAGTTAAACGATAAGCATTCTCTAATTGAGTGTGTTACAGAATTCCACAGTCTTCAGTGTCGCGTGATCCTTCAGAAATCATTTTAATTTGATGATTTGCTGAAACATTTTTTATTACTGTAAGTGTTAAAATTAGAAACAAAATCAAAGAAAACCACAAACTTTTCAATGGTAGTGTATAAAAAAATATATTTAAAATGACATTTTGCATTACTTTCATTAGATTTTTTTTGCATTACTATAATGATATATGTATGTAAATGTGCTTAGTTCCCTTTAAAATGCAAAAAAATATTTTAAAACTTTTTTTAAAGCAAAATCGAATTTCTTATTTCCTTCTTGATTTTGCGTTAAAATATGCTCTCCAATCGTTCTGAAAATGTTTTGTGAGATTCACGCTCATGTTCTTGTCAAATGCTTGAAGGTCAACTCATGCTTACAGGTCTTTTGATCACAGTTAACATTTTATTTTCATTTGATCTGTTTGTGCTTTACGTTCCCGGTGGTAATGACTAAAGCACAATATGGATAAATAGCACTCCTGGAATGTTAAAGCACATGAATCAGCGCCCACACGCAGAGAGTCATGCAGAGACAAACATACACACACACACACACACACAAAAAAGCATCCTTTACAGCTGTGCAACAGGGAGCGAAAATTGTTTCTGCCAACTGAACGCAAAGAACAATGCCATAATTGCTTTTGTGCAAAAACTCAATGAAGTGTTAAATAGAAGTGTATCCATTAATAAAGCTATACGAACATCCAAGAGTTGCCAAATGAAAATTGAGCTCCTTTACGGGCTCACCTGCTCTATCTAATGCAACGTTCAGCTACATTTAAACAGAGGGGGGCAGATTAGATTTAATTTAACAGGAAAGACAAATCTAATGAACAACTCATCATTCCCCAAAACTGAGTTTTGCTGATGCTGGGGTAAACAAATTCATTCAGATTTATTGCTGCAAAATGTAAGTGTTTTCTTTGATTGTCTTTTTTTTTTTTTTTTTGAGTATCATATCAATAAAAGCAACGGAAAGGTCTATAACACTCACCGGTAATGATGCCGTTCTTATTCACAGGTTCCTCCCAGCTCACTCTCAGAGACATATCCAATATCTCTGTAAAGCTCAAGCGACCGACAGGGCCTGGAACTAAACACAAAGACATTTCCCGGTTGTAGACCTCCTTTTGTTTCTAAACAAGCTCTTTCTATTGTAGGCTAATTGAGCTGATCATAGATTAATCCACAAGTGAATTGTGAAAAAATTAACAAATAAGGTATTATTTAGTCCCTTTATAATGAACCACAACAAAGATTCAGATGTTATCAAAACTTGACATGCACACAAACATTTTTTCTTTTTCCTTGTTCATTCTTTTGCCCAGTAACATTTCTCTTGAAAGTAACCAAAACTAGTTTCTCACTTGTAGTGTCCCATAGATGCCTAAAGACACTGATATAATTATATCGGCTTGACCCATAGAGCAGTATCTGTGCTTAAGTTTAAGCAGCACTTTAATTAATGTGACTTTTATAAGACATGTTGTAATTTGGTATTTTTTCACCCCCAAACTACCCCAGCAGATTTTCAGAGAAGGAACACTGTCACAATGTTGATGTAAAGGCCAAAAGCTTCATTTAATAAAATATTTCCTGCCAAATTTTTGGCATTTTTCTGTGGTTTGGCTTTCTCAGTAATTAAAATAAACATTTTGTTCAGAACTATTTTGTTTAACTGAATTATCTTGACGCCTCCATGAAAATGAGGATTAAAGAGATTCCTGCAATAGGTACCTTGTTTTTTTTTTGTTTTTTTTTTGGTAATAGCATTAGGTTTCATAATAAATATGGTGATTATCTCTGAAGTAGACACCCAATTTGATATATATGATATTTACCATCTGAATCATGTCAACAAATGGAAATGTCAGCCAGCTATTTATTATCATGTTAATTATTGTGCCTTTTACCCCAAATACCATACTTTTACATTATCTTCCGTTATTAACAAACTGTTACTTTATTTACCTTAAACAAACCTGAAAATCATTATCAAGACCTTTGTCTCAAAATATAGATGTTTATTTTATCGATTCTCATTTGCTATATAAATCTACAACATTTTATGAATGTTTTTTTCAGTGCATTTTGTGTCAAACAGCACAGAAAATGTCTTATTTTACGTGAATCCAGTCAATTCGTTTCTGAGCACCAATTTAGTAATATGATTCAGTGAGAGACAGAAACACAACCTTATGACCTGGAGAATGGACTGACAAAGAAACAGACTATTACTTACTGTCCTCATGAGTTTGCACCAGTTTGGGGACACTGCGCGGTCCATTCCCTGGTGTGGTGAAGCACAGCACTGACGTCAGGTACCAGGTGAACTTTTTTAGACCGCTGATGAAACCGAGGTGACGTGTCCCGTGATAATCAGGGGTGATGGTTACGACGATAACATCCACTGGAGACCGTTCGGGCCATGCCATCAGCTGAGGGACAGACACCAATGTCATTTAAATAGAACACAGTGTGTGTCACTCATGGACACAAAACATATATTTTCTATATTTCAGTGGGACCAGTACAGGAGAAATGAGTGTACCTTGTAGCCTTGATTAATGCCATTGATGAACTGCTGAGGTGGTGGATTCCAAGTAAATTCAATGGTGGTTGAGTTCACCGCTTTGGCCTCCACACCCTGAGGGGGCGCTGTGGGGACTACAGGCAAGAACATACTGCATGTTAGACTCTTTTTTACAGTCTATGGTTAGACCTTATTTTTTAGAAGTCATGCCCATGGACCTCCCACACTCCAGTCACTAAATATCGAATGCATATGGCACACTAAAGTGAAAACACTTTTGAGAAGACAAAAGTCTAAATCTTATTGGCTGACTTCTACACATTTTATGAGAGCTTAGTGTGCAGTGATCTTTAACTATTCATCAGGAAATGAAAGCAGTGTTTACAAGTTCCAGGACTACAGCAATGAACGCTTGAGTTGGGCAACTAAACGCTGGATTTAAAAAGTTCTGTGACGACAATGCCTTCATTTTTTTAAACATACATTTAATTGTTATGTTTGAAGCATTGAGTTGAATAAAAAATGTTCTGTCATGACAACTCTCGCAGTGATTGGCATGGTAATGGGTATGACAATGTTGTATGTTTGGTCTTGGTGGAATAGATCAGCTACGCTGCTGCTGTAGTTTATTGCTGCTGCTGCGGCAGAGTGAGTACGGGACTTGCTACTGCCAATACATACACCACACGCTGCTGTGAGCAAGTAAGACATGCTGCTGCTGTACAATATAGTGTACATGAATTACCCGTAGCAGATCTATACAGGTGGAGCTGGGGAAGGTGGAAGGTTTCTGAAGCGCGCTGCACTGCTAAAGCAAATGCTACCCAAGTATTTGAAGGTTGAGCAGAGTTTAGAGTTTCATGCCAGAACTTTAAACGTGCTATTTTCCAAGCTTGGCTGACCTTTTAGATTCCTAAGTAATTTTATTTTATTATTTGTGTCCTCTTACATCTATAATGGAAGATCCAGTGAAGTACCTCACTGAGAAGGCATTTGCAGCAAAAGGTTTCAATAAGCTTTAAAGGGGACCTATTGTGCAAAATTTACATTTACCTTGTGTTTGAGCATAAATCTGTTGGCAGTGTGTGTACACAACCACCTTATAATGGTAAAAATCCACCCACTTCTTTTTTATATTCCCCATAAATCATAAACAGTGTCTCAAAATGAGTCGTTCGTGTTTTTTTTATACATTGTGACGTCACAATGTGACAGGCCTCGCCCACGACTGGTGACTGAATCTGCTCTGCTAACTTAGCTCTAACTTCCCCTGAGTGAGCTGTACACAGACAGCCATGTTTATCTTCTCACTAGAGCAGCTAGTGGAAACACAATAATGTCTCAGCTACATGATAAAGAATCTAAATGATCTGTTGTTGGCTGTATCTATGAATACGGAATGTGTTTTTCCATTCCACTGATCTACTTTTCCATGTAAACACGCTAAACAGACGTATTTGACTGCTGTGCTCGCGTCTCACATCTTAAGTGTCTCGTGCAGGAAACGGCATTCTAAAAACGCAGAGCTCAAGTTAAAAGAAGTTTAACTTTTAAAAAACATGTCTCCTTGTGTTTTCCACTGCCCGTGTCTTTGCATCTAAAAACTGCCATGCATATGAATGGTGCAAGGTCCATCTAGAGCATGTTTACATAGGAAATTATGTAAAAGCAGCACAGTGAAATGCAAAAACGCGTTCTGTAGTCATATTGCCATACTGTTTCTCCTGTTTTATTGTTGGCGGAATATCTGAAGCTGGAGATGTAAAGGCACAGCCCTCTTCTGGAAAGGGGGGCAGGAGCAGCAGCTCATTTGCATTTAAAGATACACACATGAAAACAGCTTGTTTTTGCTTCCACCCAATAAGGGGCATTTTGGGCATGGTATAATAAATGATCTGTGGGGTATTTTGAGGTGAAACTTCACAGACACATTCTGGGGAAACCTAAGGCTTATTTTACATCTTGTAAAAAGGGGCATAATAGGTCCACTTTAAAGGTGACAGGTTGTGGGACACAGTTATTTACCACAATGTTGGCCTGAATGTACTGTACGTGGTGTCCACCTACATACTGATCGATCATCTCAGAATCAAATAGCACTCAAACAAAGTTTGCCCTGCTGAATACGCAAGACTGACAGCCGCGGACACCACCTAAACACATCTGACAAGCCTTGTTCACACTGCATTTGAATGCACCCAAATCTGATTTTCTCTCCAAATGTGATACATGCACATTTATTTCTGAATGACAGTGTGAATTGAAGTGTCAATTCCAATAGGGGAAACTTTTTATATGTGAAGATCCTTATTAACTGCAGAAAACACATTGCATATTGTGCATTGGTTATTTGCACATCAAATATGCACTGATGTACAGAAGGTCTCAAATGACACTTGCTTTGAACAGAAACAATAGTGAGAGTGACAACAGATGTTAAAATGTTAAGGCTAATGCATAAATGTAAGACTGAAGTCCAAAGAAATCTGTTTATGTAATGATTTAATCAGAAAACTGGAAATGTCTTGTGACAATAACAAAAATTGTCTGAGGTTATAGAGTTTGCTCTTATTTTTATTATGCAAAACGCAGCAACAACATCTGAGCATCAACTGACAAAGTGGCCATTAAATGACTCATGTTAGAATCACAACATTATTAAAATTCCTCAGTAAAATTAAGTGGCTCAGTTTACAATCTTCATGGTGCACCTGAGGTGTGCCTGAGACATTTCTGACCTTTAATGAAGGACGACGCTGTATGGACACAATACATGAACGAAAAAATACATTCACATTCTATTATACATCCAGTATCCTTCTAAAAGGCTGAATCGAGAGAGCCGGCAGTTGAATGAAAGGCAAGGTCTTATATAAGACAAAACACAACAAAACAATATCACAGCAGAGTCCAGATTCCTGATTGTTTGCCATTCTTTTTTGTTTTTGTTTTGCAGTACGCACACCTTTTTTGTTGTATATAAAACAACTGAAAAGCATGTACTTGTACAACACACATGAAACAGAATTTTAGACTTTAAAATGTTTTTTTTTTGTGGAATTGGATGTGTACATTCATAAAACCTCTGGGACAAAAATTCATGCAAAAAGCATATTCATGAATGTCTGGTGAGAGACATCTGTTTTTTTTCTTCTGCGGCTGATCTTTTCAGGTTGCCTGTCAAGCTTTGACTTATTTTGAATCAAAAGACTATCCTTCAAAAGCCTGCCAATTATAGTCCTCTCTTAAAGCAGTGTAAACATATTCATTATGCAGCGGCATCTCTTGAGAGGCACTTTTCCCCACCTCAAATTCCTCAGTGGGTAAAAAGCACATACACTGTGGGCCTAGTGTTGTTTATAAAGCTGTCAATCGATTTGAATAATTAAATTAATCAAATTAAGTTTATATACCAATATTTCCCACAAAAAAGACCGAAATGAAGGCAATTTAATAATAAAAAACATTTTTTGTTGCAGACAAATAAATTATTTATACACTACTATTCAAAAGTTAAGGGGTCAGAAAGATTTTCTAAAAGAAAAAGTATCTTATGGTCATCAAGACTGCTTTTGTTTGATCAATAATACATGTATGTTATGAAATATTATTACAAATCTTAAATAACTATTTTCTATTGATATATTTTTTTAATGTAATTTATTCCTGTGATGTCAAAGCTGAATTTTCAGCATCATTACACCAGTCTTCAGTGTCACATGATCCTTTAGATATCATTCTAATATGATGATTTGATGCTCAAGAAACATTTCTGATTATTATCAATGTTAAACAGTTGCGCAGCTTCATATTTTTGTGCAAATAGCAATTGCAAATTTTTGATGAATAGAAAGTTGAAAAGAACAGAATTTATTTGATTGAAATCTTTTGTAACAATATAAATGTCTTTACGGTCTCTTTCGGTCAATTTAACAGTGTTCTTAACTTCTTGCTTAATAAAAGTATTAATTTATTTGTACTTATCGTACACAAACTTAAGCAGTAATGTCCATTATAAAAAGTGGTTTTAGAAGTCCATATTTTCTTTTCTTTATTTCCACTTCATTAAAGGTACACTATGTTATTTTTGGCACTATTGGTTAATAAACAAAACTGCATGCATCTTACACTGTACATTGCAGCAGGAGCTACTTCTCTCCCTTTATGTATATAAATGTATGAGTCATGCAGGTAATGGACTGTGGTTGGCGTCCTGCTCTGTCTAAAATAGTCAGAATGTAAACACTTATTATAGGGTGAAAAAATGGTTTGTAAAATGGATTCATGATGTACACATTATTTCAATTTTGTATATTTTGAACAAAAAAAAAAAAAATGTACGACTGGAGAAACTGGAAGAACTGGAAGAGAGGGCTACTCTCTGAGAAAACAAAGGAAATTAACATTTGAACTCTCTTGCTATATTACCATCCCCATTCGAGACTTGAGATCACACTTGAGTTGATCACCTCCCAATTTACATATCATTCCCTTCACCCATCCCTACCTGAATTCACCCAAAAATCTATATGGTTTAAAATGAACAATTATCATACAGCATTATACATGTTTGGTATCATTTGAAATGTCTCTGTGCGACTGGTACAAATGTCTCACTATCTTCCAGGCAAATGGCATCCTGCCTAAAAGGTGTCAACTCTGAATGCAAATCTTTTCTCTTTATTCCAGAGTATTTGATGTTTTGTATTTATTATCTTTGAACTGATTATGTAATTGACATGATACATTTACCTGACATAATAAAATTGTAAACATTTGATTTTATTCTGACTTTGAAATTGTTTTCCCAAGTAGATTAAACGGATTCGTATGTTACTGCAAAATCTGCGTCAGATTAGTGACAACTAATATTTGGCACTAATTCAAGTGTACTTAGTTTTGTAAAGACAAGAAGTGAATTTCCGTTTAGAACAGTAAAAATGCTGCTTGACCAATCTAAATTTGGGTGTGTCTTACCTCTGTTTTAATTTAATGTTACTTTAGATAAGTGTACGTGGGAAACCATCTGTGATATCTTGTTAATGTCATGCGTTACCTGTAGTAGCGCAAAGGATAGGAGACATGATCAAATGTGATCCACTTATGCTAATAATTAACTGTCCAAAATGACCATGTTTAAATTGACAGCGTTATTTTAGTATTCATCCAAACAACTGCAGAAAGTTCATATACCTGTTGCACAGTCTCTTACTTAGGATCAGTGATGTCGTCAAGGTTGCTAATTGTGAGTGGTTTTAGCGGAGCATGCGTCAATACCATTCAACTGCTTGACAGACTCTGTTTATAAAACATCTATTTAAAATAATTAGACGGATGAAGCTTCTCAAAGCAGAGTCGATACATTTGCCGCTCCTCGGATAATCATCCAAATGTCCAAATAAAAACTGAATTTCCTGAGATGGATTCTTCTCATCTGAAGAGAAAAGCGCCCTCGTAGATAATTGACATAATTGTTTTGAAGAGGATTCGCATGGAAGTTAGCTGTCTGAGAAGAGGGCTCTAAAATAAATGTGGCGTCTACGTGGAGGCTAAGATGACCTCAGCGTGGCATGTAAACAAATATCGCATCAACCGGTTCAAACCAGTATGCTTCCTGCCTCCGCTGATGAAAAGGCATAGATGAAAACATGGAGGCTGATAGAAGCAGCAACTGTTAGGCGATGAAAAAAACTGAGAGTGTGAGAGAGGAACAAGGTCTCACCTCCCTGCAGCGTGTACTCAGTGACAGGCTGACTGAAGACGCCCAGGCCTGCCCCAGTGTACGCGGCCACCTGAATCTCATACTGGGTCCAGATGATGAGCTCTGTGATCAGGCAGTAGTTGATCTCAGGGCTGGTGATGTTCTTCAGCTGGTACTCTCCAGGGAGCCCCGCGAGCCGGTACCTGCATCAGGGCAATCGATGGCCAAACAGTGAGCAACAATGATTTTCTTCCAGGTCACTGCTCTGTTAGAAGTCCTCCACACAGGCTGTATAATTATAGGCACACACTAGCTTTCTTCTAAGGAAGACGTTGTGTTAAATACACCAGCGGTGGGGGAATGCTATTAAAACAGCATAGATATTCACAACACATCCGTTGAGGAGGATAATACTGGTCAAACACTGCTAATGAAATGCATCCAAGTTCTTGCTACATAAGAGAAATTAGTGTCATTCATTTGGTTGATCTTCTCTGTTGGGTGCATATTAAATAAAAACAAGATTTTAACATTTTAGACTGGATACCCTGAATATTGCAAATACATTATGTCTTTCTTTTGTGTCTTTGCATGCTAAACACAAACATATAATGAAACCTGTAGTCTGACTCACAATCTAATATGAGTCAACTTCTATTAATTTGGTCAAAAACAATTTCCGTAAATGACGGGAAAGTGTTAAGGCCTAGACACACCAAACTAGCAGCGACGAATGCTGACTATGGTGTCGCCTCATGCAGCCTTCATCTGGGACAAAAAGTTGCTGTGCTTGAACACACGGCAAAGACTACAGTCAGCGACCAACTAACACATACGTTCTGCACCTGTGTGAGAGCAAATAACTCTCCATACTAGCAGGTATGGGCAATAGTCAGTATTCTTCATTAAAAAAGGGAGCAGCCAATCAGAGGGATCTCTTTTACTGATGTGCCCAGAAGGTGATTCAACATGCGCAATCATCCAAAAAGTCGTCGAAGGTAGTCCGATTATTGCCACACCATAACAACTTATTTTTTTAAATGTACAATCTTTCAAATTGCACAAAAATAGTATTGTTCAGTCAAATTTTAGTTTGGGGAACACACTATTATGACGTTTGCCTCAATAAACTGCTAATTTACTGCTTATTAATAGTTAACTTTAGGTGTTGGATGTGATTAAGGGATGTATAATATGGTCATGCAGAATAATGCACTAATATGTGCTTTATAAGTTATAAGCAAGCTAATAAGCAACTAGTTAATAGTGAGAATTGGTCACCAAACTAAAGTGTTACCTATTGTTCTGACCACTAGTGTCATGTTTGCCAAAACCTTTACTACAGCCTGCCTAGATTTACTTTCACACAGACATGTAAAACACTCCTTTTAAATCAGTTTGCTTATAAATGCGCTGTGCTACAGCTGTACTAAAACAGTAGTCAAAGTGACAGCACTAAGGTCAACTCCATTATCTAGATGGGGTGACAAATGCAATCAAAAACTGACATTGTTGGTCCCAAAATAAGCTTGACTTTTTAATAAAAAGTGTATGCCATATGAATAAATATGTCATATTAATAAAGGAGTCATATTTCAGCACATTTCATCAGGCAAGTTCTGTTTGTGAAATAGTTTTTGCATGTCTCACCTGAGGACGTATCCTCTCAAGACTCCATTGAGCTGAGGCTCTGGGGGCGGCTGCCACTGCACCATAATGGACTGGTTGGTTCTGCCGCTGGCTACGATGTTTTTGGGCGGAGCGCTGGGCGGTTCCTCTCTCAGTATCAATCTGGGGAGAAAGCGCAAGAGTGTTGCTAGCACCACAAACTGGCATGCTCTACAGGTACACACTTAACTGCGCACCAATGTGTTCATGCATGACTGATTCATTGCTCTATTTTCTCTCGTGCGAATCGGATTGGTCGACTCGCTCTAGGGCGCAACAGTGTGAGCCATGCAAGTGTAATCCGCTGGTCAGAAGTCCATTTCCCAACCTGATGCACTGTATCACATCCGCCCACTCCATAAAAAGCTCTTATGCGTTTTTGAGTTAAAGTCTCTCTGTGCTCTAAGCTCCCAGATGCTTTAAATTTGGAGGTCGCTGCTTACGTGGAAACTGGCTTGGGTGCATTTACAGCCATACAAGATTGTGTTCGTTGGCTCAGCACCTTCAAGCTTGAAATTTCAAGCTTTCGAATTACAAATAGACCAAACATTTTTAAAGATAAGAGCATCTCATGGTTTGTTGTGCAGTAGGCCACAGTAGTGCTGTGCGTGGAGGATTTGTCCCCAATGTGAGTGCTTTTTAACTCAGTGGTAAATACCTGTACTCCTTTCAAGGAAGGAACACACAAAACAGAACTATTTCTGTTCAATCCTAAGAGGAGAGAACATTTTTGGAGCTTATATTTTAGTTTATTAAAGAGTCTCAATTCACATTTGTTGGCTGAGACTTTGTGAGATCTGGGCGAACATCAAAGAGCAAATGGACCTCAACACATTACTCTTCGCAAAAAGAGGAGAAGAAATACGCTGAAAGTCCTGCTGATGTCGATGTACTGAAATAAAACATGCAACACACAACAACATTATGTATTTACTCTGTAGAGTCCTAGTATTTATGCTAGTGGCTGCCATTTGCAAAATGGAAAAATGCATCACAATATTTGTTTAAAAAGACCCAATTGGTTCAGATTCACAATGAAATAGTAAACACGTGTAATGTGGGAAATGCTAATGATTTTGTGGGCTCTGTGATCCCTGGGTAATGTCAAATATGTCATAATGGCTGGTCTCTACAGGCTAGTTTGCTATCACACATAAATTATATTTTGTGAGCAATGCTCGGTTCATTCCACCTACAGAATGTGCATTTTCTTAATTAACGAAGTTTAAAAATGAATCAGTGTTGAATACTTAATAATACCCATATATTCATCTGCCCTTTGCGTTTCATGCTAATGGACAGTTAAATCTGCATTAAAGTTTAATAGGATCATTGGGTCCTTTCAGATTTATTGTCAGAGTCTTCTTAAACCTCTGACCACACTTTGTTATTTCTTCCCAGAAGTCTATTTCATAATTAATGCCCTCTATAACCAATATCATGGAGCTTTTCTCAGACGGTGCTCTGTAAATCTGCCTAATGATGGCCGTAAGGAAAGACTTCTCACTCCTCGCTGAAACAGAGCTTTTCTTGGTATAGCCATGCAGTATTTACACATTTGTTTAACACACTTGCACTGTGCCACCAGCTATTAAACATCTGCCTCTGAACATAAACAATAAAAGGAAAGTGCCTGGCACTTTCTACAGTTCACTTTGGTGTCCTATGACCTTTTTTTAAAACATTAGAGGCATTGTTTTGTGTGTGTGTGTGTGTGTGTGTGTGTGTTCTGAATATATAAACTAGACGAGTCATTAACTAACATAAAATGAACCCAGCATCAACGGAATAATCATGCATTTTGCCAAGCTCTCCTTTTGACAATAAAACAGCGGCAGATAAATAAGCGTTGGTGTGGGAAGGTGATGGCTCATTATGTGAGAGCTGCACTTGTGTGCTTCTATGAGCTTGTCAGCTCTACTCTCTCTGCTTAATAAGCCCAAATGGACAGATGTCTGTCACAGCAAGGAGACATGCATGCAAGAGAAGACTGATGGGGCCCTTCAAGAACCACTTTCTATTTTAACAGTCCCTGTGGAAGCAGCATAGCTCTAAAGAGTGTTTTTTTGAACCGTCTTAGTCAATAGCCCTGCATATAAGTCACAATTCCTACAATTTTGTTTTCTATCTTACCTTATATCGCATCTGAAAATGTTTTTTTTTTTTTGGTTTATGACTTCATGAGGAAAAGACATGCAAATGAGATGTGAAGCACAAACAACCAAAGCTGAGTTAATACAGGTACATAATTGAAACATCTGTGAGCAATGAGCATTCCATTTGAAACATCACGTTTGCAGCGAGTTTAAATTTGAAAGTAAAATTGGAAGCAATAGTATGCAGACAAAATCACATTCTCTCCTCGAAAAATATAATTCTAAAATGTTAAAAATGAAAGTTAGATTAAAGTAGACTAGAGTAAAAAATCAGCATTGGCGAGTATATGAATTGTTGTCACTGGCCAATAAAATTTTTATGAATTCTAACAATAAATGAATGTGAACAAAAGTGAACAACGCTCACGAAAGTTTAAAGGGATAGTTCACTTTGAAATTAAATTTTGGTATGTTTTAGCTTACCTCAAGGGCATCCAAGATGTAGGTGTCTTTTTTCCGCAGTAGTTTCAATTTTGATATTTTTAGGTCAAACCGTTCTTGTCTGTCAGTCATTTAATGCAGGTCTATGGTCACTGTCTCAAAGAGCATGCACAGAGTCCAAATTAAAAATAATTCCCCATCGTCCAAATTAAACAATTCCCCATCGTAAGTACACACTGATGGCCTTAGACACGAAACGAGCGGTTTGTGTGAGAAAACGAACAGTATTTATATCGTTTTTTAACTCTTGTACACAGCCACGTCCAAGTGATCTGAGGGCGCGCGCGCATCCTGGTGTGTGACGTGTGCGTAGACTGGTGCATAGATATATACACTAGATGTCGCCTTGTCTACGGCAGTTCATTGGAACGAATGCCGTAGGCAAGGCGGAATCTATTCTAGTGTATATATATCTATGCAACGGTTTGACCTAAAAATATCAAAATTGAAACTACTGCGGAAAAAAAGACACCTACATCTTGGATGCCCTTGAGGTAAGCTAAAACATACCAAATTTTAATTTCAAAGTGAACTATCCCTTTAAGCATTGACAATTTAAATATTCAAGTGCAAGAAAGGAAGCTAAGGAAGCTTCAAGTGCAAAAGGAAGCTAATTTCGTTACTCGCTGCGCAGCGACAGCGTGGAAATTCTAAACTGAGCTCTCGTTCACGTCTTCTTGCACTTTAGCAGAAAAAATCCCTTTAAAATGATGTCAAAAAATAGCGAGCATCATAGTAAACATAGTCAGTTATGTCTTAAGGGAACGTAAACAGTTGAGAAAGTAAACGCATATGTACAGGATCAGTATATCAGATCCGTGTATTCGCTCTTAAAGTGACAGCAGCCTAATATTCCTGCTGCTGTGTTTTTACTGTTAATCAAACAACTAAGGATAAAGATAAAATCACTCACTTCTCTTGAGTGAATGACTCTTGTAACTTTAATAAGGATTAATTAATAAGGATTTTTAATTTATACAGTGAAGACTATGCAGTGTTCTTTGCTGGGCAACTATTTATCACATACAAAATAAAAGTTTGTGTTTACATAATATATATGTCTTTACAGTAGGGCTTGCATAGACTAGTCGAGTAGTCGATAGATTGACTACTTCAACCACTAGTCAACGCTGGAAACAATCGACTACTCGATTACCATAAATGAATTAAAAATTGCGAACGTCACCAACAGACACCACACGTCAGATGTGTGGAAGTATTTCATCAAGGATGACAAAAATATTGTATTTGGCCAACTCTGCAAGAGGCCGTTCACATATTGCGTCTAAAAACGTGTGGAAAGCGCGGCTGTGCTGCTGTCTCCTACAAGCGCTTGCGCTCCCATGGCGTCTGTCGTTGCTATGCAACCATGAACTGCGCTCTCCATGATGACGACGAAGAAGTATCAGCAAAGGATTAATTGATTTCTAGCCCTTGCATTAGCTTTACTACTAGATATATTTCTGGAGATGAGAAGGAAAAAGTTACGGAATGTTAGAAATGTTACGGAAAGGCCGAAGCTGATTGTTTTTTGTCACATGACCTGCGGTGCGCTTGAGGCATTCTGAAAAGTTGAGATGTTTTCATCTCGCCGTGGCATCGGCGCGCCTGGAAAAACTAGCGCACCACGTTGCTTCCATTATGAGCACGCTCGCCGCACGCCTACATTTGAAATAACGAACTTGAGCGTGAAAAAGACGTGATATGTGAACGGCCCCTAGAAGCAGACGTCTGAAATGAAAGGCAAGAACGGCTATTTATTTGGCTTTAGACTGTTACATGAAAATTTAAAAATTAATTATATAGAAATTATATAAAAATTAATAATTATAATGTTTTGAGAGTTTACTTATGTAATTGTTGCATTAGGCTATGAATTAATAAATGTTTATTGATAAGATCTAGCTATTTCATATCTTTTCATTTACAGTAGCATGAACCACGAGTAGTCGAGTAACTCGAGTATTGTTTTGATAAGAAATCAACTAGCAGAAATCAGTAGTCGTGCAACCCCTAGTTTACAGTGTATAATTATTTTGTATAAATAAATACACATATAATTTAAGAAATATTTGCATGTATGTACTGTATGTATATGTGTGTGTGTATATATATATATATATATAAATATTTTATAAATAAATAACACATTTTTTTTAAAATATATACATGCATGTGTGTGTATTTATATCTACAAAATAATTATACACAGTACACACACATACATATTATGTACACAAACTTTTATTTTGGATGAGATTAATCGTGATTAATCATTGCCCAGCACTAATACATTTTAAACAGATCTGAACAAGTTAAATATTATTATACTTTTTTGTAATTAAAACAGCTGCCAGTATTTTTTATTTATTTTTTGCTGTAAATTCAACAGGATTTTTTGCAGGCATTCATTCAAAAGCTAAAAAAACGAAACAAAACCCACAACAACAACGAGAAGTCGTGATTTAACCTACTCATGATGATATGATAGCAAAATGGCAGGTATGAATTGCTTTTAGCTGCCTGTACTTGAATATCATTTCCCAAATAAAGCCCTTAAATGTGTAATGTGAGCACGTCTGATACAGTTAACCATTAATTGAGGTTAAACAAGAGTTAAGAACCAACGGTAGGTCTTTAAAGTTTAATGCATTCTCCTCGTCAGATTGTGCTTCACATTAACCTAGATGACATGAATATTTTTTAAAGACAAACTAACAAATATTACATTTATAGAGTGGGCTCAAAAGTCAGAAAGTTCGATTTCAATATTCACTTTGCCTGGGGACACTTTTTTTTGGAAGAGCAGGTGCTGAGAAAAGCCAGAAATCATTGGTGGGAGAGAATAGATGTGAAGTCTGCAGAGAGATGATATTACCGCTCTACTGTACGTACTTGACTGCCTCACACTGATTGCACGGTTTCCTTTAAATCGGTTGCTCATTAACAGCTCTTTGCATTTACTAGAACGCTTTCATTATTCACACAGGCGTAAAAGGAACATCTTTTTCCGCTGCAAAGGCAGATGCATAGTTACCTTGATAGTTCCACTGAAACTGAAAAGTCTTTTCAACTGTTGTTGCTCTCAGCCACCTGTTTACTGTAGCTTTCAGCTAATTCAACATGAAGGAAGAGGTTTAAGCTGCTATATACCTATCTCTAAAAAACGTCCCCAACACTCAGCTTAATAAAAGTGAAACGTTGTTGCTGAGGGTGAGAGATCACACAACCTTCTTTTCACCTGGAACAGAAACTGCATGTTTGCCACGTTTGGAGCAGATAAAACTCAAGAGGAGCCGTTGGGAATGAGGCGTCTGCCGCCCACAGCTGCAGGCCAGAGAAAGCCAGCTGATTATAGTGAGAGGTGAGAGAAGAGGCCTGCCACTCACAACCTGAGAGAGAAAACCTACGGTGTTGTGCTTTCAGCAACAGCAGGACTTACTGAGAACTGTGGGTGGAGGATCAGTGGCAGAAAACACACTTAAACAATGACAGTCCTGATGGGCGGCAGCAGACATAATAAGCCTGTTATTGACCAAGCATGAGTGTAAAAAACAAAACAATGATGGGCGGAAAACATGCAACTTTTGACAACCATGGCCTCCTACCTGTTGGTTTCGGTGCTGTACTGTCCTTTGCCCACCTGATTGACCGCGCAGACCCTGAACTGGTACGAGCGGGCCGGAGTGAGTCCCTTCACCATGGCCCGTGTCACGGTGGGGTCCACATCAGGCAAATACACTCTCCAGGGAGAATCTGGTATACAACGAGGACCAGAACATTTCTAACTATTTAAACAAACATTACAAGGGACAGCATTTATATATTTATATTTGTTATAATATTGTTGTATTAATATACACTATTGTTCAAAAGGTTTTAATGTATATGTTTTTCAGACATTAGTTATGTCTGCATATGCATTTTCCATGATAATAACCCCTTTAACTAAATATCTGTTAAGCGTAATAATTTCTGTAAATGTTATTAATGAAAGTAATTATACAGTGTTATCAAACATTGTTTTCTGTCTTCTAAAGACGCATAGCGGCATATATAAAATTGCACAATTTGCATGTGTGCATAATAGAGCATAATCACATGATACTTGTCAAGATATTTTTACACAAATTAGTCATCCACTCATAATTACATAATATGCTTAAGTCTGGACAGGCCATTAATACTTAATTACACTTAATGACCAGCCATGTAGCTTCAGAAATTATACAACCGACTCCAAACCAAATGTGCAATGAGATGAGGTTTAGATCAAAAGATTTGAAATCTTTTTATGAATAAACATCTCATGATTCTAAGCAAAAGTACTACTCATTTCTTTATGTGTCAGACCTTCTTCATGAGGAAGATAATTACCAATTGTATTTCAATTCATGGTCTCTGAAAAAAAAAAAAAAAAAGTAGTCGACAAGAGAGAAGGTTTTTCTTCCTTTTTTTCTGAAAGGTGTTTCTAATGGGACTTCCCAGCCCTATTACACCCAGCACCAGTAATCTTCACCTCCACTCCGGGAACATTCCTCACTGTCCTCTTCCAGCCCAGGAAGATCAATCTACTTGGGTGAGTTTTTTTCCAGGTTCTGTTATACCGCAATCTTTTACACCACTGGGTGACACTAAATGACATCAACACGTACATGTAGCACATGCTGTGGAGACAGAGAGCAGCTCTGGACATGCTGACCATTCAGATGCATTATGGGTGGACGTGAATGAGGCACTGAGCTCAGTAGATCTTTTAACTTCGCCTGCTCGACTCAATCACTGGGTGGGATTCACTTTTAAATTTTGCCACGCAGCAAATGGTTATACAGTGGCCCCAAGAAGTATTAGGGCACCTTATTCACACTTAAAAGTATTTGATTTCTATTTCTCTCTACTGAGACACTTTGGCTCAAATAACCTTTGATCAAGTGATGTCAAAGGGATTTTTACTGGATGTAAGAAGTCAGGCTGAGTTCATAAAAGTATAGGGTCTGGAAGTAAAAATCGCTTTCAGTTTCTCGACAGTGTAATTGATTTTGAATGATAAATTATAAACCTCTAAAGGCAGACCTACTGTGAGCTATGAGGTTGGTAATCGATGGTATATGCTTTTGGTGAAGACATCAGCCTGCATTATTTCAACTTAATAAAAACTAGCATGAAGCACTGCAAATGATGTACAGTATACAGGTTTTGTTTGAAGACAATCTTGTCCCTTTGTTTTTTTGTGTAAAAAAAAATTCACATCAAAGCTGCTAGGTTTGGTTCAAAACTTAAAACTATTTAATGAATAGTTTTTTTTAAATCCCTATGGGAAAAACACTTTAAAAAAAGTGGGCGGACACACTGCTAAGATGCCATTCCCAATTCAGCCTCAGTTCCCCTCAAGTTGACATAGGTATTCTAGCAGAATGTAGTTCATCAAATGTGAACCACTAACATCTGACAATCAGAAAAATGGGTAAAAAATGTAAAATCCAACAAACTTCTTTTGTAAAAAAAAAAATTCATATCTTTCTTTGCAATAAATGGCAATTGGTTTGATATACAGTACGTTACTAATGAAACTTTATTTGACCCAGACTAGGTACAGTGATGGATGAAGGGGGTAAACCAGTGTTTGTGAGTGTGTCTGCATGTGTCTTACTGTTCTCTGAGAGCTCAACCACATAATGCACTAGGGGGCTGTTTCCATCAAAGGGTCTCATCCAGGACAGGTCCACGCTGCGGCTGTCATTGGCGTTCAGGGTAGCCTGCAGGTTTCGAGGCGAGTGTGGCAGCTCTCTATGAGGACAGAGAACAGCAAATACTCAAAATAAGGGCTGTTTCACAATTCTCACACAAGTGCTGCATAAACAAAGCTAGAATTAGCACATAGCTACAGCTCTATACGGAAAGTGAAGTGATTTCTAGATTACTTCATTGAGTATTTTTTTAGGAACTGCCATAAATGATAAAATCAATGCTGCAACACTTTCCAGTTTATGAAAAAGCAGATGAAAATCGAACGGAGTATTACACGAACGCTACCAGCCGTTCATTGTGGTTTGGGTATGTTAATGATTTTATCTTTGGGACTGCCCTTCCCAGTAGGCCCCCTTGGCCCATTTTCAGATCTTCTCATATTCCTACTGCTGCCTCCTCCATGTTCAAAAATATTGTGATTTCAAATTCAGCTTGAATCTCACAGCCAGTCGGAGGCAGGCGTTAATTTGCATTCGTCTTGATTTTCTTCTTCACACTAGTTTTTTTTTCATTTTTATTGATTACTTTATTAATCATTTCATAGGCATCCTGCAGAGACCAGGCACCGAGCACCAACGGTTGCGCTTGGAAAGTTTGTTTTCTCTTCTAAATTAAACCCATGGAGAGAAACAGCCATGCTTAAGATTTCATCACTTTCTGCGTTTCTTTCTAAGAAGGAAGACTGTGACGTTTCCACAGATGTAAAAGAACTGCTAATCCTTCACATGATGGTAACACGATGATGTTAACTGGTAAATTGCAAAATGTTCAATAAAATAATACTAAAAAAGAGAAATTCTTGAGTCTGTTTTGGGTGGACTATCTCTTTAATATCTCTGTAATATTGCTTTGCAAGTACATTTATGTATACTACGGGGCTGTTGAATGCTTGAATCTGACTAGTTGACGGACATTCTAAGGGGTTCACTTTCAGGGAAACACACGGCTAAATAAATAGACCCAGGCAGGTCTTAACCACATTACAGTTACATATCACTTCGCCAAATGATTTCAGTTATTTCAAAGGTATTTACAGCCGACAACAGCAA